>NC_058023.1:16690191-16998032 GCF_019176455.1 Solea senegalensis
ACAACAGCAGCTTCTTACAGGGGGAATCAACAGGCGGAAACAATGTAACCACCACAATAAGAGTTGCTCGCTTTTACATTAAAAAAAAACAACCAACAACTCATAAACTCGAATATATTTTTGCCCTGTTGGTCGAATGTGCCCATTAAAATACTTTTAAAATTAGCTTTGAGGAGGTTTGAAATGTCTGGTGTATCGCTTTCCTTATTTTCGGGAGAGATGAAATGAAGCCGCCGCCGACACGTCGTCACGAGCGAAGCCACGAGGCAGACAAACGGCATCAGCTCTGTTCCTCCTTCGTATTAGACTTTAAAAACGAGAGGAAAACCTCGACAAAGTTAATGAAATATTACCTGTTATTCAAGATAGACTCCGTCCACGTCCTTGCGTTTTTCCGCGTCGCTGACGTATTTATTGCTCTGTTAATCTGATTACACATGAGGTTCGCATCGTATTTGTACTTGCCTGTTTCTCCGCCTACCATGGGCGGAGCCAACACCGAAACCCACCCCACCCTTCTGCATTTATCTATGGGAAAGCTGAACAAACAAGTCAACTGGGGCTGCAGCTCACCGTTATATTCATTAAAGATTAATTTGATGATTACTTTCTCGATTAATCGACAAGATGTTTGGTCTAAAAAACCTGCAAATGATAAGGTTTTTCCACACAAACCAAAATGAATCACTTTTAACAATTTCTTTGTTATATAGAGCAAAGAAGATATTCACATTTAAGAAGTGGAAAAATCTGAAAACACTCAAACCAACTGGTTGCTTATCAAAATAGTTGACGAACAATTTAGTAATCTATAACTAATCAATAAATTGTTGTTGCCCTAAAGCAAACAAACAAATAAAATAGCTTAAATAGAACCCCTATATCGCTCATTTTAAACTCATAATACCTTAATATCACAAATTCAGGATTTTCTCCACCACTTAATGTTGAAGGTATCATATGGTCTGTACATTGTCATGTTTATGTCTGCCTTCACACAGTTGCAGCCTTTGTACCTATACCTATTTTCTGACATCTGTTTATTGATTTTCAAGTGAAAGAAAGGGTTCCAGTGTGTGAAATTGAGGTTAAATCATTTTCATTTGACCACTATGTTTTTACAGTAGCCCATAATGGACAAAACTTAACATCTGTTGAATTTTGATGCTACATACATGCTACATACATTCTCCAGCACACTTGAAAGGAAAATATGAGGTGAGGGATGTTCAGCGGCAACATGAAACATCACCAGTGGTAAATTTGACATACTGTACCTTTAATTAGTTCGTCAAAACTAATCGATTAATTGTGGTGCAGCTCTCGTGGATATGATACCTACAATATACATGTACAGTATACATACATTGTTTTTTTTGGCTGCCCACCTTGTCCACGTCTCTTTTAAAAAGTGGTGCTTCATCTTAATGTGATTTTCCTTAAAAAAGTTAAATTAAAAAAAGTAGTAGCTTACAGACCTTACTCTCCAGGTGAGGCCTGTAATCATTTGATTAATAAAGAGTGGCTCATTGTTCTTCACTCCACTCATTTAACCACCACTTCACACACACAGTCTGGTTTCCATCACTTCAGGGGGCATTACACTGACTTACATTAATTTTCTGGAGACTTACTCTAACTTTAACCATGACTACAACTCGCCTAACCTCAACCTCATGTCATCCTGAACATACAACATGTCTTCACCTTCATTTATGTTATGCAGACTTGATTTTTGTCTCCACAATGGGACAGAGTAACAGATTAAGGTCCCGACAACACACACACACACACACACACACACACACAGACCGCAAATTCATCAAACCTTTACTGATCAGTCTTTTCACTGTGATTTGATGAATGTGTCAACAAATCAAACAAAGACACATTTCTCTCTTGGCTGTAATGAAGGCATTTCATTTATTTCAGTATCTTGGCAGCAACAGCACTGATTGACTCAGTCATTACAGGTCATAATTGATTCATTGCGCAGTTATTTTCTTGATTAATCGATAAGTTGTTTGGTCTATAAAATGTCAGAAAATGTAGATCAGTGTTTCCCAAACTTCGAAATGATACTTTTTTCAAAATTGTTCAGATTTAATAATTTCTCATATGAAGTAAAGAAAGCTGAAAATATACACATTTAAGAGAATGAAAAATCAGAAAACTTGTGTCATGCATATTCATTTTGATTACAACAGGTTATATAATTGATGTTAATGATTAATTACATTTGTAAAGGAAATAACATTTAAAACACATAAATCTGAACTAATTTGTTTGGGGACCCAAAAAAAATCCTGTGCGTCCCGACCCGGAGTTTGGGAACCACCGCTCTAAAGCTCATCCTCAGCTGTTGTTGACCTTTATTGGGTTACACTAACAGCAGAGTTCTAGGAAAAGGATCCACCAAATCTTACCATCATGTTCTCAATCTACTTACATATTTAGACACAGCAGTTTGTGTAGATGACAACACGATTTTGTGCAGGCCACACATATCCCACTTTATATTATTGTTAATTATGGCAAAGGAAATAATGAGTTAGATACTGTTGTTAGATTATCTGAGTGGAGGACAGTGTATATTTTAGTCCTGTGTGTAAATGAGTCCCTCAAAGACTGATTTGATCTCATTTATCACAGTCATTAATGAAAGAAGACAATATCAGAGGCTTTTGATTAACAGCTATTATCACTCTTTTACATTTGAATACCATTCCCTCCCTGAACACTTGTTGAAAAGTCAACATCCTGACACGGCTAATGATCATCCACTTTGTCCTGCATCTTTGTCCGCTTTAGAATGAAAGACATGTAAAAATAAATTAATAGTACAGACTTTATTCATTTCTGTCTCTTTCCTATTATTCTTTAAGTGATCTACGATATGTGAGTTAAGTTTGATTAATTCATTCTCTTAACATTTTTACCATTTCTATTGTTGTCTATGATATCTTCAAGAAAACTGTTCTTTTTCTTAATCACTGACAATGAATACTAATGAAAAACATCTTTGAAGTGTCATGCACCACATGGACTTAATAATTAATATAATAATTAAAGGGAAATACAGTGCATGTAAAGTAAATGCCCAACAGATATTCATTTCAAACATATAGAAAAGACCTGCACTGTTGAGTGAAAAAGTGAACCCTTCAAACAGGTTTTTCAGTTTACATTTTACAACTAGTTCTGGTTATAGTTCTGATATGACAATTAAACAAACAAACAAAATCTCTTCTACATCTCCCAGATCACACAAACAGCACAATCTACTTTACACACAAACACGAGAGACTTCATCATGCTTCATCAAAAATATAATCTACCCTTGGCTTTTATTTGAAGTGAGGTCAGTGTGAAAATTCTGTTCCAAGAGGAAAGCAATTGGATTTGCCACGATAAACACTTTTTGGAACTTGGTTAAAATGAAATGTTGTTTCTTGATTAAATGTATCCGATGACTAACAAACAGCCCTGTTTGCAGAACCACTGTATAGCAGCACATTGACGCAGCTCAACGTACTATTTATATTTCTCTGTTGGACAAAGTCAAACACACACCATCTGCTTCGATGTTTATCTGAGCCTGCTCATGTCAGGCTGTAAGTCGGCACAAGAATGTACAAGAATGCAAGGAAATATCAAGGCATAATCCTTTCTTTTCATTTCCTTCTATAGAGTTCTAAGAACTGAGGTAAAATGTTTCAAGATTTGGGATGAAAAACAGGATTTAGTACAGGAAACAGAGTAAAGGGGGAGTGGCCACAAGAGAGGGAGGTACCAAAAAAGCAGGGGAAAGGGCAGACAGAAAGAGAGAGGGAGTGGGGGACGGTAAACATGTTTATGAGTTGAGACATGAAAAAAAAGTAACTGAGCACTGGTATATATGGAAATACATTACTGTGCCTGAAGCTAAAGTAAATGTTGTGGTATTTTCTAATTTGCTGACTCAGCAAACTGTCTTAGTGGAGGGACCTCCATGGCAGCAGAAGTGGAAACATGACACCACTGCAATACACTGTCACAGCAAACCACTGGAGGTACCTGTGATCATTATTATTACAAAAGTATAAAAGAGTTGTGTGATCAAGATGATTTCAATTTCTTTAAAAAAGGATCATTTCAAGCTTTTTCTCTGAAATAGAGTCAGAGACACTCTCATTCTCGCGCAGCTTTGCACTCATAATACATTCACTAGAAATTCACCCTAACCTTAACTATCAACACTAAACCTAATTTTAACCCTAAACCCAGTCTAAAAGCATAAAACGCCCCTTTAAAGTTGTGAGGACCAGACAAAATGTCCTATGGTAAGTTGTTTTTTTTTTGTTTGTTTTTTTGTCCTCACAAAGATACACATACAAAAATACACACAGAGTGAGGGAGCCTCATGATAAATCCCCAGCTGATCCCTCTGACAGAGTTTATTTTGCAAGACAGCAGGAGCATGAGGAAAAAAAAAGTGCCTAGACCAGTTCAGACCAGTTTTTTTTTTACGCTGAGGCCTTTTGTTCCTTCATGTCATTGTTTCAGTGTAGTGTTCTCACACTCATTCAGACCGACCCAGTTCTGGGAAATGTGACTTTCATTTCATTTAAAAAAAAAAAAAAAAACGTCACACGACAACATTTATTCAAAGAGATGAAAGTGGAAATCTTGCAATAAAATCCAGTGGGACTTTATGGACATATTATATCAGCTTTATGTTCTCTTCCACTGTTTTATTGCAGGTATATTGCAGGGGTAGATTAACCCTCTGGGCCTTATCTATAGTAACACACGTGTGCTGCCTGTACATTACATACCTTTTCCTGTGATATACAGTGTGTCCTCACATGCTTTTGTCTCTTTCTCCTCCCCCTTTTCTCTGTTTTCCTCGCAGACAAAGGAAGGACTGTTCACAGTAGACAAACTTCCACTCTTCACTGGCATGAGTGGAGCAAATATGCACAAAATAAACACACAGACTATAGTTTGTCACATCAGTAAAGATGCACATCCGAGAAATAGGAGAATTAAAATAAAAGTGTATTTAAAATGAGCTCACAGTCAACAGTGATTAACTGTGTGTGCCACCAGTGTTCCTTACCACCAGATCAGAAATGCTGTTCCACTGTATATACCAAGGTATGTGATCAGTGGAGTGGAGCTGAGGAAGTTTGACCAGAGTGCGTAGAAAATGAATTTAAAAAATAATATTGAATGAAATAATAATAATTCAAGTCACTTTATCCCTCGCTTCATCTTAATCTAATTTCACTTCACCAGTGTCTGAATGTGACATGTCTGAGGAAGTGGACGATGATGATGATGAGAGAGCAAAGGATCTTATTGTGCATCTTACATAAAATAATATGCAATATAGAAATAAATAAATGAAATATAAATAAACTACGATCAAGAAAACAACAGAGAAATTTTAATATGAGGTCACAAAAACAAGAAATACAATAACGACATGGTAATGGGAAATAATAGGATGGTAACACCATCTTATTTCTATTTGAATCATGGTGTAATTACAATGGAAAATGTGTAGTTACATAATATAATCAATCAATTCATTATTTCATTCATTTATTAATCTTCTACCACTTTATCCTCCACATGAGGGTCGCGGTAACTGTCATTACTAAGCCTTTCCCTGGACCATAACATTACCTCACTGTTACAAAATGATTACCATGTTGTAACTGTACTGTAACAGTTAACTTGTCTGTATATTTGTCTTTAGGGCTGCAACGACTAATCGATTTATCATTTGTTAATTGATCACTGAATTATTCTGCAGTCATTTTGATAATTGATTCATTGGCTTCAGTGTTTTGAAAGTTTTCAGATTGTTTTTTTTACAGCTTCTTAAATGTGAACATTTTCTGATTTCTTTGCTCTATTTTGTGGACAAAACAAGACATTTGAGAAAATGAACCCTAACCCAAAACAACGACTTCTATAGGTGTAATAATTAACATATTCATGTAATCATAACTATATTATAATTAGCAATATATTCTTATCTAATATATAACACAGATGTATGGGTGTTTGTGCATATACTAAATGTGTAGTTATCGATTTATTCATTTGTGTATTGCTGCTGTTATTATTATTAATATTGTCATTATTATCATTATATTTAATTTACATGTTCTTCTCTTTTCCCCATATTTGGAGGGGTGAGTATACATTCTTTTATTTGTTTATTATTTTATTCATTTACTTTTGTCCTGTAATGTTTCTATACAAAAAAAAAACCCTGAATATGTGGGTTTAAAAAATTTAATTTCATATCAAATGAAACTACATTTTTGAAGTTTTATCATAAGGTTTGAATAAATTAGTAGTGATCTATATCAGGTCAGTTTTATTGCCAAGCTCCATTTGGATAAAAACAGCAACAACAAAACAAGAATTATCAAACATAAAGGAACATACATTACAGCTACAAGGATGGACAGCATAATATCCTATATGTTACACTGAAGCGCTGTCCTTGTTCCCTCCCCTCAGCCATTTTCTCACCTCCTCCTGTCACCGGGACACAATGGTTGTGTAAGCATGCCCCTCTCTGTGAGGAGAATTTTAAAAAAGTTCCATTCCCACACACACATAGTGACGCCGCAGAAGCACATCAGAGACGACATCACACTGAATAGATCCTCAGTCTACACCCTCGCATTGCCACCTATATACATTATTTACTCAAATATAGGGTTGTCAAACTAAGTTTGTAAAACAGAAAATTTGACAATAATAAATATATTTTAGCATTAAAAATATCATTTTGGTGTATTAACCATTACAGAAATATAAAATAATCTCACGGGCTGAATAAGATGTATGGCGGACTGGATGTTTGACATGTGTCCTGAATGTTTCTGTGAATTTAAGCATCATAACTGCTGCACAACCTGTTCACAACGTTATTTACTGCTGCCGGGACCCGACATGGAGAGCAGGTTATTTCAAATCCAATATTTACCTCATTTGTGGCTGCTGACATTTTCCCTTTCCATTAGCCATTAGCAGATGACAGAGCAGCAGAGTGAGGGTGACATTTTAGTTACACTCTGTTGGATGTAAAGTCACAGAGGAGGCACTGAGGAGTTGTGCAACCTTGAGACTAGTGTTTCCGAGTAATGTGGCTTGAAGCATTGTCACACGCAGCCGTATGATTATTTATGCACAATTGGAACTTCCTCAGCATAGCACTCATGTCTCTCTTTGATGTATTGTCTCAAACCAGGGATTGTCTCAGACTTATTATTATTATTTTTAAGATTATGTCTTGTTTGACTCAGAGCCACGGTTGTGTGAGTTTATTTATTTCTAAGAAATGTGAATATGGATGTATTTTGGTTAGCTTACAAGGTATAATTAAAAATAAAATTCTAAATAAAACTGTATATGACCTACAACTACTACAGCATATGCATACTGTATATGGATAAAATGACACAACCTTTGCCGCCACCTGGAGTATTCAAACATCCACTACATTTATAAACAACTGGTTGAGAATGCTGACTCAGCATTTCCAACTAGCATCAGAACAGTCCAACTAATATTTCAAATCTTTTTCAGATTTTTATGCTTTTTGAAATATTTAAAATATTGGCAAAGTTCCCCCTGCGACGCTTATGTGAAGTAAAGTGGTACAAGATGGATGGATTTTCTGGCAACGTTTTCCCAAATGGAGAAGGCAGACTAACACACACTAAACACAGCACTAAATCTAACAGAATGAGTAGTTATTATTATAATATTATTATTATTATTATTATCGTTATTATTATTATTATAAGTGGTAGTGGTATAGTAGTAGTAGCAGTAACAGAAGTACCAGTATTTTCTTCCTGCCCAATTTCTTGATCTATATTCCAGGCCAGTAGATGGCACTAAAGTGCTTTTGAACTGGTTGTCCTCATAGATATATAAAGAGTAGATGTCTCGTTCGCGCTGCTGGCTAATGGATTCGAACGTCCGCACAGGGCTGCCATCTTGCCACAGTCAACACGCTCACCCGTAACATGTGTTGTAGTGGTACATGGACGTTTTAAATAACCATAACTTGCTCAATTTTCTAACGATTTTCAAACGGTTTGGGTTGTTATACACGTCAGAGATGTAATTATTATGACACTGCATATTTATGAATACTTATAACCATGGGCTTCAAATAACATTAATCAGAACAGTAAGGTGCAACGCACACACACACACACACACACACACACACACGATATTTATGTTAAATCAATATATGGGCTATTAAAACTCAGGATACAGAATGGCATGAGATATATGTATACACTTATAATAGGAATATTTCAAATATAATAAAATAATTAGTATAATATAATATTAGTAATATTCCTATTAAAACCATTTGAAGTATTACATGTTTAAATTAACAAGTAATAAATAATTACTAGTAATAAGAGAGAGAGTCAGTTACAGACTTTTCACAGGAGGCAGCGATTAGAGCATCTGTAGGCTGCACAAACATCTGGCATCTTCACTGGTCAAAGTGAGCAATTTCCTGTAGAAATCATAATGTAAGATGTTTTTAACAAACCAACCCGATTGGAAACCATGTGCAACTTAAGTTTGTTATTGTGTTTAGTAAAACTTAGCTATATAATGGAAAATATCAACCTTGATAACAAATAGCGCAAGTAGGCTAGATAGTGTAGCCTAGCCGTGATGCACAACTAAGCTCCGCGATTAAGTCGTTTTCCGAAGATAAAAGCTGCAATTTCAACATGTTAAAGCATCCATAATTATAATAACGTTAATAACGTTTGTAAGAAACGAAATTGTTAGTAAATCCGTCAAGACGTCAGTGAGATAAGAGTATTTTCGTTTGTGCAGGTCCACAGATAAATTGACTGTGACAAGATGGCCGCCAGTGCGGACTTTCAACACTCCGCCGTAAGACATCTACCCTTTATATATCTGTGGTTGTCCTTCCAACAAAGTCACGTACCTTCTCTGACGTAATTACGCACTGGTAGACGTCACGAACCAGGAACTGGAGTACAGAGGATTGACTGAGGAATCACAACAGAGGCGCTGCTGTAACAGCTTTAGCCCGTGTCACTGTGTGTGTGTGTGAGTGTGTGTGTGTGTGTTGTTAGTGAGACGGAACATGTCGAGAAAAGCCAAAGACGAATATTACCGCTTCTTTACCGTTAGCGACCCACGCACACATGAGAAGGGACACACGGAGTATAAAGTGACAGCACGGGTTGGTTTACGCTTATCTCTAACGCTCTCTAGCTAGAATGTTGTTGTTGTTGTTGTTGTTGTTTTCCCTAATGGATATATGTGTAAACGTGTGTTGTTATACTCCTAGGTCAGGTGCATTTGCTTTGTTCTTCAATTACACCCCTGCTAATTGTTCACACCAGTATATCGACAGGAGCTAAATTTAGCTCTGACAGACGCAGGCTCACACAGTGACTCTTTTCTTCGAGGCAGTGAGGCACAACGAGCATTCGAGTGAAACGTAGAGAACTTGTGATTCAGTTCATCAGTTCCAGCACCCCCGTGACCACACTGATGGCCCATGGCTCTCGCTCGCTCTCTCGCTCTCTCTCTCGCTCTCTCTCTCTCTCTCCCTCTCCCTCTCTCTCCCTCTCACACACACACACGACTTGAGTGGACATTGTATTGACTTACATTAATTTCCTGGAGACTTACTCTAACCTTAACCACAATTACTACTGGCCTAACCCTATCCTTACCCTCAACCTAACCTTAAAGCGTATCTTCACCATCTTTTTGTAGTTGAAATCCTCCCTTCCCTGATGTCTGCATGCAAATTAACCCATGACTTGGAAACATGTAATCTGAAACTGATACTTTTACTTTCTGAAAGTAAAATAATATACATGTATGTATATATATATATATATATATATATATATATATATATATATATATACATATATGTATGTATATATATATATATATATAATTATTATAATTTGGCCAACATGAAATATAAAATAATTATAGTGATGTTTTTTTAATGGTACGATCACTATAAATTATGGTTTTCACTACCACAGAATAAGCCCTTGATATTCAAGGGAATATGGAGCACGTCTTTTGAGTTTTGATTCTAAATTTTGGCCCTAATAGTTTCTCATTCATGCTTGGAAGGGAAGTAAGAGATATTCAGCTGTGACATGCAACGTTCACCAGTGGATGTTGCTGGATTCTACACATCTTTTAAGAAGGGTATGGCTGCAGAATTATGAGGAAAACATGTAAAATATTGTTAAATATTTCAATGACAATATGACTTGCAATGGATAAATGAACACTTAAATATAGGGGGTCAACCAATTATTAGCCTGGCTGATTATTGGGGGTCAATATTAGGCATTTTACAGATTATGAATAACGGCAACACAACAACCACAATATTGTTAAGTAATCTCACAGTGGGGAAATCTATGGTATCACAGCAGCAACAACTATGATGTTTAAATAAATATAATAGATAAAAATTGTGTATTTGTTTTTTTTGTTTTATGTTGTAGTTTATCAAATGAATCCATAAATTTTAACATAAGAGCATATCGGTGTTAAATATCAGTTATCGCTCACATTATGTTGTAAATAGCTGTATTGATATCAGCCACTGCTTAAGTATATGGTGTTATTGTCTTTCTGCTAAAATAGACCCAGGCAGAAAGTAGCATATGGAGACACTGGGGAAAAAAGAAATGTGTTATTTCCATTTCAACAACATGTTTAGGCTACCGTATTGGGAGATTATGAATTAAAACATAAGTCAAACCAATCATCTACCTTTATGGTAAGGTCAGGGCAAAACAAACTACATTTATTGCATTATGGATCATACTATGTCAAAAAATGTTTATTGTTTTTTCCCAAATGCCTAGGGCACCAAAAACCCAAATAATTCATTTTGAATGATTTATTTGTTATATGTAGCAAAGAAACCAGAACATGTTCATCTAAGAACCAGAAAACGTGTTGTAACACTTCAAGCTATTATCAAAATAGTTGATGATTAATTTAGTACCTGATTAATAAGCCCTAGTGAAAATAGTGAGAAATGTTATATTACATACAAATAAGAATTTGAACATTGGAATAAACATTGTTCCAGACTAGTTGCCCTTTCACTTGTCTGCCCGTTAATCTATTTGATGTGTTGTTTGTTTGATTTGTTGTGTGGCTTGATATTAAAGTGCCTGCAGAGTTAAAAATAAAACAGTCAAAAGATACAATTTGGGAATGGAATCATGTTTCCTGTCTCTTCTCTGGGTCATAGTTTGTGTCCAAGCGTCATCCAGAGGATGTGAAGGAGGTGGTTGTGTGGAGGAGGTTTTCAGAGCTGAAGAAGCTTCACGGGGAGTTGGCCTATACACACAGGAACCTGTTTAGACGACAGGAGGAGTTTCCTCCTTTCCCCCGTGCACACGTTTTTGGTAAAAATGCTTTTTTTCAAATAAACTGCACATATACGCCTAAGTTAGTGTGCCTACATGTGCTAGGTTAAAGAACAGAAAACCATAATGCACTACATCATGTTGGTGCCAATACTTCCTCTTGTAATATTCCATGTAAATGTATGTTGTTTTTTATTATGTGACTGTCCTGTTGGGTTTCTTTTAGTTGTTCCTCTTTTAAGCATTTTGTAATGATTCTTGTGTCCTCTTGGCCTTGTGACATATTTTTTCAGTGGTTGCTGATACAGAACTGACAGACAGCAGCACAGCTGTGCCACATTAGTCATTGGTTACAGTACGTTTCTAAGACAACATTTTCTTATCTTGCTACAAAGCTTAAATTAACTGGTGTAAGCTGCAGCCTTGAATATGAGCAAACTTTAGAACAAACACTAAACACCAGTCTTTCTTGCTGATGATGTATTAGAGATCGTTCTACTGAAATGCCCTGAGGGCAGAGTAGAGCCTCGAATTTTACCACAAGCATCATCTGACTTGTCACTTATAGTATGTGGTTTGGTATATTTCTGCTTTAGGAAGGTTTGATGAGGCTGTGATAGAAGAAAGAAGAGAGGCGGCAGAGGCCATGCTTTCGTTCACTACCAGGATCCCTGCACTCTACAATAGCCCCCAAATGAAGGACTTCTTCAGGGTGAGATCCATTCAGACACACCCACAACACAGATTTTCAATTACAAACCCCTGGTCTGGGGCTGCTTCTTAGTATAAGACCTTTGGAGACAATTACGTAATAGTTACCCACCACATTCACTTCCTGATTTGTTCTTCTCAGCCATTTTGTTTTTCCCGAAAAGGCGCTCCATGAACTTGGCAATGTTTCAGGAACCTAAAATCCCTCAAAAACAACTCCAAATGCTGTAATACATATGCCAGGCCTGTACATGCACACACACTTCAATGCAATCACAGAATGAAGAAAGCCAAGGTGAATATGGAAAGAAAACAAAAGTTATCATAAAGCGAAAGCAGACTAGAAGATAAGCAAGTGCAAGAGAGAGAAATGGGATTATGACATCATCGTTTTCCCAAAGTAGGGTATTAGTTATATACACAAACACACAAGCATGGCTTCTTGAGATTTTCCTACTCTTGGACCAGTTTTCAAAAGAATGAATGTAGATAAAATGCAGGTACAATAAAAAACTTAAGCAGATTCACAAGATTAATTTGCATGTGGTCTGTCCCTCAGTGTCACCTTGTTGTCGATCTAATGACTTTGAACCATTATTGTTTCACATTAGTGATGTTCTCTGAAAGTAACAACTGCCTGTTTACAGCTTGAGCTTCCTGTTTACATGGACGCAGGTGACTACTCAAACTGAGCTAAAACGATCAATCTCGAGACAGGTTGTTTTTATCTGAAATCGCTGTTTTTAAATGAAAGCATAGTAATGTGGATGGAGACACAAAGTGAAAGTACAAAGTAGCAGACGCGTTTATTTGAACACAAAATGGAAGTGCAAGCTGGAATGTTAATGTGCCATTTGCTTTGTCTTACTGCTTTTCGCATACCTCCCTGGTTCTGTCCTTTCTCTCAGGGTGGTGAGGTCACAAGACCTCTGGATCTAAGTAACACCCTGTCCTCTACTGGGCCCCTGCCTCCTCCTCTCATCCCTCTCCCCAAGCGGAGGGCGTCAGACTGTGAGCCTGCAGAAGAGGAGGAAGGAAAGGAGGCTCCCACCTTACCTCAGGATCTAGGCACCAACCTGGGTTTAGAAGTGGGAGAACCCGAGGTGGCGGCTGAGGCTTACAGTGAGGTGGGAGGTTCGCCGAGAGGAGAAGAAGAAGAAGAAGAAGAAGAAAAAGAAAGAGAGGAGCACAGCGATGTAGAGTTGGATGACAGAGGTACATGGGAAATAAAAATGTTAATGAAGGTCTCTATTGTCTTTGTTGTATAATTGTTCTTTTGTTTCCACTTCCAGTCCCATCTCCTGGTTCATCTCCAGCCAGAAACCACAAATCACAAGAATTACAAGAGGAGTTTGATTTACTCTTTGACTCTGTGGCAGAGGAGCAGGTCCCATCCCCAAAGGACAAAGATCCTCCCCCTCTCACTGATAATGACATGGCTGTTTTTGATCCCTGCTATAAACAAGGTGAAAATAAATGTGAATTGTTAGTTCTTATCTGAAGTTCCTGTGAAGATTCAGTTATACATGTTTAAGTTTTGACTACTTTGCATAAAAACCATTGCATTCATACTGTCATTAAAGATGTTTACCTTTTACCACTAATCAGGTGTGTCTAAACCTGATGTATTTTCTTTATTAATCCCAAACTTAAACAATTCTCTCTTCTTCCTCTGTCTTGTGTTTCAGATAGATCCAGTTCCTCCAGTGACCTCTCAGAACTGGTCTCTCTGCACCCAACCTGTTTAGAGGGAGGGGACATGGGATATCTGAACCAAGCAGCCACTGAGCTAATAACTGCCATGGAGAGCGAGAAGGAGGGAGAATTTAGCTCTGCTATTCGTGGATACCGGGCAGCGGTGGATATACTGATCACCGGAGTACAAGGTGGGGAACGGGGGGGGTAAATTATTCAGTCCAACAATACTAAAGTATTCAAACTCCTGATACAAGACACTAATGTCAACAAATAATTAATAATTAAGATGTTGTGCTCGCCTACAACTTTTTTAAGCAACATTTAACACTTACTAATGTCGCTCTGACATCTATTTCTGCCTGAATTATCCAACAGCATTGTTGTGATAACGGCAGACCAAAGAATGTGTCTTTGAGTTCAAGGCATTTTGAGCCATAACATTTACTCTGTGCTGTGATGAGCATATGCTACACTGAAGTACAGAGAGCACCAAAGCATGTGTGACATGTCAGTATGTGACCTCATCAACATTGCCTTTTAGTTCTCGTGTGCACTGTCCCACTTTAACAAGGGTAAACCACATGCTGCTGTGCGCCGTAAATCTGCCGTGTCACAAATGGTTCACTGATTAAGTCAGTCTGCTCTATACTCATTTTTAACTGTACTAAAATAGTAGCAGACTTTGGTAGTGTGGCCAGAGTGGACTAAGACGCTGGATTAAGGCTCCTGTCTCTTTGGGGGCGTGGGCTCGAATCCCACTGCTTCCATGAGCATTTTTCAAGCTTATAATAAATGTCATTTGAAAAACATAACGTTGATAGGGGGCCACATGGCATTTAGGTGCTAGCACTGTTGCTTCACAGCGTCATTGTCTAGTGTTTAATCTAGCAACTCTTTCTTCCCTGCTCGGTTTGAGGCTGTTTGTCTTAACAAGATGTCAAGCTTATGAGAATAAAGAAACACCGGTCACCAGAGTTACGTTTTTCTTTCGCCTAATCAGCTGACTATCAAGGGTGGAAGGGAAGTTAATCAGGAAGATGAAGCTGTCAGGATACTGCAGGTCTGGAATAATGTCCTCTCCACCTGTTTACAAACTTATAAAACGATATAAAGATCAAATATATTGTTTTTGCTGGTTTTGCGAAAGGTTTTTTCTTATTTTATTCCCGTTGTTGCCCAAAATTGACACATTTCTGTCGACCAATAAGAGTTATATATATAAGTGCTATATATCGATATTATTATAGCTACATTTTGGACCATTATATTGTGATAGCGCATCTGTGATGACTTACCTGGTTTTAAAGGTTGTTGATAATCACATTAAATACACTTTATTCATTAAAAAATGCATGAAATCGACAAGATTATATTTTTAATAAAAACTTAAGAACACTAATTATTTGTGTTGTAGCATATTTATGGTCCAATTCATTGTTTCTAACACAACTAAGTATCAAAATAAATAGGTCATTTTGGTTGCCTTTAAAAGTTTTCAATCAAAACACAAATGATTGCAGATTGTACCAACTGTAACGCTTGGTAGAAATGGGTATTAATTTGATGTGAAGTCAGTAATAAACAGTATTCTTAGGGACCCTGCTATGATGACTGGATGGTAATAATGAAAAGAAATCCTCCTTTTTCTCTGTGTGTGTGTGTGTGTGTGTGTGTTCAGGAGAGCCAGATCCAGTGCGCAGGGAGTCCGTGATGAGAAGGACCGCACAGTATCTGGAACACGCTGAGATGCTGGTGGACAGACATTCCTCACCCACCAACTCTCACACATCCACACGCACACATCCACAGGGACCATAGGTGTTTGTGTGCACATGTGGATCAAAGACAATGCTCAGGGTTAAGACATGCATACTCACAGGTCCATGTTTCACACTCACACACACACACACATTCCCTAGCCCCTTACCCTAACCTTAACTATTGCAACTAAATGCCTAACTAAAACCTGAACCCCAAAACCAAGTTGTAACCCCCAAAAAGCCCTTTAAAGTTATGAGGACCAGACAAAATGTCCACACTCACTTTTGTTTGATACATTATTTTGTCCTCATAAAGCTGCACATACAAGAATGCACACACAGGAGGACATTAAATTGACTGAAATTAATTTCCAGGAGACTTACGCTAACGTTAACCATAACTGCTACTGGCCTTACCCTAACCTTAACCTTGATCTAACCTCATCCTAACATACAATATGTCTTCAACCTAAATTGTAATAATTTATGTTACAGGGACGTGATTTTTGTCCCCATAAGGAAGACAAGTCCCCATAATGTGAGTAAAAACAGATTTTATGCCCCCACAACATGAGTAATACCAGGAACACACACACAAACACCAGGACTGCGTGTTATTTTCATAATCGATTAATCTGTCAATTATTTTCTTGATTAATCAAGTACTTGTTTGGTTGGTAAAATTTCAGATGTTGATCGGTGTTAACCAAACGTAGAAACAATGTTGTCAATTGTCTTGTTTTGTCCGGGATCCAAAATTATTCAGTTTTAATTATTCATTTGTTATATAGAGCAAAAAAAGAATATTCACATTTAAGAAGCTGACAAATTTCAAAGCTTGTGTTATATATTGATAACACACCAATTACCAAAATTGGTGACAATCAATTAATAATCGATGAATCGAATAATCAATGCAGCCCTATAACACACACACATATCTTTCTCTTGATAAAGATATAGGCACTAGAAAATGTATACAGAATATAGACTCTTGTGTACAGTGAGAGGTACACAACATGCACATCACTCACACACAAACATGAACATATATATATATAGACACACACTCCTGAGGTACGCACTACACTGCAGACTGCCTTTGTTAAATGAAACTGGAAACTGATCATAGATGAATAAAATGTAACATAACATTAAATAAAACTCATCCTTTTTCAATGAATTGATGGGTCTTTGCATTTTGCACAATTTTTGTCAATAAATGTCATTTTAACTGATGTCAATAGCACGTCTGTTTCCTAAAGTTAGCAGTCAGTGAAGTCTTATCAGATGGTCAAAATAACTGGCCAGGATATTTTAGAAGGTCAAACCCAACATGCAAATCACTCTATCCAAAGTGTGTGTATGTCCTCCTGGAATTGTAGACAAACGTCTCTTTACTGAGGACAGAAATCAGTAGCAAGGGGGTGCCTCTGAGAGGCACTGTTGGCTGTTACATGACAGTTACGGCTCCTCCAGTGCAAAAACATCTCATCATTTGTGCTCACACCGAAATCGGCCAATTTTATGTTTCTTCAACTGAGCAATTCTGACCAAAGTAGTTACTTGAGTGTTGAGGAAACTGGCAGCCCAACACAGCCCAACTTAAAACAGAAAGACAGTTGCTTTCTTTATACTGTATCAACATATGATTGTATTGCACTTAAATAATTGACAAACTGCTCATAAATCACTTTACTTGCCAAGTAAATGTTCTAACATGTCTCAGGCTGCCAATACTGATACTAGTTGTTAATATCATGTTCATTATCCATGTGTATATGCAGCATCATACACTCGTTCACTTCTCCAAATTCCGTCACATTTCCCCTTTCCACACTTACTACTTGCTACTAAACCTAGTTAAAGAATGGTTTTGATATTGATCTGGTACATTACTGTGAATCCCTTGTAATGGACAATGAACTCTTCTGTCAGATATCCTGGATTTCTTTCTTTCTACTTTAGTGCAACAGACCCCTGGTTGTCCAGCAGTTTGACAGGATAACCGCTTCTTGTCCTCTTCCAGCCCTGCGCTGCTTGTGTATACACACAAACACTCCCTCAGTCTGGTCTGATAGTACTGCCTGACAGAGCCTGTTTGTAGATGAAGAATGCAGTATATGCAAATAATGTCACACCTGTTCACTGAGACCAAGTAGACCCTGCACAACAACCAAAAAAAGAGGTTACATACTGCAGCTTTAACAACACCAAACAGGAGAAGGTTGGCTGGAGAAAGAAAACAAAGGAAGTGGCCTGCAAAAGAGGACGGAGATCAGTGGCATGGAGCAAAATCTCTTCTCTGGAGAGCAGAAGACTGGAAGGACAAAACAGATGGAGAGGCGACCGAAAAACAGAGGCCAGTGAGAGGAAAAGACTGTGCTTTCGCTCACCAGACGAGAAAAAAGAGGGTTTTTGTAGGAGTTGGCAGTAACGGAGAGGATGGAGGAGAGGAAAAAAAGAAGGGATGTGATTAGAGGATAAGCAGAGATCATCCCTCCATTGTTAAAGGGTTGGAAAAAAACTGACCCTCCCTCTTCCTCCACTTTCATCCCCATGTACCTCTTTTTTCTATTTTGCATTGTGGGGAGCTTGGAGAGGATGGAGGGATGGCAGCGAAAAGGAAGAAATAACATTGCTCCATCCTGTTTTATTAATATATATATATAAATATATATATATACACACATATACACATATATATTTTCCTCTCTAACCATCTCTCTTTCAAGTGTTGCACCTGTGAAAAGCAGAGGACGTGAGATGGAGAGAAAGATGGAGAGACAAAGAGATGGAGAGACGGATGGAATCAGAGGGGGGAGAGAGAACATTAGCATGCTGAGAGTGTCAGCACTCTCCTCTTTTTTTTCTCTACCTCCATCCCCATCCCTCTGTCCATCCCTCCCTTTTTTTCCTCACTGGTCACTGCAATTATACCATCAAAACACTCCAGCCTGAGAGCATAATAGCTTCCCCCTCTGTGTGTGTGTGTGTGTGTGTGTGTGTGTGTCTCTCTCTCCCTCTCTCTCACACACACTGTGTGTGTGTGTGTGTGTTATCATGAGAGATCAAAAGAGAGTTGTGTGTGCATGTGTGCATAATTTAGTACCGTACATGGTGCATTATGTGTGCATGTATGACATGGAGGACAGCTGTTGGTGTGGAAGCCAAAACTGGATCCACACACATTGTGTGTGGGTGCACATGAGTGTGTGTGTGTGTGTCTCTATGTGTTTGAGTATCTTTCGAGTCCTACCAGCTAGAAAAACTGCTTCTCCAACCTCTGACCAAAGCCACTCTTAAATGCCCACTATAAAGAGACCACTTTACACGTGTGTGCGTCTAGTTAGCTCTTATTTAAACACACACACACACACACACTAATGGATGCACATGGGCGTACAGTCATGGCTTTGAGACACAAACCGTTGTGACCTACATGCCCAGTGGGTCATCATTAAGCCAGATAGCACATTCTGACACCTTCAGCTGTCCACACACACACAATGTTTTTGTTCCCTCAACTTCCTCCATCCCTCTCCCCTTCCGCTCTCTATCTCTTCCCTTTTTCTCTCTCTCTTTTCTGCCTTTAACACACATCCCCCCTCCACGAGCCTGTTATCCCTCTCTGTCCGTTTGTTTCACCTTGCCCTCAGCTATTCCGCCACACTTCTGTTGCGCTCTCGCTCTCTCATCTCTCTTTCACACACACAGGAACACACTCACTCACTCTGTTTTCTGTCTGCCTTTTTCTCACAAATGCGTCCCGTCTGTTGCTGCCTGTCATGACACGTGCTGATTATGAGGTGAGAAGTTGTTGTTGTTTTTAAATGCAAAATGAAAAACACAAGTAATCAACACATACTCATGTGTCAGAGGTCAGAAATCCTCTTCAAAATGAGTGAAACATCTCATCACCAACACATTCTCCTTTAAACATGAAATAAAACTTTACATTACAATACAGTAGCAATATAGTTATATGGTAATATGTCTGTAAACAGTGTATAATATTCTTTATTTTAGTAAACGTCTGGTAATAAAGAAGTTATTTTGGTAATACTCCACATTACAGTACAGTGTGGTAATAGTATGGTCATCATTTTGTAGTAGGGAGGTAGGTTTATGGTAATAACAATGGCCAAATTAATATCCAGCTAACTGTACTTACTGTATATTATACATACTTATTTTCACGTAAAGGAAAAAAATAAATTGAACGATACAACAATATAAATTCCATAACACTAAAGACTATGTATATATACATACATAAGGTTAAATGAGGTGTGATTCATCAAACCTTGTGCCTTGGCATTGTTCAAATAGTGTCTGACAATTTTCGAAACAACTTCACCCCGCACAGGAATTGTTGTGTAACCATCAATCCCATCATAGGCTGCTTAAAAATGATATGTATAATCTAATCCAGAAACTTGAGTTAAATCAGGGATAACTGTAAATGTGAGGATTGATGTGAGATGAGAGGACAACACTGTTGAAGTTGTAATCTAATGTATAACTGCTTGACCATGTGAACTAGCTACTAACTCGCTAACGCTGGTTATATACAAGAACTAACAATGTACTGAAGGATGATGCTGAAGTGTAGAGCTGAGTCAGGGTTCCCACTGGTCCTTGAAATCCTTGAAAGTTTGTGGATTTCATGGAAAAGAAGAACAAAAGTTGCCCTCCTATCACCACATTCAGTCCTTGAATTTGATGTCAATTTTAGTGAAACCACAGATTAGTGCACTAATTAGTGCACTAATCTGCAGGGGTCAAAACTATACGGAAGGCCTAAATGAGGCCCTCCGTAACCTGCTCCTCCAGTTTTAGGCGATATAGTTGAATTGTGTCACACACCTCTGACCTGTGTTGGGTGTGGTATGTCTCAGGATTGTGCTTTTATCACAATATCCTCACTTACTCACTCTGAGTCTGTATTGCTCTGTATTTCACACACACACAGACACATATAGTGTGCCCCTCTTTCTCCTCCATCACTCTCTCTCTCTCTCTCTCTGTGTATAAGTAAATCAATGAACATACACTTTATGCCACTTATTGATCCTTTTCTATCTATCTGTCCTCACCCCCTCCTGTCCTCACTCACTCTCTTTTTCTCGTTTCTTCACTTTTCACTCTACTCTCTCCCCTCCCCCTGTCATCACTGTGGGATGTCCTTTATATGGCTCGCACCTTAATGCTTTGACTGAAGTGTGTGTGTGTGTGTCAAGGTATTACTCATGTTGTGGGGACCTAAATCTGTTTGCACAGTATGGGGACTTGTCTTCCTTATGGGGACTTAATTCAAGCCACCATGATGTAAATGATGACATTCTAAGGTGAAGACATGTTGTATGTTAGGATGAGGTTAGGGTTAGGCCAGTAGTAGTTATGGATAACGTTAGAGTAAGTCTCCAGGAAGGCAATGTGAGTTAATCAGTGCATTTACGTGTATGTTAAAAGTAAGATTTTAGTCGGACTAAGACAAAAATGGAGCTGGTCTTAGTCCTGGGTATGGTGATTCATAGTCTGATTACTCCTGCATGTATACGCTCATGCTGTGTTCACACCAGACGTGACACAGATTTATTGGACGACAACTTTACATAAAAAGTCAATGCACATCTGCATCGGCGATCAATTGCGTCGTTGAAATATTCCAACTTTTGCAAAAAGATTTTTTGCATTTTTTCCACAACAGAGGTTTGCTTTGGTCGATGGTGAAAAGAAATGCCTGTTACTTCTGTACCCCTGCGGCCAGCCCTCCTATCGCATCCATCGAGACACTAAATGTACAAAATGATTCTGAGGCGCTATTGAAGCGATTGCCGCGGAGCGATGCGACAAATCGCGTTTGGTGTGAACACATCATTAGGAGTCGGACTTGGCATTGTGTGCATACACCGAAATGTCCTCACCCGTCTTTGACCCAGAAGTAGACGGAGACAACATGTCTTTCTACGGACTACACAGCAACCACAAGAGCCATGCTCGATCTAATTTGTATCACGATTAACATGTACAGCATGGTACGAAACATACAGGACCACAGCACCATCCCGTTCACTGTTTGTTTGTCTGTGGCGTAAAGGTCAACAGGAAACGGATTCAATAAATACTAGCTTATAGAGAGATACAGAGCGCCCCCTGCAGAGGCAGAGTCAGACAAACACGGCCAATACATTGATTTTCTCGGCAAGATGACCGATTGCCTGTCTTAGTCGGACCGCGGCCTCAGCTTGATTAAAATATGCATGTAAACGTTCTGAGTGTCATGTCCTCTGAAGCCATGGAAACCAGACTGTGTGTGTGTGTGTTCATGAGTGAGAGAGTGAGTGTTTGATGTTGGTCTAAGTGGTTAACATAATACAAGCCCTCTGAGAGATGACATTCCCGCATTTGCACACACACACACACACACTCCATTTTAGGCTTTTTTGTGGGCTTTTCCGTGAACACTTTGAGCATTTTAGTATTCTCTCTGCGGCTTGTGCAGCAGATCCATGTATTATCCATCAATTGCATTCTCTCACACACACAAA
Organism: Solea senegalensis; assembly: GCF_019176455.1. NCBI lineage: Eukaryota > Metazoa > Chordata > Actinopteri > Pleuronectiformes > Soleidae > Solea > Solea senegalensis. Next base: position 16,712,359 of record NC_058023.1, read on the forward strand.
GCCACACCTTTGTGGCGCCACTGTCCTCCCCGAAAAAAAGAGGGCTGGTATTATCTTTTGTTATTTATTATTGCAGATGGAGCCATCATTTCATGACCTCGCCATCTCTTTGCCCTCCTCCTCTTCCTCCTCCTCCTCCTGCTGCTGCTGCATGTTTTTATTTGTCCATCACTTTCTCTCATTCCCTGCCTGCATGTTTATGTTTATTCAGACTCATCTCTCTCTCTTTCTTTTTTTCTCTCACCCACCCCTCCCCTTCTCTCCCACAGCACCCGCGTGTCCAGCTTTTGTTACCAGCCTCGTTTCCATAACAACTGCGACCTTTCAGTCAGCGCCCAACCATTTTTTAAATCAGAAATACAGAAAAAAAGCAGACATGTGATGAGAAAGAGAGAGCGAGTGGAGTGGAATGGAGAGGACACTCAGGTGATGCACTAAAAAAACAAAAAAAAAACCTAGTGATCCTCAATAAGAGATAAGAATAATAATAAGAAGGAAGGGGGTCAGAATATTTTCAGGTCACAATGTGTTTCTCAAGGTCAAGCTTTGTTCTCCTTTCTGTGCAAATCTTTCATTTAATTGAGCCTTTGCAAAAAAACAACAACGCTGCAGTGAACCTGCAATTTCTTTTGTCTTGCATTTACTTAAAATATTGTACACTTAATTTCAAAATGTAGCCTGACGACTGTTAACTCAGTGTTCCTGTTATAATTGACATGTCACGTTTTAATGTTAAAACTATATATGCTTATTGTTAAAATGATATACATTTGAACAAAGTATCACGTTATAATGTAAAACATGATACATTATACGTTTCTCATTATAAAATGACGAGTTCATTGTTTAAAACAATCTATTTATTATTAGAACAATATACATTTCATGTTATAACATAATAGTTTATAACATGATAGTTTATTGTTGAAAAAATAAACATTTTACGTTATGATGTGATATTTTATCCTTAAAATAATATACATTTCAGGTTATAACATGATAGTTTATGGTTAAAACAATATGTATTTCATGTTATAATGTGATGGTTCATTGCGTATTACGTGTCTTGTAACAACAATAAGCATTATAACATGAAACAAAGATTGTTTTAACATAAACTTATCACATGTGACACTGATCTGTTTTTATTTAGCAGCAAGACAAAAACAAAAAAGAATAGAGAGAGACTGTGTGAGGACACTCACTGTGGTTTTCTGTATTTGTATTTGTGTTGTAGCACAGCGAGAGAATTCCTGTGATGGGAGATAAAGCTGTTAATGAATGACCGACCACCTGTCTGTCAGTGACGAATATATGAGGCTTTACAGAAGGTGAGAACATGTGGCTGAAACCACTGGAGTCTCGACGGTCACAGAAGCAGCTGCACTCAGTCTTACACATCTGTCTACACACCTGTGTGCGTGAGTCTGTGGTCACCACGTCTGCATCTGAAACTAACTGTTGCCTTGATGATGATGATGATGATGAAAGCTGATGGTAACTGCTGTAATCTGCACTATAAAGCTCTATGGGACCTTTTGTCGCATAAACACTGACCTTGTCAGGACTTGTAGTCTTCATGGAGACCAAAACCTGTTCCCAGGTTAAAGTAAGGCTCAAGATGTGAAAAATGTGGTTACGGTTAGGGTTAGGCCATTATAGTGGGGACATTCTGTCTGGTCCTCGCAACCTTAAAGGGCTTTTGGGGGCTTAAAACCTGGGTTTTGGATTAGGGTTAGGTTAATGTGTGTGTGTGTGAATACATGTGTGAATCAGGCTGTGAGGACTCATTTAGACCTGTCTTTGTGAGAACATTTCTGCTTGTAAGGACATTTCATCTGGTCCTCACAATGGTTTGGGTTAGGGAATAGACATCATGAATGTATTTATTTTGTGATATCATGATGAATATTGTGTTATAATTGTAAGCTCATATTACCCACCCACTACTGAACAGCTTTTTTTTTTCTCAAGACCAGTCAACCCCCTTTAGACCAGACTGTGCAGGTGTTTTGTTTTGTTTAAGTTTAGGGTTATAGGCAGAGCTGGCCTAAAGCATTAACAAACTAAGCAGCTACTTGGGGCCCCCTATAGTGTGTGGAGAGAAAACAAGAACATTTTAAAACAATCTAGATATCTTTTGATGTGTAAACAGTGTTGAGTTGAAGTTATTTGGTTTCATTTTGGTGATAAGGATTTGCTCATTTAGTGCACATTTGCACATCCATTCTAAATCTTGATAACCAGTCAATTAAACTTGTTTAATTCAAGTCCAGTATCGGCCATGGGCGTCAGAAGCATTTGTAATGTGGGGTGCACACTGGTGGTTGTAGATACTATTCTGGTGTTTTTTAGCAGGTTGTTAGATACCTACTTTTACAACTTTTTTAATAACTATTGAAATGAATTTGACACAATTTATCACCAACTATAAAATGGTAATATCTTTCATGAAGCTTATACAACTAACTACAATGTATTTGAATTAAATATTGATTTGTTTATACATTTTGGATTTGCAGTTTGAAAGTAAGTCGAGCCTGAGCTAATTCACCAACAAGCAGTGTATGTAGTTGACAATTTTCAAATAAATGAGGCTTCATGAAATTCCAAGACACATCCACATCACGTTGTTTTCCTAACTGCCCAGCACCCTTCATCACTCACATCAGCAATGGCACTCTCTGTTCCTACATGCTGATGAAAAGAATACAAGGACACTTGTGATTTTTTTTTACTGCCCTTTAACGTTAAAAATAACATTCGTGTAAATAACCCCCCCCCCAATCAAATTCAGGTTAGGGCTCCATAAAGGCTTGGGCCGGCCCTGTTATAGGGAATGCATTGTGTGTATGAGTGTCTTCACTAAACTAGCTGTTTGATAATGAGTGTGTGAGAGTGAGTGGGGGTCATGCCAACATGGGAGGGACCGGACCGTCAAATGGACAGCTCAAACCCGCCCACTCCACTCCACTCCACACCGGCAGCAGCAGCAGCAGCAGCAGCGGTTGTGGAAGAACATGGTTTGACACGGGGCTTGTCGAGGGAGGAAAAAAACCTGCACAGCAGTGACACAACTGGTGAGAGGAGGAGGGGGCTGAAGGTGAGAGTTGCGGAACAAAGAGTAAACAGAGAGGAGAGGGGAACGGAACGGAACAGAAGGGCTCGCTGGTTCCGCTGTCATCTCCCGGGCCAGCTGCAGGCAGACAGACGGACAGGCGGACAGTCGACCGACCGACGCAGAGCGCGCAGGAGCCTGGAGACACCGCTGGAGCTGGAACACCTGTGAGTCCAGAGACACTTGTGTTGTAAAGTTTGTTTTCACTGCGTCTTCTGCTCCTCCGTTCTGTGTTTATTTGAATTCATCGCTGCGACACGAGTCCACCGCTGCCAATTAAAGTCACAGGACACACACACACACACAAAGTGACAGCTCGTGCGTGTGAACGGCAGAAGTGGATTCCTCTCGCGTGGTGGCGGAATCGGCAGATACATCCCGCCACGCGGAGACTTCACTCACAAGCTCATAAACCATATTAAAACATTATTTATTTATTTATTTATATACTTATTTATTTGATAGATTCATATAGATAGTTATTGATTGATTGATTCAGATAGATAAATAGATAGTTGTTGATTGATTGATTGATTCAGATAGATAGATAGTTATTGATGGATTGATTCAGATAGACAGACAGACAGACAGATAGATAGATAGATAGATAGATAGATAGATAGATAGATAGATAGATAGATAGATAGATAATCTGTCTGCATGCCGGTATGATTTTTTTCCGCCCTCTTTCACTCTGTGTTGGTAACATGTGTCAACAAATAACCCTAGATTAAAATTTCCAAATATAATCCACAGAATTACATTATTTAATACCAGGAAGTTTATGTGTGTGTGTGTGTGTGTGTATAATTTAGTATGTTGCCTCATGCAGCGACAGCTCTAGCATCACTCTTCAGTCTAAGTCTAATCCAGAGCTTGTCACAGCTTTCATTTTCATTGCTCAGTCAGTTCAGTGTTTGTGTGTTTTTTGTGCAGCTTTCCACAGGCTTTGAAAAGCTAATCTGTCCCTGATATAAGCACAGTGGCTGCCTCACCATCTGGTCTGTGTTATAGTAAAGAGAGAGAGAGAGGAGAGAGGGCATTTGAATAATTGATATTTAGCTATTTATAGGAGGATTATTCTCTTCATGTTGCACCAGGGATCCGCACACTATTTATCTATCTACCTATCTATCTCTCTCTCTCTCTCTATCTCTATCTATCTATAATATACATTATTGCATTTTAAGGTAAAGACATGTAGTACGGATGAGGTTAGTTTAAGGTTAGGGTTAACCCTAACCAGGAAATGTAATGTAATCTGAAGTTATGAAAACCAGACTGTGTGTGCGTGTGTGTGCCATATTTGTTGTGTACATCTCTCTCTCTCTCTCTCTCTCTCCACCCTTACATCATTGTCGGTGTGTCCATCTGAAGTGGATTAGGGCTGTTATCAAAGCTAAGTAGGACTACTGTTAACTCACACTCTACCATGTGTGCACACACACACCCTCTCTCACACACACACACACACACACACACACACACACACACACACACACACACACACACACACTACACATGCTGCTGCTCTCACTGCATTTCACTCACCAAGGACCATTGACCATTGTTAGCCCTCCCTCAAGCCTCTTTCACTGTTGTGTGTGTGTGTGTGTGTGTGTGTGTGTGTGATGGTAAATACTCTGATCAAACAGTGCTTAACAAGCTGCCTGAACTGATAACAGAGAGAGGGGATGAGAGAGGAATAGAGAGGAAGGAAAAGAGTGGAAAGCAGCGTCCAGAGGGAAAAGGAGGTTACATACTGAAAAAAAAGGGAATGGGTTTGTGTGTTTTTGATCTCGATAAAATCGTAACATGTATTTTTACTCATAAGCCTTACATAAGAGTGCTGAAAAACATTCTGTCAGTATTTCAGTACCTAAATCTGCCAGTGAAATAAAAAGGTTTTATCCAAAAAATGTCTCTCATTTTCATTTTTCTGTGTTTTTCTGTTCCACATCTCATTCAAACCAACTTCCCTCCATTTTGTTACATGTATTTGAATGACGATGATGGAGCCTTCTTCGACAGCACAGGAAAAATGAGATGTCTGACAAAGATCACGAGCCACATGTTAACCTACTGCACCACCAGCATATAGCCTGGTCCCCCTTCTTCCTAATTGACATGGTCGAAGGCCACCATTCTCACAATGTATGCTTGTATTTTTCCAGCTCTATGCAAGGACAACGCAGCTCCTTCTCTGTGAAATACAGTGGATTGTTTGGTTTGGCAGTGCAGGTAAGCAGAAGTCATAAGATGATATGCATTTATCAACATGGTTTTGGTTTCACAATAAGCTCATGTCGTGTCTTTGTCGTGTCACATCAGTGACATGCGGTCAGGGGAGGCCTCCCCTGTCATCATGACAAGTAAAATACTAACAATCCATAAATCCATTTGTCCACTTGACTGTTCTATAAATTAGTTTTCTGTATGATTTCTGTATGAATTTTTCACATCTCCTGTTCATACACAGGAGAACGGTGAGGTGAAATAGTGATGAGTCGTGCTTCTGCTCCATGCCCATTGCTGCCTCTCTTTAGATCGCCAATATACATGTTTGATTATACATGTACTACATATGCTGATATTTTTAATGAAAATGTGTGACCTATTTAGTCTTTCTGATCGGCTGTACACGCGCAGTGAAAATGCACAGTGAGGCAGAAAGTACCGTGCCACACTGATAGGGGGCAGTGCTGATAGGCAATGGGGAACAGGTGCATGTCTTCTTCATGTTAGTGCTGTCAAACAATTCAAATATTTGATCGCGATTAATCGCATTAATGTCATAGTTAACTCACAATTAATCGCACATTTTTGTCTATTCTAAGTGTCCCTTGATTTATTTTTCTCCCATTATTTTTTCTCATTTTAGTGCTCTCATCAACATAGAAAAGCGGATTGGCTTGCTTTGTGCAAATGTTTTTTTTTATTGAGACAATATCTCTTATTTCTTATTCCTCTTACTATGAAAGCCGCATAATAATAAGAGAGGCAGTGCTGTGAATAAAGTGCCGTTCTTCAACGCAGACGGAGTCCCGTGGTTTAATGTGTTGCTGCCGTAACTAGCTAATCCGAGCTAAAGGAGCTAGGGGTCTTCGGAGGTCTCCTTACTACAGTTTGGGGGTCTGCCAGCTTGGTTGGTAACACTGCATACATCATTATTGTGATGTGGGGAGTGCGTTGGATACAGAGAGCCCGCTTGGAGACGGAGAAGCGCACAGTGCTCGCCATCCACTCAAAATGTAATGTTAGCCTACTACTCAAACAAGTGTGTGGAACGTGCCTGTTGTTTCCGATCTAACTAGATCCGGTGTGGTGTAGTTTTTCTAGCATTACTAGTTGTTCAGCAAAAAACTACAAAGTTTGCTAGGCCAAAATGAATGTTAATCTCGCAATAAAAAAATTGACACCGTTAAAATGAGTTTGCGCTGTTAATATTAACGCTGTTAATAATGTGTTAAACTGACAGCACTAACATATACATATAAAGGTATAAAGGACCATACACGATTTTCAATAAAAAAAAGAGATCAGCCAACAAACAAACATTTATATTTAAGAAAATCGAATTTGAGCTCATATTAATAAATATTCTTTTGTTTTTCTTGCTATCATGTTGTTGAACAGTATGGAATTGATTAAAGCATAATTTGAAAGTAAAAAAATTTAAATTCTATTTTGGGTTCATATATTTGTACATCCGACGAGTGCCTCCCCAGTCATGAACCTCGCCGCACGCCACTGAATCACATAATGCATGACATTATTTGTTTCACAGCAAAGAAATTGAATGCACATACACTCAAGGTTGAGTAACAACAACAACACATACACACTGTGAGACCTGAATTTGTTCCAAGGTTTTCTGTTTTAAATGGTCGCTGTAGATCAGAGGTCTCAAACTTGCGGCCCGTGGGCCACATGAGCACAGACTCTGTCTGACACAGTCACTGAACTAAAATACAGCTGAACGCGTTGGGATTCAGCTCACTATGTCTATTACTAAGTGTTTTTATCTGATCTACAATTCAGCATTATTCGGCACTCTCTGAGTCAATCTGAGTATAGTGCTAGAACTGTATAATGTTAAAGTGCCATTAATGTCAAGTTATAATAAGGTATTTCTGTGTTTGTCTTTTCTAAATTTACAGATTATTTTTTAATCATAATTTTTTTTCTGATTGTGAGCTATGTCTATGTCTGCCATTTAAACACTTTTATTTTGAAATTCTGTGAAACATTGCTACAAATATACTTATTATGGTTATTATTATGATGAACATGGTGGTATAATTTGGAGGTCTCATTTCTCTACTGACAGCAATGAATGGAAAATCAAAATAGATTTGAGTTGAGTCAAGTAGTGCCATTACTTTTCCCAATGCCACATGATAAACCAATAGGCTGAGCTCAAATCTGCTCAATATTAATAAAATCTCTTCATAAAAAGCAAAAAAAATATATAATTGTGACAAGCCGCAGCTGATAAGAATAAATGTTAGAATTAAAAAGCAATGAAAAAATCTAAGTAGGCTTAGTAAAAAACGCCAACATTATATTGTTTATTCAATCAAAATTCCCAAAACAAAAGTGAACAAAATGTTCATTTGGAAATGCAATTTGAATCGTAATTGTGTATACACATTACTCTAGTTGTAATATAAAATAAATGTATAAATACAATTTAAAAATGGAGAGGAATAATTATGCAGTCTTTGCCCAACTTGAAGATAATATGATAGCGGCAAATGTCACTGTGTAGTTCAATCAAAGGTATCCACTGTCAATTAAACTAACATAATAATGTAATATCCTATACAAATCAGCTGCAAAACAAGCAACAACCAGCAACAATAAACTTCAGCAACAATTTCCTTTTTCTGTGTCTCTCCCCAGTGATGGATTCACCCCCAGATCTTTTCAGTGACTCTGCTCCACAGATCCATGCGTTTGCTCCCACTCTGAGCTCTTCAGATCTCTCTGTAGTTCATCCCGAGCCCAGTGCAGGTCGCCCTCCTCCTGCCTTCAGGCCTCCGGTCTTTCCCCTCATTCATCATCTCCACCAGCCGGGTGGAGCTTCCAGGAGAATCGGGGGACAACTCGGCACAAGCCCGAGCACACACAGGCACCTGGAGGAGAGGAATCTGGAGGAAGGTGGAGGAGAAAAGGATGGACAAGTGGAGCAAGGGAGTGATGGAGGAGAGGAGGGAGCTCTGGAGGGAGAGGAGAGCTTTTTGGAGGTGAAGAAGAGGCACAGTGCCCTCACTGCAGAGTGGAGTCAAGACATCCTGAAAGTGAAGAGGATGAAACTGGAGAGCAGGCAGAGAGATGGGGAGGCAGATGAGGGAGGGGTGAGGCGTGAGATAGGGAGGGAGGGGAGAAGGCGGGAGAGGGAAGAGCTGAAAGAGCAGCTGGAGGAGGCAAGAGAGAGACTGCAGGTCCTGCAGGAGAAAGTCTGGAGGGCTTTTGGGGAAAAGCACCTGGCAGAGGAGGAGGAGAAGAAAAGGAGGCACAGAGGTGGAAACAGAGGAGCAGCAGAGGGGGGAGAAAGAGACATGGGGATGATGGAAGAGACAGACATTACAGAAGGGATGTACGATGATGATGACATTGATGACGGAGAAATTGAAAAGGAATCCTTTTCCTTTCTCTCTGTTTCCCCTTTTGATAACTTCCACAAACAGAGAGAAGAGAGGCAAAAAGAGAGAGAGGAGAGGATGGAGAGAGGAAGAGGAGGAGGACTCCACGTGGAGGGCCTAATGGAGGGGGCGGGGTTGTGGCTGGATTGTGGAGGACTGGTCAGAGGTGACTGGGATGGAGGGATTCAAGAGGAGGGTGAGGAGGGAGGGCAGAAATTTGCCCAGGCTCTGAAGCTGGAGCTGGGCAGTGCCGTGGCACGAGTCATCGACCGAGTTCTCCGCCTCTACACCGAGACGGAAGATCTGGCGCCGTCTTCTCCTCCTGCCGCCATCTCTTTCCTCCCATCTGATGTAGGAAATGATGGCGGGAGGGAGAAGGGAGAGTGGACTGGACTCCTGGCCAGTGGACGAGGGAAGGAGAAGACGAGGGGTAAGGAGGAGAAGATGGGAGGGCAGGACAGAGAAAGAGAGAAGCAGCTCCGAAAGATGAGGAACGGCAACATGGTGGCACCAGGGCAGTCACATCGTGCCGATGCATCAGATCTGGCGACTCCACTCGCTGCTCAGAGGTCACCTGACCCCCGGAAGGCTCACCCACTCCTCGGCCCGCCTCTCTCTTCTCACATGAATCCCTCTCACCCCAACCTCTCCATGCATCTTCTCTTCCCCGCCCTCCTCCCCCTCTCTCCCACCCTTCCCTCTTACCCCCGGCGTCGCAACCCAAAGACCCATCCTCCTCCTCCAGCTCCCACCCCTCCTCGTCCTCCTCCTCTGCCTCCTCCTCATCCTTCCCCGTGCCTCCACCTCCCCCACCACCTCTCCCTCTCCCACTGCTGCACTACTCCATGCAGCAGCTCTTCTCCCGTGCACTGCACCACCCGCAGCTCCCGCACCTGCCGCCGCCCCGCAAGGACTTCCTGAGCTCTGACCCCTTCCTGGAGTTCTCGTCTCACCCGTCCTCTCACCCCTCCTTCCCGCCGCTCCCGCTGCTCGGTCACCTGGACCCCTCCCTCGCCCGTCACGCCCTCGGGGGCCGGGAGAGAGGGGTGAGAGGAGATGGGGGCATGAGAGGAGGCGGAGGGATGGACGGAGGAGAGCTCTACCTGACGGCTGGGGGAATATCCTTTTTGGGCCTTTTGCACTTTTGATTCAAAATAATCAAATAAATCTAACATGTTGTGTTCACAAAGTAATGTTCATCCATTTGGGTTTAGAATTTTGGTTATATTTATATTCTTTAATGTATTGTTCATTTTTTTGTTTCACATTATAGAGCAGGTGTCTAGTAGGTAGGGGGCCAGTCAAGTGAAAAAAAAAAGTCACTTTCTTTCGTGATAAAATGCATTTAATAATGATAAAGCATGGAATTAATTTCAATTAAGAAAACCATAAATTGTTTTGCAGCACTAATAGTAATATAATGAGTGATTTCACTTACAATTATTTTTGATACCAAGTAAAAATAAAGGAGTATTATGACTTTTGAAGGAGTAATATAATGTATTTCACTTCCTGAGAAACTTGCCTATTTTCTTGTATGTGTGTCCTTAACCACAGGGAGTGAGAACCTTTTTGTCTGGTCCTCATAACTTCAAAAGGCTTAAGACGTGGTTTTCGGTTTAGTGTTAGGCATCCAGTTATGAGGGTTAAGGTTAGGGTAAGGGGCTAGGGAAGTGTCCTCAGTTAGAAAGTGTTTGTGTTTGTGTAAGTAACATGTACACATGTGTATCTCCTTGACTGGCCTCATGTTTACATCCAGGAAGGCTTGTCTCCGTGCCACCTGAAGAAAGCGAAGCTCATGTTCTTCTACGCACGTTACCCCAGCTCCAACACGCTCAAGACCTTTTTCCCTGATGTCAAGGTGTGTGTGTGTGTGTGTGTAGCACCATTTTTAGTAAATGCTCTGTTTTTACGACTTACGACTATATCCTCCTGTACATCCCGTGCCTTTACTCGGCTCATTGTGTCAGGGTGAAGGGGAAGCTATGGCTTGACCATTTTCAATATTATTCCATATCTATCTTTTTGATAATAGCCATATGATGGTGGTCAGATAACTATTCATCCAATCACACCTTTTTTCAAATTTCTGAGGTTTATGGCGCCTAAAAGGTTTACACACTCTCATATAACATTGAATTTAAAATATTGAAATCAATATAAGCAATCGAAAAGCCGACCTGCAATGGCTGTGGCCATCACTTTGGGAAAATTGTTATGCAGCATTCACACCAAACGTGAATTTCGCATGCCGGCTGCGGGATCACTGCGTCAACGGCCGGCGTCGTCAGCCAGCCAGTTGGCCAAAGCCCCAGCTGCCAACGCCATCAACTCTTTCACTGGCCATTTGCCACGATCTCTCCTGTTTTGTTTTTGTCCCAGTACATGTAGCAACTTGGCCACACAGACAAAATAAAATCCTCTCCTCCATTTTGTGCCGTCTGGCCACCGGCCCGGCAAGTACATGACGTCATCCAGAGAATCTCAGTGCTTATTGGTCATTGCGTCGTTGTGAAGTTGAACATTTTCAACTTGACGTTACATTTGCATAATTTGCGCCACGCGGCATATCTGACACAAAAGTCACATCTACACATGCATTAAAAGTTGTATTACATTATCTTATAAATATATATTTTTTTTTTTTTCCTTCATACAGGTAATACTGTAACGGCTCACTGAAAGTATGTGTTACATACATGTGTAAAAACTCAGGTTAGTAGCGTTAATGAAGGAAAAAACACAGCATTTTTGCACGAAAGGTTTTAGTTTCCCAAGCATCAAAGTGAATTTATAAGTAAAATGTCATGGTGGTAATGGTAGTTCAGCATTTAGTCAGAAATTCTACAGTTTGTATTGTACTGCAAATACTGCCTTAATTGAAAAATAAATACACAGGCAAAGTAATATGTGTAAATATGACAATTTATCAAATCATAGTGACAATAGAATTATTGTAAAATGCTACAATAATACCATGAGATATGCTTTATTTTTAGGGAAATTCATTTGAGGCTCATTGGTGCTGCCTACATCACCATGAATAATGAAATGCTACATAGAATGAATAGATATAGATGAATAGAATAAAGAAAAATCTAGAAAAAAAATGATATTGCACAGCTGCCAACTTTGCACAACAGAACATTTTAATCATAAAAAAGTAATACAGATAATGTAGCCTTCAAAATATGTGTGTGCAGATCACAAGTTTATCTCGGCTAATTCTGATTCAACTGATTGAATCAGTTTGTCTGACAAGCACCACTCTGCCATCTCTGCAGCCCTGACCCGCTCATTTCTTCTTCTCCTTCTTCTTCTCCTCCTCCTGCTTTTCTCCCATTCACTGTCTAGTTTAACCGATGTGTGACCTCCCAGATGATTAAATGGTTCAGCAACTTCAGAGAGTTCTTCTACATCCAGATGGAGCGCTTTGCACGGCAGGCAGTCCGCGAGGCTCTCACCCGGTGGGTTTGAACATAAAGACATTAGTAATAAATACTATTGTTTTTTATTACCATTCATTTCTGTCACTCTGTAGGAAGAAACAAAAATAAGAACAATACTGCTTCTAGTGCTCTAGTTTTACAAACATAAATTGTGCATCAACAATAATTAGAAACAGTTAAAAAGAAATACTTGAAACAGCTTGCATTTTGTAATAGCTTAATTTAAATGATTTGTCTTTGTGTGTGTGTGTCACAGAGATGGTGCTCCTCGTCTGGGCAGAGAGAGTCAGCTGAGAGTGGGCCGCGACACAGAGCTGTACCGCATACTTAACATGCACTACAATAAAAGTAACATCTACCAGGTATGGTGTGTGTGTGTGTGTGTGTGTACACCTCCCCAATGTGTGTAGGGTCATCATACCCCGGCTGCACAAATGACGTCATTCTATACACGGCACAAACGCACAATCTAGTGAGTTCTTTTCGGTCATCAGTTCATTAGAAAGATTTGTTTACCAAATCGCTTAGTACTTGCTGCATGACTGGAGCACAGACTCCGCATGCGAATCTGACACAATCACTGAACTCAAGTATGACTGAGCGGGTTGTGATTCGGCTCACCATCTGTGTGCCGCCTTGCAGCAGTGCAGAGTCCTCTTTTAAATATTGAGAATTCAGAAATTTCATTGCTAAATGTTGGATATTGATTATTCTGTTTGATTCCTGTGTCGGGCATCGCACACACCTGCCAAGCAGTTTGTTGTCGTCACATTTTGGTTTCGGCTCAGCTTGCTCGGAACCTTACCATTTGTGGGCCGTATCATGCCCAGGTCTGATGTAGAAGTGATCGGTGCCTCAGTACCTCACCTTGCACTGAAAGTGTGATGTTTCATATTCAGACAACTTTATTGATCCCAATTGGGCACTTCATTTTATAGCTTCTCAGTCCAGACACACACTCAGCCTCCACAAATGCCACACAAACAGCTAAAATGTTTAAATGTCAAGGGAAACATATTAAAATGCACAAGGGAAACATAAGGCCCTGGGGCCAGATCCGGCCCGCAAACCAGTTTTATCAGGCATGGGACGTCCTCACAGCACAAGTGACAGATCAGCAGTGTGATATTAGCCGTAGTGATGACAGAATTGAAGCTAAGATGAGACGGCATCAGAAACCTATTCTAAAAAATATACTCTGCAATCTTAAACTCTCTACCGTTGCCGATGTGTTAATGCCACAAAAAAATTTGATGATGTTTATAATGATTTTTGTAACTCTGGTTGTCATTATTATTATTGTTATTATGATTATTAGTCCTCTTAGTAGTAAAACTGTGTGTGTACTAAAATCTATATGTATATATGAACTGGAAAAATATAAAACTGAACCTGCTAAAAAAAGAAGAAAAAAAAGATTTTCTTACTTTTTCACTAACTTTGTAAATCGTGTTATGCTTTGTGTTTTGTACACGTGTCACTGTATGTTTCTATTTTTAAGTGTATACTAATTTGAAAAAGAAAAAAACTTCCTTTTAATGGACAAGCGACCTTCATATGTTACATTTAGTGGATATCAGAGCAGTTTTCTGTGAGCAGACCAAGGTTACATATACACTTTGTCCTTTTAATGCTGAGAATTAATAAAAATAATAATAAAGTAAAGGTTGTACATGTCAACCTCTAAGCACTAATTGTAATTACATGGCCTTGGGTCCATCCATTGATGCAGGTTAATGAGTGCTGATGCATCCATGTGTGTGTAAATATACACAGTAAGTATATGTACATATATATGTATACATATATATATACATATGTGTGTGTGTGTATATGCACACATACTGTATATATGCATATAACGATGATCTGCTAAGTGTGTTAGCATGGTGAAGGGCTTGGTTTTAGTGAATAGTTCCGCTTTTCTGTCAGGTCCCTTTTGCTCAAAATGTTGACAGGTACAGTAGTAAATCACAGGTGTAAATGTGTAAATGGACAGGATAATGACAGCTGAGCTCCAGTTAGCTTCCTCATTTCACAGTGCATTTGGTTTACTGTCACACTGTCTCGACTTCCGTGAACTCAACAGAGCCATTGTTTTCCTGCTAAAACACGTAAAATAGCGGCTGGGAAAAGTGTTCCATCTAATTGTTTTGTTATAAATACGAGGTACTTGCGTGTCAAAATCGAAGTGGCCCGTACGGGGATCGAACCCGCGACCTTGGCGTTATTAGCACCACGCTCTAACCAACTGAGCTAACCGGCCGTGTTGTGTCAGCCGAGTGGTAATATAATTGAACGTGAAGTTGCCGAAAAGTATCTTTATACTGAGTTTATTTTATAAGAGGTAAACATTATGCTGCAATTATGCTATGCGGACTCGTCAATACCAATTTATATGGGTTTAGTTTGTTGTTATAAATATTTTTAATATTTTTAGTTTGTTGTTATAAATAGTTTTAGCAGTAGTGGTAGTAGACAACATCGTTAAGTCTTTTAGTCTGTCGTTTAAAAGACTTAACGATCATATCTAACGTCCGATGTAACTAAAGTCACCGGTTATAGTTACCTCAGTGAAGATTGCACATTGTGAGCGTGGGCCATTACAAACATTGCCGTTGAGGTGCATGCGCACTTCTTATCTCATAATGTCTTACTTTGAGGATATCTTTGTTATCAAGGCTACGTTTTACCATTATGGGCTTCCATAGAATAAGAGTAGAACATCATACACATTAAAGTGCATTTTATGTATATCCACTAAATAGTATGTGATAGTCATAATAATACTGTTGTGTTGAGAATTGTCACTCTTAACTCTGTATGCTGTCCTCAATGCAGGTGCCAGACAGGTTTATTGAAGTGTCAGAAGTTGCCCTGAGGGAATTTTATGCAGCCATTTGGACCGGGAGAGACAGCGACCCCTGCTGGAAGAAAGGGATCTACAAAATCATTTGTAAACTGGACAGTCCTGTACCAGATGCCTTCAGACTGCCTGGTTGTCCTGTTGGCTGATGAGTGAACAGCTTGGTCACACATTTTCTGGAAAAAAAAAAGGGGGGGAACTATATTCAGTTTTGAAATTTTCTTTATGTAAAAGTCATTCGTATTTACAAAAGAAGAACAATCATTTAAGTTGTTTAAGTGTATATGAGTGACAGTGTACGTGGAGGATAACGGACAAATTCAGTGACAGTCTTGTGATTGCACTTATCAGAGAATGTGAACATACCACTGAGTCTGAATGAATGGACAGAGGAGGAATTTCCTCTCCAAACATTCTTCACCCATCAGCTGAACTGTAATTGTAATTGCTATCACAGCTTTTGATGGCAATATTATGGAAAGGTTTCTCAGTTTAGGTGACGCTCCAGATTTCCTTCATTTTTTTTCACTCGGGTGCTGGGTGTGTTGCACCAGAAAAAATGATTATTCTTATGCTTTTTACATTTGATCCATTTGGTTAATTACGTTATCCTTGTTTCATAGAACTATCCCCTCAGTGGTTTCAGTCAGAGGCTTTTGTTAATTATTATTTGCTTGTGTATCAATGTTTGTTTTATATTACCTTATTATAAAGCTTTTGTACATTATGACACGTGTAATCTAATTGTAATTAAAAATTCCGTCAATTCAACTTCAATGGTAAACATGTATGTTTCGTTGGTGGAAGGCAAAAATGCTTTAATGTGATTTCTTTTTTGCACTGTTATTCCTCAATATTTGTTTCCAGTTTCCCTGCAGCTCTATGGAATCAAGTGTAAAGTGTATGTGACGTGTTTTCAAATGCATGTTGTTTGCTCTATTTCAATTTTGTATTGTCACCCTCTTGTCATGCATCTCTTTTATATTGTACATACAATACATGTACATCTTTAATGTATATCTTTGCCTCACTCAAGACTTTGGTGAACTTTGGTGTTTGAATTGAACAGTTGATTAAAGTGATACCAGACTCGTGTTGTGATGGCTGGGTTCACACACACACACACACACACACACACACGTTCAGCTCCTGGTTGCCAACACTAATGCCATCACAAGTTAATCCTTTAATCTCACAATACTAGCACAGTAACACACACATCTACACTCATTGTCACGGATGCTAATGCTTGGATGATGGCTTTGTGAGAGGCTCAGCGTGGGACAAAGTCTAAGCACCTGAGACGACGTGCATGCGCGCGCACACACACGCAGTTTCTCTAAGTGCAAATCCAAACTTCTAAAGCAGGCGTGTCAAACTCAATAACAGAAAGGGCTGAAACTAAAAACCAAGTTGAAGAGCAGATGAGCTAACATTGAATTCAGAACAAAGCAAACTGATAAATTGTTAAGATTACTATGGCTGGACTTTTTTCATCAAATAAGATAAATTGAGTTACCCATGGAATAATTGGATAACTGGTTCAAAGTTATATACACATCAGTACTCAATGGAGAAGCACTGTGCACTGATGACAGTAAGATTGTTCTTTTTGAGTCCAAGGGCCACAGACAGTTGACAAAACTTGCTTTATGATGAAGAGGAAAGGCCTTTGAAATGGGTGTTTCACCGACCCCAAACACCATCAAAACATCCATGTTTTGATTTAGAATATACTGTGCCGTGTTGCCAATGCACGGACATAAAAAATATTATAAGGATTTTGTGCTTTACCCGCGTTTTTAAACACACTGCTATTATTTTGAAAACATGTTCAAACTCATTTATTGTCGGCCACATTTTTGTCACATTTCTGAATGTTTCAACCACTTAGAATGGAAACTGTAACTCGTTCATTTCCATTGCTGCGCCTGTTGTTTCAGCTGAAGTTGAGCAAAATAGCTTCTTTTAGCCAAATCAGTTACAGCTGCTGGTGGGGAGAATGCACCGCAACATAGATTTTCATACTTTTCAAATGCTCTGTTTGGCTCTGCTTAGTTTGCTCTCATGTGCTTATCACAAATTTTACAAATATGTATGGATGTTTTTTACAAAGGCCTAAAGTACCTTTTGAATTTGTGTGACCGTTTAACTATTTTATGAGATTCTAGCAGCTCTCTGTGTCATAATCAGATATATCTACAGGGAGCACCAACCACCAATGTCAGTCGACTGTCACAAAATGATGACTCAGTGTCTTATAATTATGATTTGCATTACGGTGTACAGTGAAGATGGTGCTCCTCTGGTGCCCACATATCACATGAGTTCATCAACCGTCATCAACCACTGGGACCACCGCTCTTTGATGTTTCGCCCCTTATCCTGGAACATCTCCTGAAGATTTAGATAATTTAATAATTAAGTTAGGGTTAGGGTTATTAATTAAGTTTGCCTGTTTATTCAAGTCTGACTATGAATGTATTTAATATAATTAGTATAATATGCACCAAATGCTGTCATCTTAGGGTAACCAAAATAACGTTCTATAAAGGTTGTATGAAGGTTGTGAGAAGGTAACCTTCTGGGAACCAAAAAGGAATGTTCATTAAAAGTTGTATTGAGGTTGTGAGAAACCAAAAACTAACGTTAGGGGAAAGTTAGGAAAACGTTCCACATCAACCACAGGAGTACCTAGAGGGGAACCTTCAGGGAACGTTCCCACAACCAAACGTAACAAGCCCAGAGCGTTCTCGGAGCCAAATATTGTTAGCTGGGTAACCTTAGGTGTTATTAGCTCCCAGAGACTAGTTGCATCTTCTCAGCCAGAGCCAGAAGGTTGCTTTCTCTGCCTCCTCCAATATCTCCTTGGTCGCCTTGTGGAGTTTGGCTCCCTGTATATGACTTAGTATTTCATAAAAATAAAACACTATTTCAAAATGATTCATCTTGAGATACTATCTAAAAATGTTGACATAGCATCTCATAATTATTTAATGCTAATAGTATCTCATTATTATGACTTAGTGTCTCATAATGATGAGATATAATGTAGCTATAATCTGAACGGGACTGCAGAGCGAATGCAGGAACTGAAATAATGTCACATGCATGTCAGTGGGTTTGGTATTTCCACTGCAGAAGTGAACTCAACAGAGCTGAAACCTGCCTCAGCTGGACTACATGTAAAATAATATGGTTGTATGACATCAATCACAAGGTATGGTTTATCTCTGTGGGAATGGATGGCGACAAGTTGCAGGCAGCTAACACACACACACACACACACACCCTTCAGAACATGACATGCCTTGAATTCAATGCTCAGGTTCAAACACCTGACAAATCTCTGCCAGTTGATATTTTCAAACATGAGGAGAAAGGATTGGATTCTTCTGAAGTTCGCAGATATGCGTGGGCATCTCTCTCCTTTGCTGCTTCTCACGGCTTCTTAAGTTGAACTTTCAGGGTTGTTATCAGATTCCGTTCCAGAGAAAATCGGCCTCCATATCAACCAGTGTCCACATTTACTGACCCGTCAGTGTGACAAAACGTACAATTTGTACACATTTATCAGACACATGAGGTACAGCTTTACTGACACCACACCGTGGACCGCGGAGGGTTTTTTGGAGGACAGTCGGTTGGAGATTCTTGTCAGTCGAGTTTGAGCGAAGGAAGGAAAAAAACTGCCAAGTTATCACCGGAAATCAGGTGGTTACACCTTCAAATTAAAGCCCCGCATTGGTCATATAGCGAACATAGAAGGCAGGTGAGCAACTATCAATTAATTATTTTTTTTCTTTCTGGTTAATCGAGTACACGTTTCCTCTTTAAAATGCAAATAAGCTGTGAAAACGTTGGTCTGTTTCCGCACACCTCAAAAATGACTACATCCTCAAACAAAAATAGGCTATATTCCGTACTTATTTAAGAAAGGGAAACTACAAAATTGTTTTCCATTTGATTATTATCAGTGAAATATTAAATACAGTAAACTGGATGAGAGAAGATGCTCATTGTGCCTGAAATCTTCTCCTGTTCAGCATCTCTTTCTTGCAATGTTTGTTTTTTATCTGATACATTCTCACACAATACTGTCTAGCGAGTCTAAACTCTGTGTGCTCTCTAGTTAACATACTAAAAGGAACCCCCAGACCACTTACATCAGGAGTTCAGAACAATGCACCATAGACCACTTACATCCCACTGTCAAGAACATTCACACTTGTCCCTGCACCCATGCAGCAACTATCCTACAACTGAAACCTAAACCGTGCCGTGCCGTGCTGTGCCGAGGCGAGGCATGCCGGTGTTGTGCTGAAAAGAGACTGTTTTTTATTAATATAATTATGAATACAATAATGCAAGCACATGTAGAATTGTAACGGATTGCTTTTAAATTCTGCATAATATTCTCCGTGTTTGCCAGATGCATGTACAGTGAATTTGGTCAACATCACTCCTTGCAATAAAGAGTTATACTACTACACCCGGACCATAGCGGAAAAGGAGCCATATAGCTGTTATTTTGAAAATTGTAACCGGAAGTCATTAGTTTGATCCCGGCTGACTTGACGCTGATGTGTGTGTGTGTGTGTGTGTGTGTGCGTGTGTGTGTGTGTGTGTGTGTGTGTGTGTGTGATGCAGACAGACGCCGGCAGGCTGGATGATGGCGTTGACCGGGCTGCTGCTGGTGGAACTGTGTCTGTACGCCAGCTGTTTCGTGTGTGGAATTGTTGCCGCCGCATCTGTCACCATCGTCCAGGTAAGTCGTTTGACTTAAATACTCAATTATGATACTTTTAAAAACAAATCTTCATCCTCTTCCGGGTAAGACTCGCCTTTTTCAGAGCGCGCGTCTTCGCATGGAAACAGTTTAAAGTTCACGAAACAGCCAAAATGACCCTTAACGTCAAGTTTAATTTGTTTTACGTGATTTTATAGCTTTTGGTTTGAAGTTAATGTTCGTAGTTTTACCCTAAAACGAGCGTTATACCAGGTCATTTATTTGCGTCAACATGATTTACTCTGTTTCTACTCACACGGGAAAACAATAATTTCATACAACAGCGCATTTATCTGGACGCTACATACAATTGTATTTCTTAGTAATCGTCGAAAGCAGAGCGAAAAACGAGACAATAATATAGCACGTAGGTACAGACAGGCGCTTTCACTTTTACTCTGAGGTGAATCCCAGGTTTCTCCCCATCACTAGTCTCCACTGTTATATCAATTTTGGTTTATATGTAGATTCAAACATTTCAAGATGATGTTTTAGTAAGAAAAAAACAACAACTCCTCACCAGGAACTGCGCAAGCACGTGAGAAAAGACCATAAATGTGCTCACGCCCTAACAACAGTCATGTGTCCTGGCACAAATCCTGTTTTCCAATTATTGTGCTTCCACTGTGTGTTGTTGTGAGTCTGCAGGGTCAAAGCAAGATGTCAGGCAGGAATATACACTCACTGGCCACTTTATTAGGTACACCTATTTGCACGCACGCACACACACACCGTTACAAGATAGTGAATTTGATCTCATTTGAACCAACAACCCTATCCTGTATTTATTCCTATATGTACATTACATATTGATACAAATTCATACACACTCGAAAAATATTGCACTTTCTTATCACACTGAAAGAGAGAGAAAATAGTGCTTCATCATAGCTGAATTATAATCAATAAAACTCCCAATCTGCTGGGATTTTCATGTAGGGCTGTGCAATAAGTGGGTATTATAGATATGGTCTTAGATTTTGGATCTCGTCATATCATGATAATAAGGTGTCTGTTATGGTTTTAAAGGCTGTTGATTTGATAATCATCATGTATATTACATTGAGCACATTTGTGAAGTACACTAAATATTATCTATATTCATTAAAAATATACAATTGACACCATTATCTTTTCAAATAGCCACTTAATACCTCAATAACCCTAACCCTTAACACTTGTTTAACTTAAAGCCCAAGTTTTTTGTTGACCGTATTTATAGTCTAACATGTAAAAATATAGTTTTCTTTACATCAAAAAGCCATAACATCAAAAGAAATAACGCTGGTATTACCCAAAACGAAAGGTAATAATAACTGTATTTTAAGATCAGGTAATACAGATCATAAACATAGATATTTTATTATAGAGTGTATTTACAGCATAGACTCTTCACTAGTCTTTTAATGAGTCCAGAGAAACAACCTTTGTGCAGCTTTGTGTCCCCATAAGTTTCTTATAGTGGGATATAGACTAAAAATATACAGATATCATTTGTAAGTTATATCGCCCTGCTGCCATTTTCATTCACAACCACATCAAGGGTTTACAGCCAATAGTCTGGAAAAAAAGTAAATGGGTTAAAGTGCCTTGTTGATGTCAGATGTCGCAACTGAAATTTAAATAACTACTCGTTACGTCCAAGGTATGAAGAGGATGATCACTGAACGCACTTCTTTAGGCAGAAGACCAGATTTCTCTATCAAGTTGCACACAGGTTGTTGCTCCTGATGGACTCATGGAACATTTTCTTTTGAGATGTTTGCGCTTCTCAAAGGAGAGTGACAATACACTGATAACTGGATAACTGGTTTGTTTCTTTGGCTTTTTAATGGTGAATGATATTTAAATGTTAGAAAAATTGAAATTGACTTTATAAATATGGGCAAATTCTGCTATAACACAAATAATTAGGCTTCAAATGAAATAAGTGTTATTAAGTCACTTTTTAAAATGTATTTTTTTTTCAATTCTATGTATATTCAAATTAGTGCTGTCAGTTAAACGTGTTATTAACGGCGTTAACCTAAATCCATTTTATTCTTTTTAGCCCAGCAAACTTTGTAGTTTTTTTCACATGCTGTTGCAACAACTAGTAACTAGAAACACTACAACACCACACCAGATCTAGCTAGACCAGAAACAAAACGAAAATGGTGAGCCCTGTGCGCTTCTCTGTCTCCAAGCGGGCTCGCCGTATTCAATGCAGCCTGAATCATTTCTCGACGCACTCCCCACATCCAAGTAATGATGTATGCAGTGTTATCAGCCAAGCTGGCAGACCCTTGAACCGTAGTAAGGAGACCTCCGAATACCGCTAGCTCCTTTAGCTCGGATTAGCTCATTACGGCAACAACATAGTAAACCACGGGACTCCATTTGCAGGGGTCTCAAACTCAAGTGACCTTGGGGCCACTGAGCGTCTGGTGTGGCCAGTAGGGGGCCAGTCAAGTAAAAAACATTATAAGGGAAAAACTATTCATATGAGAATTAAATTCATAATATTACACCACAATATTGCAATTATAGATATTTCACAGAATTTCAAAATAAAGGTGTCCGTGTTGACCACTGTGGAAATATTTTGTGACAACAAAACCACATTGTGTAAGCTATATTCTGCACGTGTGGCATAGCACTGGACATCTCCACATGCATCATAAGGCCAAAAACAACTCAGTTAACACAGGCAACTCTTCCGTCCTCATTTGGGGTGAAACTTACTTCAAAATCAACCTGTCTGTAACTATGGGTCGTTTTTCAACTGGAATACACACAGGTGTTACTGAGGTTAGGGCAAAAAAACATGGTTAGGCAGTAAAAATAAAAATTAAAAATTAAAAAGGTGGTATAGTTAGGGAGCAGTGCTCTCGCCACTGAGCGGACTCCCAGTGACGACCCCAGTGAAGCTACTAGTTACCACTTCCAAGGTACCAGGTTGCTGTCATGTATACAACTGCTAAGGGCGCTGGTTTTGAAAACGTAGACATAGGTCTAGTTTCCTGCATACGACCTATATGTATATTTCATTGGAGGACAGGTTCTTCACAATCCAACTCATGCTGAAGCAATAACTAGCTCTATAGTTATTTGATGCTATAGTTTGTAGCATCAGACGTGCGGCCTATTCGGTGGTGAAAACCCTGGATTCAAGCATCTACTGGTTATTGTTACGTTCATATTGTTAATAAGTAATTTAAATGTTACAATAAGGCCTCAGTGTGGTACATCGCAAACACATGATGGACATTAAATCACTCATTACACCATGTAGAACGGGAATAAAAAAAAATCCCATCTACGCTAACAGAGAGAAAAAAAAAGACTGAGAATTAAATTGTGACCTTAAAATCAAATCATTACATTACATGTCATTTAGCAGACACTTCTATCCAAAGCGGCTTACAATGGAATTGAGTACAACCAGCCAGGGGTGGAGTCGAACCTTAATAATTAACAATCTGAAACAATGACTCAGTTATTGAAGTAACAGTTATTAATCCTTTACTAAATGAATGGTCAACTCTTCTAAATAAGCTTGCACGTTTTTCAATTTTTTGCTTTCTTTGCTCCACAGATGAATCGAAGTTGCAGCCATAACCATCCCTGCCTTTCTTTCCTTCCTTCCAGGGTAATTTCGGAGGTCAGTGTATGCTGTACGGTCTTGTTAGCTACAATGCTACAGCGAACCTCATTGGAGTCCAGTCATCCACCTCCCCGTCTCTGTGCTACTTTGTGTCGGCCATATCGGTCATGGTGGCCGTGGTGTGCTTCTCCCTCTCTCTGTACTGGGTGTACACACTCTGCATCGATAGGGAAGTGAAAAGGTGACTGCCATATTTACTCGGGATGGGCATGAGTATTCGATTATTCACTGTATATACTATTCGTTGTATATTAGAAAGATACAAAACAAAAGTTTAATCAATGATTGCATTTATTTATAAAAACAAATCTTTTCACTCCGATGACGACCTAATTTGTGGTACATCTATTACAATAAGGTGGCAGGCAGCAGCAAGCATTTAGTCTGTGGACTTAATTATAGAAAATTGTGTGATTAATTAGTTGATTTTTTAAATCGATTGACAGCCCTAATTTATATGTAATTTAATGTTCAATGTCATACATTTAATTCTGTGATCCTTACAACTAAATGTTTTATGATTAAAGCGATACAATGTAGCATTTTCTTTAACATGGAAAACCGTCTAACGATAATAATAATGATATTACTAGATAACCATATACACTAGTTTTAACCTGAAAAAAGTGGTTTTGATGCAAAAACATGGGCAAAACAGTAAGATATACAGGTTTTTATGTTGTATTAATTTGTTGTGTGAGCTGCTGTTTTGATATAAATGACATTAGGGCAGCAACTAACGATTATTTTCATGATTGATTAATATGTAGATTATTTTTGCGATTCATCGTTTGGTCCAAAAAATGTGCGTCTTGTGTAAAGTACCTAAAATGGATATTTTAGGTTGAAGTCCCTTCTTATAATATTACTTGAGAATGACGTTTACTTTACTTAAGCATCAAAAGTAATTTTCTGTTATAAAATGTACTTCAGTTGTAGAAGTAAAAGTATCAAATAGGTGAGTAGCTAGAATTGAGCGACAGTAGCTCAGCGGTAGTGTGTTGTCTTTCAACTGTGTGTTTGATTCCCAGCGTCCCCGTGTGTCCTTGGGCAAGACTCTGAACCCCACGTGGCTCCTGATGGCTGTGCTGGCAGCGTGTGAATGGGTGTGAAAGATGAGTGATAGAAAATGCACTGCACATAGCGCTGTATGATTGTTAGAGTGAACGGGTGAATGGCAAAATCTGTAGTGTAACTCAGCTATATAAAGTAATGTAATAATCAGCTGTGTAAAGTGCTATATAAATACTTACTTACCTACTCTTCTTCTTCTGATTTTATTTGGTACTAATGAGTAACAAACATCATTAGGGGAAATATATTGAGTAAAAGTACACAATTCGTAGCGTAAAAAATGTAGAGCAGAATCTTTTTAGAAATATAACTAAAGTAAACTTACATATATGTGAAGTATGTCTACTTTGTTACATGATAGCACTGAAAAATGTTGAAAAATGTTTTAAAAACCTGGAAATGATGATGTTCTCAAATGTCTTATCCACAAACCAAAATGGTTCTGTTGTAATGATTTATTTGATGTACGGAGCAGAGAAGGCTACATCACCCTAAATCAGGGGTGTCAAACTCATTTTTGTTCAGGGGCCACATACAGCACAATTTCATCTCAAGTGGGCCGGACCAGTAACAATAGTGACCAACAAGAACTCCTTTGTTTTTTCTCCTTTGTTTTACATTTAATGAAGGATATTTTAACAAAACATGACATTTCTTGAGAAATATAAGTGCAATTGCAACAATATCATGCCTAAATGTACTATTTGCACATCAAACTGGATCTATAAAGGCACAAACATTTAGTCACAGGTATCTAGAAGTGAAAAATATTGCATTTGACATTACGTTTAGATTGTAATCGTAGTGTGAAATTTTAACAAATACATCCTGTGGGCCAGATTGGACCCTCTGGCGGGCCGGTTCTGGCCCCCGGGCCGTATGTTTGACACCCCTGCCCTAAATAGACATGAAAGTGCTTGAATTGTGTGCTAGAAAGAAGGAATTGGTCCGGCAACCGTTTATCAAACTAGTCAAGGATTAATTTAGTAATACTGTATATTATTAATCGTTAAAGCCATAAATGACAAAATGCTAGAAAATTACAGTGGCAGCAAGATTATTGCATTGCTGTGTGAATGTAAAGAGCTTTGATGTGGTATATTATATGTCTTTAATGCAGAAATGTATTGTTTTACTATAATGGTTCATTCATTGTAACACAACTACTTTTATTTGCTTAAACAAGACAAAGACAAAATATAATGGCTGTTTGAAGGTTAACAGAGGAAGTTTCTCATGATGTATAACTGCAGGGTTCTCTTGCAGAAGTTGTTTTTATAGTAGCAGCACAGGCTTCAGAATCAATGTATTTTATTTACAAAATGGTCAAACTTTCCTCATTTGGTCAGAGGTTAAAAGAACATTTTATTTCTTTATCTTCAAAGCGCTGCTTCTGTCTGCACTCTGTTTCCCCCACAGGGAGCGTGTGTGGATGAACCTGATTGTGGCCATGTGCGGTGTCTTCCTGTTCTTCCTGCTCATCACGGGCTGCATGCTGAAGATCGGACGTGACTCTCTCTGCAACTCCATCACGAGCGCAGTTCCCAACGTTACCAGGTGAAGCACACACACACAAACCCAAACATCTCACTTGCAAATCACAACTGAAACTTAGGCCTGGTTCACGCTGGACTCTTTGCGGCTGCATTTTCATTTTATTTCTCATGAGAGACAATCTGTTGATAATGATATTGACATATTCTACCAGAATGATTACATAAAACTTCTCACTGAGGTTTTAGTGTCTGTATTATACCGTTTAAAATATTTTTATAGAGTGTAAATAGGAATCGTGTTCTGTCAGAGATGAGTCAAAAAGTGAAGTCAAATCATATTTGTGGTGTGGAGAGACATGAGCGAGACACACCACAGCCACAACACTCACGCCATGCATGTTTGAAGTGAACCCTGTTTTTATTTGTACCTTTAAATCCTTTAAAAACATCACACAGATCTGTCTTTGTCGTCTTCTCTCACTTTCTTTAGTCACTATGTTTTGTTTTTGGTAACACCCAGCTGATAAGACTAGAATAGGGTTCCCACAGGACAGGTCCTTGAAATCCTTGAAAGTTTGTGAATTTGAAAACAAAATTCAAGGCCCCAAAGTTTTTTATTCTTTTTTTAATCATCCTAAATAGACACAGGTCATTTCTTGTCACGACCACAGTTCCATGCACCCTGTGTTGCTTGATGTACATAGACTAGGCCTCTGCAGGACAAATGTTGAGTCATAATTGGTCAAATCAATAAAAGTGGACACCACGGGTGAACCAGCTCTTACAGGTTGCCCTCCATTCTTAAGCTGTGACAGCACATTCAGTCCTTCCTTGAAAAGTCCTTGAATTTAATGTCAACCAATGTGTGGGAACCCTCTAACATGAAATCTGTTTTTGTCTGTGAAGATGTGAAGAGGCCCAGACCAGAAAATGGGTCAGTCCACTGAATGGAGAGCGGTTCTACAACAGTCTGCACAAAGCTGAGGTCATTGGCTTGCATTTTATCTTCATCTTTATACAACCAGTTCTATGCTAGTCAACATAAACAGTCCGCTTTGATTGCTTGCCATGGAAAACAACTACATTAAGTAAGATTCTCACTGCCACATTTTCATGCAAGCAGAAATAACCCAGTTTTCATCTATTTGATTAAGATTTAATTGGCAAGAAATAGCCTAAGTGTATTAGAGAATTAGTTTTAAAAGTGTTTTCTTTAAATCGCTTTATGCTGCCGCAAAAAACACTATTTACTTAAAACCAAAATCATTGAACAAATTCCTTGCTTGTGCCTTCCTTGTTGTCTCCCTCTCAGACAGCGGTGTGGATCAACCTCTTCTTCTGGCTCATCATTGGGGTTCTGGTTGTCATTCAGCGGCGCCAGAGTCCAATGACAAAGGTGATCGTGGCAGGGTACGGCGGGCCAGCCGGCGGCCTTTTTGGTGACCCAGGTGTGACGGCTGCAGAGACTGAGCCATTCTTCCACCGTCCTGCAAGGCCACAGTGAGGACACAGGGTCACAGGAGCTGCAGTCACATGGAAAGTTTGAATACACTTGTATTTCAGGAGCTGCATTGTTTGTGTGAAGAGATTACAGAGACTGACTTTGTTTTGAATTGGGTTTGCTAAATAAACGTCTGTTGTGAAGTTTATTTTGCATCCATCCATCCATGCTTTTAAGAACATCTGTAGAACCATAGTTACCCATTATCCCTTCCTTTCCATGATCCCCATTTAACCCTCACGATGTACACAGTAACCAAACAACAGAGTGAAGGATAAGTGCTTCCTTTGTTGATAGGTCCAAAACAAACTACTGTACTACTACTACTACAAAAACAAGTGGTTAGGACCATTAACTCCTCAGAAAAATGTTTGCTTCATTTTCCCGCCTGCAGAGTCGCCCTCTGGTGGTTATTTGCTACTAGGCTTCACTTTCCAAACTGGAAAACTACCTTCAAAATTATTATTAGAAGAAGTGTCCACCATGTCCACATGTTGTCCAACACTGACTGGGAGACTTTCATTATAGAACATACAAATAAATGCCGTTTGAAAACCATTTGGAGCATTCACCAGTGTTGGTTATATTCTTGATTAATGGAGTAATCATGTCATCCATAAAATGTTGATCAAACCTGGAAATGATGTCAAATGTCTTTTTTTTGTGCACAAACCAAATGTTTTCAGTTTCAATGATTTCTTTTTTATATTTAGCAAAGAACAAGAAGAAATTCACATTGAACCCAATGAAATAATTATCAAAATAGTTAATCAATTTAATAATCATTTAATCAAGTAATTGATTTAGCCAAGATATACAAGTGTGAAAAGGATATAAGGTATTTAAAAAAAGATACATGGAATAAGAAATATTGTAAGAAAAATGGAACTGAAATATAAAAAAAGTATTATAAAAATGTTTTAATGATATTGATACACTGTATCAATGGACACCTTTGATAAGCAGAAATAAACGAACAAAAAACAGAAGTGCAGTGGTTTGTGTGTATGTAGTGAACTGACTGTGACACAGACTGGGTGACATATGAATGGTACTCCTGCAAAGCAGATCTTCCACAATCATAACCCGGTAACTGGGCAAAGCCAATTTCATTATAATGTTGTGGTCCCTCAAGTGACAGAGGAACACCTACAGTTAGGTGCTCACTGGTCAAGTCATTACAAAACATCCACGTCACATGTAACATCAACTTTTCTTTGACGTATGAAGCGCTCACTAAATGTTCTGATGGTGTCTTTTCCTCACTAAAGGTGGATTTCATGTAGTTCAGTGTCAATACCTTCCAGCCAAGGGTGGGGCAAAAGGACCTTGTTAGGACTTTGTTAGGACTTTGTTAGGAATTGTTAGGATTTGGTTAGGACTTGGTTAGGACTTTGTTAGGACTTGGTTAGGACTTTGTTAGGACCTTGTTAGGACTTGTTGTTAGGACCTTGTTAGGAGGACTTTGTTAGGACTTTGTTAGGACCTTGTTAGGACTTTGTTAAGACTTGTTAGGACTTTGTTAGGACTTGTTAGGACTTGTTAGGACTTTGTTAGGATTGTGTTAGGACCTGCTTAGCAGTCCTTTTGGCAGAGGTACGAAAAAACTAACAGTAAATAATAATTAATAATTCAAAAACTGTGGTTAACAGTTTGTATAATCTTTATATCTCTACATAATGTACATGTCATGGATTGTTGGTTGGAGACTTAAAAATCATAACCCCCATACCAGGACTTGTTAACGACACATCATAGTTTTAATATTTGCTATTTTATCTGTCATATTAGAAGATCACTATGAAAACATCTTTCAACTGGAAGGCTGTGGGTTCGATTCCCGGCGCTGTTCGTCTACAAACTGATGCTTCTCGGCAGTGCTGGCAGCATGTGAATGGGTATAAAAGATGTGTGATGGAAAATTTAAAAAAATATATATATTTTTTTAAATGTGTATTCCATAAGTGGCAAGTGTCCAAAACAAGATGAACAAGAAACAAGGAATTAACAATTTTTTTTTTGTTACAGGAATTACATGAAAGAGCAACACAGTGTGTGTGGACAAAAGTAAAAGGACCAACAACTGTGTGAAATGTACTGCCACACATGAAAGATGCGCAAGAAAAAGTGCTGCACATGTATGAATCATATTACAGATAACATTTCATTTAAACATGTCTTTATTGACCTGTTTATTGACTATTCGAGTAGCATTTTTGCTTGAAATGCCCTTGAAATAATTTATAAAAACATGAAAAAATTTAAATAAATGTGCTACACATTCAAATGTGTATTCAAATGTAGTTTAAAAACGCTAACTTCTCTCACTTGTTTGCAGGGAGTGCCGGTCAAGTATTTCCGTTTTTTCTGAAAGATCAAAAAAAACCAAACAGACAAGGACACATATGGACAATTCTATGCGAACAAAAGAGTGATAGAGAAGTTTGCATGTTGAAAGGAGAGGAGGCAAAATTCACATACAAAATAATGTCATGAGGCATGAGAATGGTGCTTTGGCGTGTCCTAGTGGTGATATGCGGTAACTGCATATCACCACTAGGCTATATAACCACATTGTGGACAAAAAAAAACAACAATCACCAGCCGCCACTGCGTAGCACCATGTTTATGAGGGTGAAATTCCTTCGTCATGTACCACACACATTTTCCATTACATACCCTGGTGATTACTGTACAAATAAAGGTCAAAGGTCAGATTTATTTACAACCCCTGTGTAATAGAGTGGTAGTGCTGCTTGTGTAGTTGCAGGAGTATTCCTCTAGAGGGCAACTTTGACCAAGATATTGTATGTGAAGTGTGTAAGTGAGTACAGGAGAAACTGCCATGTTGCAGCAGCACCTTCTCCGGGGTGTAATGATGCAAAGCGTTTTAAAAGTACGATTTAATTAAGATTTCTTAATCGCGCTTTTACAGACTTCTGGTTCTGACGCTTAATCAAACCCACGTAAATAAAATCAAAACGCTGCGAGCAGGGTTCGAACCTGCGCGGGAAGATCCCATTGGATTTCAAGTCCAACGCCTTAACCACTCGGCCATCGCAGCTGCGTGATATATACTATGTTTTACGTTATTTTATTCAGTCTGCCTATATACATATATTTGTTTTGTACAAATGAAGCACTGGAGGCTCTAACAGCAGATAAAACATGTTGATAAACTGATAATATCGTGTAGATAAGAACAGATTTACGCTGACAAATGGAAAAAATGGAAAGCTAAAGGGGAAGCGGGAGGCAACGTAGATACAGAAGAAAAAGACCAGGAGCAGATATATAACTTTATTCAACTGTTATATTACAACAGTTGAATAAAGTTTGTTGTTGGTTACAACAGTGTTACAAAATTCAAGCCATCATGGACGGTGTCTTCCTTTATTTCCATTGGATAGATAGATTTCCAAAGGCACATACAAAGGTTAATATATAACAAAAAATGGCTTTGATAATGCACTTTAAAGGCAACAGTGCTTAGATAGTAATTATAACAATAAACAGATAGAATGTTAGCTTTGCCTGCTAGAAAGTTCTACACCTCCCACTTGCCTACTTATTCACAACAACTAAGAATTTTAACTTTCAAAAGTAACATTCACCCACAAGTGGGTACATAAAGCTGCATTCTTGGGTAAGACCACCAGCTTACCAGATTTTGTCGGCCAATCTTCGACTGGACTAGACAGGAACTCGGGACTCTTCTGCCACCGCTCAATTAATTTCCCTTTGGAGCCCATCAGAGAGGGATCCATCCCAAGTGTCCTTAGTGAGCTTGCCAGCTTCCTGGGAGGCCTTCCTCACAAGAATCACACCTTTTTTCTGCGCAGGTGTTGTTAGATCGATGGGGTCGTACAATCCAGCGTTCTGGCCCAGTAGGACTTGACGAGTTAATGGGTTTGGTGCTTTTACATCCACTTCTCCTTCAGTAAGGTCAATCCCGGTTCTCATTTTCTTTCTTCTTTTAGAGAAGTTAATAGACGCCATCTCAAAGAGCTTGTCTTCTATGGCCCACCCCCAAAGCTTTGTTCCTTCCTTAGCTGGTTGGGCAACACCAGAGTCATTTGGCCAGGCTTTGCCTCATCCTTCCTCCCGCTTTGACCGGACCCAGGGCTTGAGGTAGAAGCCTCCTGCTTTCAGGATCTTCTCTACTCCCTCTAGGAGGATCCTCCTCCAGTCGACTGGCTTCTCATGGTATCTGGTTCAGCTCCACTCTTGTGAGCAATGAACCTTTGGCTTTTCAGAAACAGCACAAGCTTCTCGAAATGGTTTCCTGGGCAGGCGTAGTTCCTGGGGCTGCTTACGTGTGCAAGCCACTGGGTTATATTTATATAACAAAAAATGGCTTTGATAATGCACTTTAAAGGCAACAGTGCTTTGATACCAATTATAACAATAAACAGATAGATAGAATGTTATGTTAGCTTTGCCTGTTAGAAAGTTCGAGTGGTTAGTAATACAGTTTCCTTTGGGAAGAGTTATTTTTCATAAATTCCTTCTTATCTCAGCAGATATCTGTGGTCTTGTCTTGGGGTCTAACCCTAACCTTGAGGGCCATTAGTGAAAACGTTTTAGGAAACATTAAAAAAAAACAAAATTAGTTTCTGACTTTAATCTCAAACTGGAGAACCTGGCAATACAAATACTTTGTGAACATGCCTGGTACAGCACTAAAATGCAGCTGCACTTACAGAGACTCAGCCACTCCTCATACAGCATCACTATGGTGTTAAAAAAAACAAATACAAAGACTTGATAATCAGGATTAGTGATCTTAATGGCTCATAGACTGACTTTAATCTCAATTCTGGCCCTAAAGAAGTGAGGTGATTCCCAGTTATTTTTAACAGGGTCTTATTGGAACATGCTGTAGTTTGCATAGATCATGTGAAGCACTGTGATTTTCCTGGTGAAATATTAATATTTTCACAGTCACACTCTGATGTTTTTAATCTGTACTGCAGCCACCACCCTGCAGTACAGGACAATGTTTTTACTTGGCCATAATGATAACCAATGTAGATGTCTGCTCCCTGGAGGAGTTTCCTTTTCTCTCTCTATCTTTATGGACCTGAGGCACGTGCACACACACACACACGGGTTTACACCGTTGTTCTTAGTAGGACACAGCACTGGCTTGTTCCTAATCTTAACCATTTAATGCCTAACCCGAACAAACTAACCATTTACAAGGCATGTAAGTGAGCTTAACTTTGAATTTGTCTTGCTATGTAACTTCAAAGCATTGAAAAACTGTTTAACTGAAAGGCGTCATCACTTTCTCTGAATTGGACCTGGGGCAAAAACAAGGGTCCTGATACTGGCTGCAGGGGGCAGTATGGAGTCCCTGCTCGGTTTAACATACACACACACATCTAGAACTTTCTCCCATCTCCCCACTGCGTCTCTGGAGCTCAGCCACAGTGATCTTTGGGTTCTTTACCTCTCTCACCAAGGCTCTTCTCCCCCATTGCTCAGTTTGGCCGGACGGCCAGCTCTAGGCAGAGTTCTGGTCGTGCCAAACTTCTTCCATTTAAGGATTATAGAGGCCAGCAAAAATTATTTTGTAACCTTGGCCTGATTTGTGCTTTGCCACAATTCTGTCTCAGCTCTTCTGGGCAGTTCCTTTGACCTCATGATCCTCATTTGCTCTGACATGCACTGTGAGCTGTAAGGTCTTATATAAACAGCTGTGTGCCTTTTCTAATCAAGTCCAATTAATTTAATTAAACATAGCTGGACTCCAATAAAGGTGTAGAACCATCTCAAGGAGGATCAGAAGAAATAGACAGCACCTGAGTTAAATATACGAGTGTCACAGCAAAGGGTCTGAATACTATGGCCATGTGATATATCAGTTGTTGCTCTTTAATAAATTTGCAAAACATTTCATATTCTCTGTTTTTCTGCCAAAATAGGGGACTTTGTGTACATTAATAAGTAAAAAATCAACTTAAAGGATGAAGACTGAACACTTTAAGGGGGTCTGAATACTTTCCGTACCCACTGTAGTTAAAAACCGTCAGAGCTCTACAAACTTATTATTTTATCAAAAGAGGAAAAAGCTTGGAATAAAGGGTCATCGAGGAAGTCGGTTTTGGTGTAATGGGCACAATCATGACACAAACATTTACATTTGGTTTGACTGCAGCCCCTCAACTGCTGAAGCAGCTCTATCTCCTGTGGCTGTTTAAAATAGGACTCTTGACTCTTCAAACCATTGAAAATCTGGCTCCACATCTGAATCCACTTCAGCCTCTCGCAGTAATCGATCACTGATCCTTTGTTAACTGTTAAGTTAGGGCAGCAGAAATTGACATGGGGAACCCTGATAGCTCCATCATAAAAGAAGGTATTCACAAGGTATTTCCCAACATTCAAAGTTCTGAAAGTATACCCAGGAAACAACTGCTGTGTTGACTAGACCACTTGAATATCAGGCTAAGAAACTTTCAACATTGTTCTGTTAATGTGTAAATATGAAAGACTTCAACAGGGCCTGTGGGGCACCTGTAGTTTCTAGAGTTCTCAGCTGCTTTTGAAATAACACCATTGAACTGTTAGACATCTGAATGAAATGCTGCTGTACAGCCAAAGGTCATAAGAGGGTGACTGAGAGAATCTCCCTATGGTTAAACAGTAACAGTGTGAATGAGTTTATAAAGTTCTGATCTAACAGGGGGGATTCTTGGCTCATATAGTTTACTGTAACAATAACAATAAAATCCCTGATATGACGCAATGTAAAGAAAAATCATTCTTCCCCAATAACAAAATTATTGGGAAAACCTCTTCATGATGTTTTTATTCTGGGGAGCATCCCAGTTCTCTGGAAACCCCCTTGTCTCATGCCTGTCCCAGAGAGCTAGATGATTACAGACTATTCACTTTAAGGAGGTGGAGACCCATGTGATCTTCATCACATGGGTCTCCACCTCCTCAGACCCCAGGTCCATTAGGCACGTGACCCGCTCCATTCTGCCTACCAGGTGATCATCTACCGCCTCTCCAGCCTCTGAGATTGAGAGACAAGCGTATGCAGATGGAGGTTGACGCTCACCTTGTGTCCTGGCTAATGGACTACCTGACAGAGAGACCACAGTTGATCGAGCTGAAGGAGTGTGTCTCTAGAACGGTAGTCGGCAGCCCCCCGTAGGTAGCTTTAGCTACTGGATGCCTGAAATTTTCCTTGATCAGTACTGATGTTGGCATTTATAAATGGGACATTTTTGGTACTTAAGGTGCTGAGAGTGAAAAAAATATAAATGTAAATGTTGCATGAGGGTTAAAGGGCCATCCTCAAACGTGGTCATGTTCTTGTCTAGATATTCTATTCTTAGAAACACCACCTTTGGTACAGTCTTGAAAGAAGCTGTTTTGATTACTGTAGCAACCAGACTTTCCATGTGCAGTCGGACCTCTGTTTTATTCCAATCCAAAGTCCACTTTCATTGCATGTCTTTATCTTATTTTGTGTCATGCAGCTTTTGCCCCAGTGATGATGCATACACGTTTTTTTACCTCAAAACCCTACATCCCTATGGTTTAAATTAGGATTTACACATGACCATAGTAATATCTACATGTTCTTTTTGTTCATATAAAAACTTTGTCTGGTGTCTTGGCTCAATTTATCTAATCAATCCCCAGATTTTTAAAGCTACAGTTCGTAGCTGAATTACTATTTATTATAGACAGAGGGTCGCAGGTTGAATTCCCAATGGCTTAGGGCCCCATGACCACCAGGATCATTATGTTCATTCATAAAGTCTACCACTTTATCCTCCACATGATGGATGTGGGTGAGCTGGTACCAATCCCAGCTAACATAGGGCGAAAGGTGGTGTACCCAAATGTTTAAATGCACTTTTGTAAGTCGCTTTGGATAAAAGCGTCTGCTAAATGACATGTAATGTAATGTAATGTAATGTGTACACCAGAAACAAACAGCTATTCACTCTCACACACACACCTATGGTCAGTTATCTTATTTATTTTAAATTAATCATTTTGTTTGCACATCATAACAATAGTGAGTCTTTTCCAAATTTGACATAGTTTTCACACATTCTTAAACCATTTTGTTATCTTTGTTACAGTTCCATCTCTTTATTTTAGTTCTATACTGTATTTTGTGTATTTGCAATTGTGAATTACAGAGGTGCTGTTATTGGACTTTCATTGTAATGTTCCTTTTTAATGGACATATAATTATTTGTTATAGTTTCTTTTTCTAGATCTTTTTTGTTTCACTTTTGTTGCACTGTTGCAACTTTCTTGATAAAATTAGTAATAACGCCATATTCACCTCTTAGTATTGCGCCACTAAACACTAAATGAAAATCAACAAAAGACAATTCTTCTGATATTACTACCATTAAAGATTAAAGCCAATATAAGGGTGAGAACATTAGGATGCAAGCAACACAGTTACAACTGTGCAGAATTCCTCCGGAACTATCATGTAATTTACTTCTTTAGAACTTGCATTGACAAACGTCCCCACAATCTAATTTTGCTCTGGGCCCCATGAAAGCTCGGGCCAGCCCTGCCAGAGGGCAATGTGTGTATTCCCTACTAGTGCGTAATAATTGGTGTGTCCATCTATCCATTATCTACTGCCTTATCCTCCACCGGAAGGTGGCAGGGGGTGCTGTGCCGGTGTGTGCAATAAATTCTAATTCCAATCCTAGTTTGGTCCACATGAATTGAAAGGTATAGTGTTATTTGTATACTAACTCCTTAATCTGAAAACAAGCTCTGTCAAGCAGCACTGAGACAGGTGTTGGACAAATCTATCCCGCACAGTGCAGGAATGTCAGAAACACTAAAATGTTTGCACTGTTTTGCATTTTGCATTTTTTCACAGCCATGAATTTAATAAGAAATACTTGAATCCAACACCTGAGTCTTAAGCCTTTTTATTCTTTGTGTGTGAATCCTCCTTTGGTCATATTAAGCCCAATTCAGACAGGGTTATTTTTACATGGAGAAGTGGGGTAAGGTTATTATTATCAGAGCTTCTTGGTGATTTTAGTCCTGTCTGAAAGTGCTGAGTCAGGAACCATTACTGGACGATAAAGTAGGAAAGATCAAGGCGATTAATATTTCAGATGTCCTGCTGTAAAATTACTCTACTTACCCATGTAAAACGAATTTTATCCGAATAGTGCTTTAGTGCTTCATTTTCCTAAATGTCACACCAGAGGGAAAAGAGAGATTCAGTGTGAAGCACCAAATAACTTGAGTCCATTTGATCACGGGGCAATTACGTTGGTGACACAAGGGATGACAAATTATAAAATATTTCTTTATGGATTTTAGATGGCTTTTCCAAATCACCTTGATATTTGGCTGAATAATGTGACTGACATGTTTGAGCATATATTTACAGATCAAAAACCAACTGTTCACCCAGTCTGCAAATGTTTTTACTTCCACATATAAAGTCAAATTTAACCTCACATAGACTCACACACATGAACACAGACCTTACGCTAACAATATCCAAATCAATTAAAAGCCTAAATTTAACTCTAAAGCTCACTTAAACGTGAGTCCTCATCTTACAATCGCTTCTCATAGGAGTTTTGATTCCCCCACACACACATACACCGATTGTAATAAGAGAGTTCTCTGTATAATATCTGCACGATCATCTAGATTGCAAACAAGAAATTGTAATAGGTAGAGAATGTATGGTTATGATATGATTTTCCTTCCCTCCTCATACCAGTCACACCCAGATACAGTGGCCATAGCAACACCTTTATCTAAACCCGTAAAACACCTTAGTCACACAGGTCAGTATCAGATGATAAAGGTGGAGGAGGAAGACTTAAATGATGGTTTACAGTAAAGCGAGACTAAGACAAACAAGCAGAATGACCAAACTATAGGTGGGTGGATCTGGATCTTTCTGAATTAAAAAGCATGCTGTCAGTGATGAGGTAGCGAATGGTTCCAAATCAAACTAATCACACGGAGTCAATTGCAATTGATATTTATCCAAACCAACTTTATTTAAACAACCACAGTGATGTACAGAATAATTAATAAAAGACATAAAAGTTTACACAAGGCAATAAAATACATCTAAAAAACAACTAAAATCATTTAAAAGACATAAAACATGGGTAACAGGGGTAATATGGTTAAGTAACAGCCATACAATAAAACAGCAAATATAATAATACATTTATATTAAATTTAAGATGGCAGGCACAGATACAAACAGATTTAAAGACGTAAAACACAAATGCACATAATTACACAATATGAAACAAAGGGGGCAAAGAGCTAGATTAAAACAATTTGAATGATTTTTAAGAATAAAATAAACAAGTAGGGCTATCAAAATTAATCCTTGCGATTAGCCAAGATTAACGGGATACAAGAATTGAACACAGTTAGCGCAAGTTTTTTTTCTTCTGGTGTGTGTTGACGTCTGACAAGAAAGCTGTGAGCAGCTAAAGATGGCAAGTTCAGCCTGTGGTTGGAGAGTTCTCTTGTAAGCCTTAGAGAACCAGTACAATATTTGCAAAATCCTCTCAGTGAGGAGCAGAACCAGGAAGTATGTGACAATGTGCCCTCTGACACTTGACACCTGTCACATAATGGTAAGACAGAAGGAACAATCTCCAAAAAGTTTGGAATAGTGAAGGTGATGGACTACCTTATGTTGGATTAATTGACGTCTGCGGTTAAGCGAGCAAGATTGTATCGTAGCCAAATTGTTGCCCCTACACAAACTTTGAATTGTGATGAATCTAGATTAACGAATTTCAAAAGGTGAAATGAATTAGTATTAATTAGTTTTTAATCTATAGACAGAGGCTGTGTTCTAATAAGGTCAAAAGAGCAGCAGAAGAAGAAAATCTAAAGGAAGGGTTTACAATAGTTTTATCTTCAGATAAAAAAAAACTTTTAGAATAATACCATGCCATGTTACCCAGCAGATGCATTCATATGCCACCACTGTAGAAAGAAGATCATACTGTAAGTTATTATTATCCATACAGCTTGCCCTTTTCTGAGGGTCACATGAGGAGCCGGAACATACCCTGGACATCTCGTCCATATAGTGACAAATAACCATAAATATGAGCAAACATGAGAATATGCAGAAAGGTCTTTTTGCTGCAAGGCAACAGCGCTAACCAACTAACTATGCCCACCCACAACCTTCATGTGGAGTATAAAGTGGTAGACAAATGAATGAATTCATGAAATTAGGTTGTATCCCTCAAAAATGGTTTTGTTTTGTAAAATCAAAAGTGAGGTACACATTCTTAGCTTTATATTTATGTAAGAATAGTTGTTGAACAGTTTTATGCTCTCTTTTGTGCGAATGGTTTGCGGTGCTTTTCGCAGACATTATTCCAGACTCGTGAACATTTTCAACTATCTGATTATCTGGAACCTCATCTTACGCCAGACTGTCAACACTTAGACATCACAATAAAAACAGAACAATATGTTACAATTAGTAAGGGTTGGATTCTGATCATGATGCAAGTGCATTCCATTGCCTGTTGGTTCCCATTGGCCCATCTACTGTCATTTGGCGACTGTTTTGGTTTCCTAGGGGCACAGCAGCTATCCACCATCTTCACTTTTTATGAATACAAGAGTACAGTTGAATGCCCAATTCCCTGGTATATGTTGCCAGGTACATATGTTGCATATGGCTTTGGAGCAGTATTTCTTACTGCCAAAATGGCATTGTTTTGAAACAGACTGTTACATAACAGGATTGATGTTAGCTACCACAAAGAAGTTATTTTGAAGCTTACATTTAGCCCCTTTACTGTAAATTAGTACTCAGTAGTGCAGTTTTTTTTTATCCAAACCTAGTTTGGCATCATGGGTGGATGATTTGGGGTAGTATTGAGGTTGTATGGAAAACCCTGCTTAGCATTGTGTCGTAGCACTGATTCTATGCAAACGTTTGCATCAAAAATGTAAATTAGCCACAACCACCAGCCAATGAAATAAGACCTCTTGTGAGAATTCCTGTAGCAATAGAGATGAATATCATAGTGGCAGGTATAATGTGCAGGACTGGATATTCTGCTTTTGGCTTAAAAACGTGATAGGTGATGTGACCATGAAATGTGTCATTCTTGTCTTCCTGTCTGTGAAGTCAGATTTATATATATATATATATATATATAGAGAGAGAGAGAGAGAGAGAGTGAGAGAGAGAGAGAGAGAGAGAGATGTTCTTGTTATAAGCTGAGCTCAGCTGTCATTTACACTTTTACACTTTCATCATTTTCCAAATCACAATTTGCCACAATCTTAGTTGGCACCATGCCAACTAAGATTGTAATAAAATGTACGGTATAAAGATTCATTTCCAGTAACATGAAGACATATTTACTGATATTTAAAGGGTTAGTTCAGGGTTTTTAAAGTCAGGACAAACTGAAGGAATATAATATTTTAGGAATGTTTACCAAATTATATCATTCTGGAATATATGTTGCTTAGTACACAACTTACTCTACTGCACCAAAGTAAAGAGAGAAAATCAATGATTTTACATCAAGGGACACATGAGTTGTTGATGCACTGCTGCCTCTTTCAATGAGTTCAAATATGTTATTTTCTGAAATTTATTTTTAGTTTGAAGTCCTTTGTCCAGATTGACCTCAGTGACTTACCAAACAAAGCAGCAGTAGACCAGCAGCTTCTGTGTCCCCCTGAGCTAAAAACACTGATTTTCTCGATGGACTTTGGTAAAGGAGAGTGAGCGGTTTACACTCAAGACAATGGTTGCCAGATTTGGGTTGCCATATCAGTTGTATTATTCTAAGGTCCAGAGCAGTACCAGTGTACATGTCTGTCTTTTAGTTGGTGGTTTTGTTTTTGCTCATGGCAATCCCTTTACCCACATGCCAATATACAGTAAAAAGGTGTGTTTGCTTGATCAAAGTATTCTGTTTATTACACAATAAGATTTATTATGTCTCACAGTACAAGTACAAGCTCTTATTTGTGTTAGTGTTTGATGGGCATCTCCACCCACCCTGTGAACTTCTGAGAGGTCAGAAAGCGCACGCAATTCACCTAACTACCACACCCAAAGAGAACACACCCTGGCCGTATCACACACTGTTACTTATTTACACATTTTGCAACATCAAGTAACACAGCAATTCAGCATCCCCGCACACCAACACGCCCCTGACCCACCTGAGCTCAGGCCTCTATATAAAGGTGTATCAGCCCCGTCGTTATCCTTCCTGTCTCTTTCTCCTGCTAACTAACTGTTAGCAATGGATACATTACAATATCTAATTTTGCTATTATGGATGTGCGGCTGCACAACAGGACAGGTCCAGCACAGGTGAGTCCTGTCAATAAATCAATGATTAAATACTAATAACAACAATAATAATAACAATAATGATAATAATAATAAAGATAATAAAAATAAAAAACAAAATGTGAACATTTTAATTGCATGACATATTTAAGATATGGTTCTCGCCTTAGAATTTCCAAAATCTGCATCCATGGTGTAAAAAAAATATATATACATGAACATAAAGGAAACATTTAATTTCTTGCACACATGCCTTATAGAGCTGTTTCGTAAGGTAACAACAATACATTTGACAACCTTGGTACTCTGTAGATAACATTCAGGCTCCTTGGATTTTATTGTAGCTGGAAATGAGTTGATTGAGTCTTTTAACAACTGACAGTTGAATCTTTCATCTTTGTTTTTATTTTGTTTATTTTTATCTTTTACAGCCTACAGAACGCACCAGTTGAAGACGGTAGGTGATTTTCATTATATTCACAACAAACGCATGTTTTTTTTAATACATGCTCCTACACAACAACAGCACATAAGTTAAACAGTTACAGACCACATGCTCACACAGCACTGAGACAGTACAGTATTACTTATTTACTGTCCTTAAGAGAGATATGGTCTTTACTTCTTTGCAGCTCCTTATCTTTACCATTTACAGCCAACACACTTTCACACAACACTGCCATACCTTCTGCCACCTCAAATATATATGTATATGTATATATATATACATATACATAGACATACACATATACATATATATGTATACATATATATATATGTACATACATTTATATAATTATTGGCATGTTTGTATGGAGGACCAAAAGGGACAAAATTAAATAAATAAATACACCATTAAATCATTCATTAAATGTGTCATTAAATAATGAAATGTGTCATTAAATGATGAAATGTGTCATTAAATACATTTAATTAATTAAAGACACATTTAATTAATTAATGACACATTTCATTATTTAATTACACATTTCATTGTTTAATGACACATTTCATTATTTAATGACACATTTCATTATTTCATGGTCCGTGTTGCAGTGGATCATTAATTTATTTTATCTGTCAAATTCGCCCATCAAATTCGGAGGGCGGGGCTAACGCTGATCGAGTCTGACTCATTGCTTTGGTCTGAAATGGCATAGCAGCAGAGAAAAGAAATATAAACCTGAAATAAATATTTTTCTGAGTTTCCCCGAGCGCAGTTTTAAGATCATGCAAGAAATGTGGTTTGTGCATTAAGATATGATGTATTACATATAGTTTGGCAGCGACAGTATCGGAGGTGATCAGCTTCGCCTCAGCCGGTTCAGTGTCACAGCACTGTGGACAGCGCTGTTTGTGTGTGTGTGTGTGTGTACAGGTGCAGCGCGATCGATAGACAGAGATTGTGTTACTCAGTTTAATCTTGTAAATTTCCCGAATTCAATTTTCCCTCTATTGGCGTAAATAACGTGAAGTGAGGAGAGAGAGACGGGCGGCGGGTCCTTCCCGACCCAGGACCTCTCTCCCTCTGCCCCGCCGGAATAGTCCGAGTCCATCAAAATAGGATATAGCATGAATTAGAAAACAAAGAAATTCTTTGTAAAATCAGATGTTCAGAAGCAGTGAGCACGCCACCCCTATATAGTCAGAATTATATGATATTTATATATACACAAACCACATTTTTGAATTCTAAATAACTAATTTCTCACCTAAAATGATCTGAGCCAGCGGATCATTTTATCAGGACAGGCCGAGGTAATGCTGCTCTCCGTCGGACACTAATCACCGAGCGTCCGCTGAGGCGAAGCTGATCAATTCAATTCAATTCTATTCAATTTTATTTGTATAGCGCCAAATCATAACATACATTATCTCAAGGCACTGTACATAGACAACATCAAGGAGAGCAGAGAACCCCAACAGTTCACACAATCAGCAAACACTAGGCATCAGTGGAGAGA
The DNA here is from genome assembly GCF_019176455.1 of Solea senegalensis. NCBI lineage: Eukaryota > Metazoa > Chordata > Actinopteri > Pleuronectiformes > Soleidae > Solea > Solea senegalensis. The sequence continues at coordinate 16,755,255 of NC_058023.1, forward strand.
AAAAACTCCCTCTTAACAGGAAGAAATCTCTGACAGAACCAGGCTCAGAGATGTGCGGTCATCTGCCTCGAGCGGTTGGGGTGAAAGGAAAAATGGGGGACAGTGGAGAGGTGGGGGACAGAAAATGGGGGGAGAGAAAGGACAAGAGGGAGATGAGGTAGAGACAGAAGAGAGAGAGGGAGACCAGCAGCAGATACACAACAACTGTATCAGGTTACAAGTTTATACAGTTACTGATATCGACTTTTTAATTACAAAATAATAATAATGGTGACGATGAGCGTAGCCTCGGAAACTGGATCTTGATCCTGCAACCTGCATGATGAGAATACAGAGAGAGAGAGAGGGAAGGAAGGAAAGACACAAACTAGAGAGAGAAAGAGACAAGGTTAATGACATAGAAAAAGTCATAATCAAATCCTGAGTGTGAGAGAGTGAATGTGCGTGTACCACAGGAAAATCCCCCAGCAGTTTAGTTCTATAGCAGCATAACTAAGAGATGGTCCAGGTTTCCCTGAACCAGCTCTAACTATAAGCTTTATCAAAAAGGAAAGTTTTAAGTTTAACTTTAAATACAGAGAGAGTGCCCGCCTGCCGAACTATCATTGGAAGCTGATTCCACAGGAGAGGAGCCTGGTAGCTAAAGGCTCTGCCTCCCATTCTACTCTTACAGACTCTGGGAACCACAAGTAAACCTGTATTTTGTGACCTAAGTGGTCTATTAGGGTGATAGGGTAAGACTAGGTCTTTCAGGTATGAAGGGGCCTGACTTTGTACGTGAGGAGGAGGATTTTAAATTTAATTCTAAACTGTACGGGGAGCCAGTGTAGAGAAGCTAACACTGGAGTTATGTGGTCTCTCTTTCTTGTTCCTGTCAGAACTCGTGCTGCAGCATTTTGAATGAACTGAAGGGTTCTAACAGACTTGTTAGAACATCCTGATAATAAGGAGTTACAGTAATCTAATCTAGATGTAACAAAAGCATGAACTAGTTTTTCAGCATCCTGTAAAGACAGAATGTTTCTAATTTTTATAATGTTCCGCAGGTGGAAGAAGGCTGTTCTGGAAATTAGTTTTATGTGTGAATCAAATGACATTTCCTGGTCAAAAGTAACTCCAAGGTTCCCCACAGTGGAACTGGAAGCCAGGGTAATGTCATCTAAAGTGACAATGTGATCGGAAAGTTTTTCTCTGAGGTGTTTAGGGCTGAGTATAATGACCTCAGTTTTTTCTGAGTTTAAGAGTAGAAAGTTACAGGTCATCCAGGACTTAATGTCTCTGGGACATTCCTGGATTTGAACAACCTGATTTATTTCATCCGGCCTCATTGATAGATATAGCTGTGTGTCATCTGCATAACAATGAAAGTGTATGTTATGCTTTCTAATAATGTTCCCTAGAGGAAGTATATATAAGGTAAAAAGTATAGGCCCAAGCACTGAGCCTTGTGGAACTCCACAATTAATTTATCATTAACGTGAACAAACTGGAATCTATCAGATAAGTATGATTTAAACCAGCAGAGGGCAGCACCTGTGATACCAAGAGTCTGCTCCAATCTCTGCAGTAGAATACTATGATCAATGGTGTCAAATGCAGCACTAAGATCTAACAGGACAAGTAAAGAAACTTGACCATTATCTGACGCCAAGAGAAGATCATTACTAACTTTAACTAGTGCTGTTTCTGTGCTATGGTTTAATCTAAAACCTGACTGAAAATCTTCAAACAGGCCATTAATGCGCAGATATTCACATAATTGATTGGCAACTGCCTTTTCTAAGATTTTAGAGACAAAGGGAATTAGATATAGGTCGGTAATTAGCTAAAATATCTGGGTCAGGGGTCACTTTTTTTAGAAGGGGTTTAATAACTGCTACTTTAAACGTTTGCGGCACATATCCAGTTAATAAGGATAGATTAATTTGAGTTAATATAGAGTTGTTAATTAAAGGAAACACATCTTTTAACAGTTTGGTGGGGATAGGATCTAACTGACAGGTTGATGGCTTAGATGATGAAACTAATGATGTTAACTCAGGGAGATCTATGGGGGGAAACTGTCTAACTGTGCACCTGGTGCTTCTAAAGCTCTTGTGCTAGAAGATGAGTCAGTCCCAATATGAGGGAGGAGATGATCAATTTTTTCTCTAATTGATGTTATTTTATTCACAAAAAATTTCATAAAGTCATCACTGCTCAGTGTTAAAGGAATAGATGGTTCAGTGGAGCTGTGGCTCACCTCCAATTAGTGGATTTCATTATTTAATGACACATTTCAATATTTAATGACACATTTAATTAATGATTTAATGTTGTATTTATTTATTTAATTTTGTCCCTCCATATGTTTGAAGTATTCACAAGTTTGAAGTATTTTTAGAACACCTGTCAAATCAACGTAGTATTCAGTATGTCAGCTGTGTGTGTATATATGAAGCCTGCTCTGGTCACAGACAGACCGTGATGCAATTTTTTTTTCTTGTCCTAATACATTTGTTTATTCGCATTGCACTTGATGTGTATGGGAGGCTGTGTCATAATTTGCATCCAAATTATTCACACTTTAGTCCTGTATCTTTGCAATGCATCTGGTGTGCATACACCTTTAATCTAAATGTATGGTTTTTAGGAACCCTTTTTCAACAGGAAACTAACATTTATCAATTGCTCACTCTACTGCACCAAAATCCATACAATAAATATGCATTTTTATCTCACATTGGAACTTGGAAATTGGAACTGGGAGTGAGTCACCCCCAAGTTCCCACATTCCAGTTGAGAAGTAGGAAAAACAAACATATCTCGGGCTAGCCATTGTTAGCAATACCAGTCAAATACGCCAAAAGGGATATTAAGCGTTGTGTGTATGGTGGCAGCTATCTTGGAATCCCATGTCGGGGTTGGTGAGGTCACTTTGAGTTGGAAAAAACATGTTCATGTGTGAAAAACACCCCACGACTGTAAACTCCGAGTTCCAATGACAAATGGGATGCACTCTTACATGACTTGTGTTGGACTGAATTTATACTTTGTACTCAAATTTCTCAAAGTTGGATTAACACACCCAGATAATGTGATTGGGACTATTGCATGTATATGTTGAGCTCGACCCAAACAACCCAGAAATAATTGGGTAAGTCAGTCCACAGTAGGAGAAGACAACAGTGAGTGAAACATGAAAAATTCTAAAATGGTGTGTTTTTTGACTGATGAGAAGTTTATAATTTATGATTTGTGAGCTTAACCCATAGAACACAGAGCATTTAGGCAGCTTTGTTCCATTGAATGTTATAACATATATACAGAGGCTGTAAGGATGTGCAGTAGTATTGTGCCAAAAACTACGAAAGATTTTTGAAAATGGATTGAATTTGTGAAATTTGGAAATACGTCACAGTTCAAAGTTTGTTTGGCTTACCAAGGTGCAGCTGTGGCACGGATCTGTGACGTGTGAGCACTAGGGTTAAATAATTAAATATTTTGACATTAATAGACAGTAGAAAGACACATGGCACTCTAACAGTTGTTTTGGCCTGTGATGTAATACTAACAAGCTGGAAGGGGGCATATCGCAACCTAGTGGAGTTGAGTCTGACACTCTATTCACTAAATCCATTCTCCTCTAGCGCTTGCATACTGGTACAAGGACAGTTTAACTAAATGGTGTAGTCAAGCTACACCTTAGCTTGATTTAACTGGAAAACATGACCGACTATGTGTCATTGTACACAACCACACTCCAGTAATCCCAAACTATCCCTTTAACTTGATGAAAGAGATAATTACACTCCCAGTCCGTGGTCTACCACAGGGCAAACACACTGTTTGTACTATACAATAACTTTCACACTTCAATTCAAGGCGGGGTTACTAAACATACAAATGCAAGAGAGGGCTTGCAGGTCTCAGCTGTGCAGTGGTTCTTTTGCAGTATTTGGATTCACAGTGATTGTTCCTTGCAGTACCTTCATTTTGAAGTTCAGATTACACATCATCAGGAATTATGTCGTCCTCCCTTCTTGTCTTTTCAACCAACATCTATAACTTTAATTAAAGCATGTTTCAGGTTTTAAGAAGTGTTTGTATGAGGCACGTTCAGCAAACAGTGCACCACAGAACCCATGCACTCATGAGTACACTTTTCTGAAGAATGTGTTAGACAGCATTTTCATTCGTTCATTTTCAAATAATGTAAATAAGAAAAAAATAAATACAAGTTGTTGTTCTACTGCTAACTCGCTTGATAAATTAGTGTTGCAAAGGTTAATCCAGACTAAGGATTTTATATGGAACAAAGCAACACGTGAACTTACTGATGGAGGCAACAACTAAAATGACAGTTTTACTTTATGGACTGGCAGTGACTGGTTTACAGAGCATCACAAAGTTCTGTTTCATGACTAAATGAAATATCCAAAATGTTATAGATATGTGTTGTTTTTATTTCAAAGATGTTGTTTACCCTTGACTGAAATAGCAGTGTTGTAAGGTAACGAAGAACAAATACTTTGTCACTGTACTTAAGTACAAAACTCTCGTATATGTACTTTACTTTCTGTATATGTCTACCAACTTTTACTTCACTACATTTTCTAAATACATTGTGCACTTTTACTTCAATACATTTCCTGTAACTATCATCGTCACTCGTTACTACCAAATAAAATCAGAAGAAGAAGAGTTGCGAAATGCTGACTGCTTTACACTACAGTTTTGCTAATCACTCATTCACTCTCACATTCATAAAGAATAGTGGGTCCAGGAAATGAACCTACAACCTTCCAGTTGACAACTGTACCACTGAGCTACTGTTGCTCACTAATCATACACATGTCAAGTGAGCAATTAATGAGGGAGGAGAACAAGAGGACATTAACACATTATTATACCCATTTGTCTGTTTTTTTGTCTGCGTCTCTCCAGCTGCCGTGCTCACCTCCTGCGACTTTAACCAGGACAGTGCACCATTATGCAGTTTCACCCAGGACAGCACAGATGACAGTGACTGGACCCGAATTAAAGGTCCAACCCCTACAACTGGCACTGGACCGAGTGGAGACTACCCTGATGGAAGTCAGTCCTAAATTCATGGTTTATGACATATGTCTAATTTCTGTACTTGCGTGATTAAAATGATTTTTCTGGATGAGACTAAGACAGAGAATTGTGTGTGCAGAGGGATTCTACATCTACCATGAGTGTGACAATGTTGCCAACAAGAAGAAAGCTCGTCTGCTCAGCCCAGCCATCACATCATCAGCCTCTCAGATCTGCGTCCAGTTCCGATACCACATGTATGGCTTGGATTCACAAAACAACTTAAAGGTTCTGGTTAAGAGCGCCAATGGGGAGACAGAGGTGTGGAAGAAGACTGGAATGCAGAGTCCCACCTGGCTGCAGGGCTCAGTCACAGTGCCCAAAACCAGCACTGGGAGTGTCAAGGTTAGTGTCACTGGAGATGTTGCTATAATAATTACTATTCAGAAAATAAAGACTTTTAAATCTAATCATAGAGCTATTTCTGTTGAGACATATACTGTTCTGACTAAAGACACCTCAAAAAAAATGTTTTTAGCCATTAAATCTAAAAACCTGATCAAATAATGTGCCCACTTAGGTGTAAACTGTGTTTGAAAACCAAAATTACCAAAATTTTAGCATACTCCCCCTGCTCCAAAGTCCATTGATAAATCTATTTTTGGCTCTTTTGGTACATTTGTATCATTAAATTAATCCAACCCCAAAGTCACAAAATGAAGCATTTAAACGTACTGATGGTAAGTTCAGCAGTTGATAAAAAAATCCTGTTTGCTTTGATGTAAAATCATCAATTTTATCTATGGACTTTGGTGCATGGAAAGTGAGTGGTTTACAGCGCCACACAAACTTCAGTTTCCTGTTCAAAACAGCTACTGGTGAGAAAATACTGGGCACAAAGAAATGTTATTGTAACAAAGTTCACATATCTATTTCTATATTATATTTCTACATCATTCTGAAATCAGTATGGCTTCAGGGAGATGATGCTGTCTCTGTGTTTGTGTGTGTAGATTGTATTTGAGGCACAGAGAGGCCTCAGTGCTTCCTGTGACTCAGCGTTGGACAACATTGTCATCACTGAAGGAGCATGTCCCTGTGAGTTCACACACACATTCACTCACACACACACACGCGCACATACATACATACACACATACACAAGTATGGCTTTATCAGATGTGTTGTTTTGTCCACAGCATGTGTTGCCAGCTGTGATTTTGACAATGATGGAGATCTCTGTGGATGGGAAATTTACAACGACAATAGCGACCCAAATTTCTTCGGCTTTGAGGCATGGAATGGGCCAACAGATACTGAAGGCACAGGCCCAGACGATGACTTCTCCAAACCTGGATGTGAGTCTACCTTTTTTTCATATTTTTACTCTGTGGAGGTCTGCTGGAAAGGGGGACTCACATGGTAATTGTGATGATATCCTAATTTAAAGTTGTTACTACGTTGATGTAAATAATAATCATGAACTAATGATCAGTTATTAAGTCACTAATAATGACATTTGATGAGTAGGGCAGCACTTTACATTGTAGTTTAGTATGGAAAACTTTTTAAATTTGCATGCTAAATGTCAAATGCAAAACACATCATTATTTCCATATTAAAGTTTCCAATAAATAATAGTGTGGCAATAAATAATAAAGCTCTCTTAAACTTTCTCAACTAACACCAACATTTCTGACCTTCTCATTTAATATGTAGTTGGGCAATACCTATTGATGGATTCAAGTAGTGTCGTCCATGGAGCTAGTTCTCAGATCCGAAGTCCTAAGGTTACCCCCACCTCAGGCTGTCTGGACCTCATCTTCTACTACTACCTGTATGGCACCAGCAACAACATGCAGCTCAGTGTCCACACCATTCACACAGGTAAATGTCACATTTATTATAATAAATGGAAAGACACAAAGATTCATGCATTACCTGTTAAGATCCCAGTACGACAGAGGGCCTTATGTGTAGATTTTGTATGTTCTGCCCCATGTGCATGTGGGTTTTCAACATGCAGATTTGTTTAATTGGACACTCTTAATTGACTGTAGGCATGAATGTTGAGTTGTTGTTCTTCTCTGTATGTTGGCCCTGTGTTGGACTGGGGACCTGTCCAGGGTGTACCCTGCCTTTAGCCCTATATCAGCTGGGATTGGCAACCTTCATGTGGACAGAAAATTAATACAAATGTATTTATTCTTATGTTAAACCCTTTAGGTGGAAATTCTGGACCTACTCTTTTCACTGTCAAGGGTAATCAGGGTAAAGGCTGGAAGGCTGCAGAAGTCCGCTACCTGGGAACTGCTGCTATTCAGGTTAATAACAGAGTTTACCTTATTTCCATATGTTTGTGCTTAAAGGTCTGCATCAACTTACGTATGTGTGTTTATATGTCTGTCAGTTTGTGATTGTTGGAACCTTTGGAGAAACTACTAAGACAGATATTGCTGTTGATGCTGTGTGTATCATGTCCTGCAGAGGTGAGAAACTAATCACAGAGAATTCATATAGTCTTTGCCTCACTCAATAACACATATCTGCTCATGACTGATTTTCTGATTTTCTTATTTTTTCTTCACTTACAGCTCAGCCAACAACTCCTCAACCGCCAATAACAAGTCCAGTAACAACTACACCACTTCCAGTAACAACTACACCAATTCCAGTAACAACTACACCAATTCCAGTAACAACTACACCAAATCCAGTAACAACTACACCACTTCCAGTAACAACTACACCAATTCCAGTAACAACTACACCAAATCCAGTAACAACTACACCAATTCCAGTAACAACTACACCAATTCCAGTAACAACTACACCAATTCCAGTAACAACTACACCAAATCCAGTAATAACTACACCAAATCCAACAACTCCTGTGCAGACTACGCCAAAACCAACAACACCAAGACCATCTACACTGCCACCAAGTACGACATATTCTTTTTAGTGTTTTCCAAAATTTCCCAAATAGTTTGATACCTTTCTTTTATTCTTGAATTTATTTTCATCAAACCATTTTCTTACTCCCATGCAGGACCATGCCCTCCTGATGCAGAGTATATAGAATGTGGTCCAGCTTGTAAACCTTCCTGTGAAAAACCCTCCACGAACTGTTCTGGCCCCTGTATCAGTGGCTGCTTCTGCAAACCAGGTTTTGTCTTTAAAGGAGAGCGCTGTGTGCCACTGGAGAAATGTGGCTGTCTTGATGACGACAATAACTACTATCAGGTTTGATGTCCCGGATGATTTTTATCATAAATATGCATGTTAAAAAATAGCTGTAATGGCAATACAGAAATGTACATCTGGTGACACCCCATACACTTTGTTAGTATTGATCTTTCATCGATTTCTTTTTCAGCCTGGAGAGATCGTATATGGAGATGATTGCTCAAAACTGTGTCGCTGTGTAGGGAACTACACATTGGAATGTGTTGACAACTCCTGTGACCCTACTGAAGAGTGTAAAGTTATTAACGGTGTTGCGGGCTGTCATCCTAAAGGTAATATTGTTGGGTAACTTGTCAAGGAATTCCATTTGTAGTTTTTCTTGTATTTTGAAATGATCTACTTTGAACAAATGCAACATTTGACCTCTAAATGTCCTTGCAGAAATATACTTTATAAGACTTAGACTAGGGCTCCAACCAACGATCATTTTTCTATCGATTAATCTTACAATTTTTTTTATTTTATTACTCTATTAATATAACAATGAACTTACCCAAATGAAAAATCCAAACCTTGTGTGACAAGATGAAACAAAGTATGCACTGCAGGGCATTATTCTACAACAAAAAATAGCCCAACTGATAATCTCCATTTTCCAGTCCAACATAATGCTTAATAAAATTAAAGCAAGAGCTTGTTTGATTCAAGTATATGTATCAAGATATGACATATTTAGTTTGGCAGCAAATATTGTCGGGGTGAAGAGCTCCTCTTAAGTGGGCCCTTGGTGCTCACAGTGCCCAGCACAGAGCAGCGTTAACTTGGCCTGTCCTATGGATATTATCTGCTGGCTCAGAATTTGAAATAAAACTCTTTTTGTGACGCGGAATGCAGTTTAAGATCATCTGAGTAAAATGTGGTTTGTCTTTCAAGACATGACATATTGATAGTTGGGCAGCTCTGCTGAAGCGGTGCTGTTTTGCTGTCATCTTGACAATCCGCTCCAGGATGCTTTTGCTTCAGGTGTTCCTGCATAGCAGTTGTACTGCTGTGATAAGCCATTTCCAACTTGCATTAGTGTCTCTGTTTATAATACTCCCACAGTTTAGATGATCGTGAGAGAGGTTTTTTTGAACTTCAGCTTGTTCTCCATCTATCCTTTGACCTTTGAAAAATTACAATACATGTCCTGCTCCAAACTAACCATCTGATAAGAGACATCTTGTGTTTATTTTTCGTATTTCACTAGTCAGGCCAGTAATAACTACAATATTTAATTTGTTATCCTTTTAGGTACATCCACATGTATAGCATCTAGTGATCCCCACTACACCACCTTCGACAAACTCAAATACAACTTCATGGGCAACTGCAGCTACCTGATGGCTAAAACTTGCAACAGCACGGTTCTGCCAAACTTTGAGGTCCACGCTGACAATGAAAACCGCTACAACAGACCCACCATCTCATATGTAAAGGCAGTACACGTATATGTACAGTCAACAAAGATCTCCATTCTAAAAGGTGGCACTGTCCAGGTAAGAGAAGATGAGTTACAGAACTAACAAGGTTGATGTTGAAATGTTGAAAAAGCACATTTCTGCTTAGTAATAACAGTGTAGTGGAAACATGGTGCCACTCCCACATCAAGTGGAACATTTCTGAGTACATGAGTGGACATTTTCAAAAAAAGTGTGGTAGAAGATTTTACTTCAGCAGTCCTACATTACATGTCATTTAGCAGACGCTTTTATCCAAAGCGACTTTCAATCAGTAAGTACGATCAGCCAGGGATAGTGATAATGAAGTTTATTTTTAAGTGACTGGTAGTGCTGTCATTTTAGTTCAAAGAGCTCAGAAATGTACTTGCCTCTGTCCTCACCTGGTTTTTCTCACAACATAACCATATATCAAGCATGATGTAAAGACAATTTCACCAGTCCTAATGGAAGGCACCAATAAGAAGAATTAACTTTGTCATTCAATTTCAATTTTTCAATTCAGTTCAAGTCATCACCAAACCATTAATGATATGCATTAATGGTATGCTTTCCCCATACAGGTGAATGGGACCAAAGTGAACCTGCCATTGACTCTGCCCCCTAGTGTTTCTCTCCTCAAGTCGGGAAAGTACTACACCGTGTCCATGAACTTTGGTGTGACTGTTCGCTATGATGGAAACCATTACATGGACATCAAAGTGATTAATGAGTAAGTGAAAACTGAACAGAGATTCAGTGGAGGTTCTGTCTTTACATGCATTCTTCACCAGTCCTACAGAGAATCCTTCAATATTTCCTGCTAAAATAAGAATTGATACTGAGAGAAAATGCTGGCCCTTGATTGGAATGACAATAAGACACATGATGAAGTGCAAACTGAATTGTTGCTCTGATGTCCACAAATCATCATCCTGTTCATTTTGTTGTCATCTGCAGCTATAAGAACTTGCTGTGCGGCTTGTGTGGAGATTATGATGGAAATCACAAAGATGACTTCCGTAAGCCAGATGGATCACTGACCAACAATGCCAATGACTTTGGACACAGCTGGAACACTGACCCAGAGTGAGTACTGACAGTGTATTGACATTTATTAATATTTTAACTAGTGTGATGTGACTCCGGTTTAAATCACGTGTCCCTGTGGTTAATGTCCATTTATCATTATCAAATCATCACCACCATTATGTGTTTTAATGCCTACATGCCGGTAAAGGTTGAGGTGTCTCCACGTGCCTCTATTTGTGTTTTGCAATATAGCGATATATAAATCTCTTCTCACCTTCTAACATTCCTGTTGAGACATTTAGGTCAGGACAAACAGAGCAACATTGTACTAGTAATTTGTACTGTCTCTCAAACAGGTGTAACAAGACACCCAACACCACCATCCCTGGGTGTGATGAAGATGAGCATGAGTTGTATGAAAGCTCTGGATACTGTGGGATCCTGCTGGACAAAAAGGGTCCTTTTGCTGTCTGCCACCCCAAAGTCAACCCCAATGTAACTACACATTACACAACACATACAAATTCATATTTAAAAAGTCAGGTTCTGGTCTCCAGATACAGCAACTTTCAATTGTAATTTCTTTTGCTCCATCCTCATCATAACTGAGTGTTTCTCCCCTCTTAGAGAAATACATACAATACTAACCCTGCTGCTTGATTTGAACATTTGTAAAAGTACAAGTACTGATTCAGCTTCTTAACTCAAGTAAAATTAACCAATGAAATGTACTAAAAGAACAGAGTTTGTCTTCACACATTCTATTTGAAAATAGTGGCTGGAAAATGTGGCTCCAGGATTAGTTAGCATTACTCAAGCTCTCAAACACTATAACGATATAAAAACCTGTGTTTGTGTGCAGTCTGTCCTTAAATTGTGACCAGAATGGTAAAAATATTGTTAGTTCTCAATTATTACTGTTGAGAACCTGATAATATTTATTTATTTAGCTGTACGAACCACTGTATGAGTTGTCCCAGCCTGCCTCTCACGCCATACCGACACCCCCTTATTTGAGCAGTACTGCTTTACACTTTTCTTTTGTAATCTTAAACTGTGTGGCACACTAAAATGTAAAAGAAACCCACCAGGTGTTGAAACTCATCATTATTTAATTCTCATATATGTCTGCTAAAAGTCTGACAATTAATTTAATTCGGTCCGAATAAAATTATTTGGAGGGAGCGTCAGACGTCACAGGCAGCGGGGAGAGGGTGGGACTTTAAGGGGGGTGGTGTTGTTCATGTTTATACTAAGTGTTGTGAGACATGCCAGAAAGGTAAAGATTGCTTTAATATTCTGCACAAACACTGTCAAACAGGAACATCTGTGCACTTTTCAGAAAAATAATAATAATGAATTGGTCTACCTTAAAGTACTGGCCTCTTTTGAGAAGTGCCAGTATGCAAATAATAGTGCGTTGTGTACTGGAGAGTACCGGCCTACTTCAAGCACTGTTTACATGGACTTTTAAAAAGTAAAAAGTAAAAAGTTGCTTCTCTGAACCTGTTTTTTTTTATTTGTGTGTCTTTTATTAAGTGTAAGCAGAGTGTAACTCAACACTGAGTGTGTGTGTGTGTGTGTGTGTCTGCAGAGTTACTTCAGGGACTGTGTCTTTGACCTGTGTGAGCTGGATGGAGCCAAGCCCATTCTGTGTGAAGCCATTGAAGCCTACGTGAACGAGTGCCAGGACCGTGGGGTCACCATTGGACCATGGAGGAATGAAACCTTCTGCCGTGAGTGTTGGGTGAATGAAAGGAGGACAGGTGGATGAAGGGATTTAGGGATGCTAAAATGGGGTAACCTGGGAAGCTGCTTCTCTAGGGTCAACAAGGTTTCCAGGCCATAGCCCAGAAGTACACTGTAACTGACTGCATAATACTTTAAAGTGACAGTTATTATTCAATAATAATTTTTATTTTGAACACATGCAAATGGTACTTTTGTCCACTGTTGTGAAATCGTACCATAACCTTTTAGTGTGAAAAGCATGAGGCTTTTGTAACAGTAAGCTGACTTTAAATTGCTGTGTTGAACTGGTGTACCAGCAGATGGTAGCACTAGAGCTGCCATCTATCTCTGCAACAGCTGAGAAAGTGTCATGTGCAGATTATATGTCATCATCTTCCTTTTCCAAAATATATCCGTCTAATTTGTGCACGATGAATATTTAACACAGAGTGTACAATGTCTTCATCCTCCTCACAGCCCCGGAGTGCCCCTCCAACAGCCACTATGAGCCGTGTGCAGACCCATGTCAGGAAACGTGTTCTGGGAAACCTCCCTCCTGTGGTGGACCCTGTTCTGAGGGCTGTGTGTGTGACCCTGGCTATGTCCTGAGTGCAGGCCAATGTGTCAGAAAGACCACATGTGGCTGCCAATACCATATCAACGGCCAGTATTATGAGGTACACATGAGTGTGTCTATGAGGACTATGTCTGTGCTTGCCTGCTGTTCTCTTAAAATACAAATTTGCACTATTTCAAGGTAATAGTAAAGCTCTGCGTTTATAGAGCAGGGATACTGAACAAAATATTTGATTGTTGAGTTTCATCCACAGGTTATTACTGTAAAATACAGCAGACGATGATTGTAGACAACAAATGAACAATCAATAATGCCACAAAAATCCTGCCTACTTTACCAAACCTGCCAGATCTGCCTTCTATGCTTTAAGTCTGCTGAACTCCAGTGTTTTTTTTGTTTTGTGTTTTAATTAAAAACATAAGTACATACATAAAGTTATACTGTATATATCATTATCAGTGTAATTCAATTTATGCTTTATTCAGTTAACATGGCTCAAACGTGTGTGTGTGTGTGTCTCAGCCTGGGGAGGAGTTCTATTTGGATAACTGTAGGGTGAAGTGTAAGTGTGATGCACCCTTTATTACCTGTACGGCCCATGAGTGTCCTCCCATGCAAGAATGTAAACTTCAGGATGGAGATCTGGGCTGCTATCCCACTGGTAAGTTTATACCTGTTCCACCTGCAGTCAGCTGCTGACCGAACATGAACGCACACTGTTAAGTGTGAAGTAAATGCTGATGAGACAGTGTTCTATAATGTTTTGGGGTTGTTGTCTATCTTCTTTGTCACACTCTCACAGGTTCTCAAGACTGTGTGATCTCTGGAGATCCTCACTACAACACATTTGACAAGAAGTTCTTTAGTTTCATGGGAACATGTACCTACACGCTGGCCAGAACCTGCGGGAACACCACAGGTGAGAACAGGTTCTGACTTCCTGCATCCGAGCAAATTAGCATTAACTTATTGTTAGCATTTCTATTCCTTTTGCACTGCTTTATTTGACTCCCTAAAGCACAAGTGCATTTGAAGGTCCAAAGGGAAACATTTATTAGGTTTTCTGACAGGAATTAAAAATATTTACCCAAAGAATGTTTGTTTTAGTGTATAACTTATCTATAAATGCAAGGAACGTCTTTCATCTGCCTTTTTAATCGCGTAATGGCTTCAAACTCTGCAGGTGACTTACTAAGTCACTAATGTATGCAGTGCTGACTGATATTGTTTGGATAGGAATGAAGGAGATATCGGTAGAAATTGTTAAAAGAGCCGCCTCCACCCCGTACCACACAACGTGGTGATTACTATAGAAATAAAATGATATTACCAAAATATTACTTAGTATTACCATACGATTCTGCCAACTTGATTGCATGTGTCAGAGGGACATGTGGATGTTGAAGCTTAGAGGAATGAACTCCATGGTGTTGTGCAGGTCCTTGGTTCTCAGTGGAGGGGAAGAATGAGGAGAGAGGACAGCCAGATCTGTCCTACCTGAGGAAACTCTACGTAACTGTGGATGGAATCACTGTGACACTTATGAAGGCCAGAAGGATACTGGTCAGTATTTAGATCAAATGCAACAAACAAATGCACGCACAGACCAGCTATAGCACTCTCTTTATATGAATGTTAATCCTCTTCTTTGGTGAAATTACAATTTAAAGCTCATCCCTCATTGTCACCACCTTTTTATTTGACATTATCCTTGTTCTTTGACCTTTATCTCTTTATTCCATAATCCCAGAAATCCAAATCTGTCCACACTCTTCCTACATGTCCTATTCTCTTTGATCCTTCCACAGATCAAACAAGTCTTTGCAGTGTCATTCTTTCCCACAAAATGAGACTAGCAGGGGATTTAATCCCTGTGCTCATTGTTTTAACCCTGTGTCTTCTCTTCTGTGATGTGTTTAAAAACATGGAGCAGTGCAATAAAAACAGGAAACTGTACATATAGCCTATACTTTAATACCCCTCCTTTGTCCTTCCACCAGGTGAATGGACGGAGGGTGGCCCTCCCTAACTCTCCCTCTCCTCATATGTCCATCAGTCTTGCTGGACAGTATGTCACTGTGCAGACTCCCTTTGGACTCCAGGTGCGGTGGGACGGAAACCACCATGCTAAGATCACAGTTCCCAGGTTGGTGTTTGACAATCAGGTATTGTACAATATCTTAAGAGTAGGTTCGCTGATTGATCTCACTCTTTATACAGACTTTCCAACAGGATATAGTGGTTTACAAACTGGAAGTCTGTAAAATGCGCTCCCGCACCAAACTCCACTCCAGAGATTTTTTTAATACATCATGCAAGAGTTCTTAATCCACTAATACCTTTGTCATTATGTTCAGATGTGATGTTTTGGGACTTCTGTGTTTGAAATGCTTTGTTCAGATTGACATAAGTACCACCAACAAACCAAAGGAGGCAGCAGTAGAGTTGTAGTAGTTTTCTGTATGGACTCTGGTGCAGGGGAGAAGCCAGAGACAACAGCAAGACAAAGCAGTGAACATGTCCTCAGAATATCATGGACTTAAAGTAGCAGATATTACAGGACTATGACTATGCTTTAATAACCATAATAGGAATTATAAAGAATGATCATGCAAAAAATACACACAAAATCCATGCAGCCAAAATTATAAATGAAAAAAAATGTTAAGAAACCATAGAAGGGTACATTCAAAAAGATTTGGATGGATTTTTTTTAAAATTCGAATTAATTTATTCAAATGCATTGAAGATATGGTTCAGACCCATACATTATACATGATACCTTTCTTGAAAAGTGCTTAAGAAATCAGTTGTGTAGGATGTAGTTCAAAGGTCTAACAGATCAGCTCTTTCAAATAAATCCTCCAAACCTTTGTAGAGCAGATTCCATCGATGATGCCCTGACTGATATTTATAAATAGAGATTTCAACCTTCTGTCTATTTGTTTTGAGAAATCCATTAAAGGGCCAAACCCTATTTGCCCTCCTAAGTCTTCTTAGGACATGAGCCTTCTTCTCTTAATCCCTGCTCTTTGCATCTTCTTCCCTCAGCACCTACTATGACCAGATGTGTGGACTCTGTGGCGACTATGATGGGAACCCAAATAATGACTTCACCAAACCAGATGGCACCCTGGTAGGAAATTCTAACGACTTTGCGAACAGCTGGCAGACAGAAGAGGATGAGGATGATTCGTGAGTTTACACACACCCATCTTTCTGAGAAATTGTGGATTTCTTTTTAGCTTCCTTGGAAAGGCACATGACCAAGCTCCACAAGATTAGACACATGAACAGATGCAGGGATATACAGAAATGATATTTGTGCCAATGGCATCATGCATTTGCTTCCACTTATGTCTCACTTCTGGGACATTATGAGAGCAAAATATACCAGGAATTTCATGATGAAAAACTTATTTTGTGAAAATCTAATATGTCAAAAGTGGAATCATTCACATTTGCAGGATATTGCTGTTTAAGCTACAGCTGTTTTGCTTTATATAAAGCTGTATGTAAAGTGTATTGGTGTTCAGGCAACAGGGTCAGCCAGGGATGGGAAAATATCCTAGATTAATGCACAATTCTCACAATAAGTTGATCTGGAGTTGAGTTTCCATTATTGGGATAATAATCATTAAAATCATTCTTATTTCACGCAAGTGGCTTGAATATTTTGTCCAGCCCATCTTTCCAGTCTTAAAGATTCTTGTGTTTCACTTAAAACATTCACAAGAAGTAACATGTTTTTGTGAAATCATTCTGTAACTTTATTTTTAGGTACATAAGTCATCACTAACATAAAAAGTCATCACTAACATAAAACATCAGTTTGTTTTATGTTAGTGATATACAAACTATTCTTTCGAGTTGTCATATTTTTTGCGGTGGAAATTGCATATTGCATTGCACTTGCACAAATGTGTTTTATTAAAAAAGGAAATGTGCATCAAAGACCTGCATGGTGGTGGAACAATTTTGCTAACAGCCAAAATCCAAAAAGAGATTAATCAAATAAAAAAGGAGCATTTTTAATCGTTACTTACACCATCTGGCCGAATAGGCTCCTGTTTTCTGGGAGGATTGTGCATATCATTTTTGGATATTGAACTGTTTCGTGCTCCTTACATGTCCGTATGGCAAAAAATAGTAAAACGTATAATAGTAATATAATAATAACAGGTGTCTTTATTTACTACAACTTAGCTGTATGTGACAGTTATATTTGTCTACATCAGGTGTGTTGCAGGCACCAAGCCTGACCCAGAGTGTGACGAGAACCTCGCGGCTGAGGTGGTGAAACCAGAGAAATGTGGAAAAATCAAAGACCCTGCTGGACCATTCAGGTGAGACTCTGCCTAGGCGTTGACCTGCTGTCATGGACCACATCATGTTCTACAGTTAAGGGGATCTGCACATGATGGGACCATCACTAGATCCAATAAAATCACTACACTTCCTGTGGTCTTCAGAAACATACCATAAACACATATACATACACACAAGTGCATACAGTATATCCTTCAGGTGTTTTGAAGTGTGATTGTATGAGGTACTGTTACATGGTCTGTCTGCACCACCTGAACCGAGAAAACAGATTTTAGCCACTTATGCTACATTCCATTTACATCGTAACTTGAAGTGACGTCACACCAGACTTCAATGCGTTCCAGTTGAGATGTCGGAAACGCAAAAATGTATCTCAGGCTAGCATTGTTTGCCATACCATTAGATTACAATGCTTCACATTTCTACCTTGTGCTCACAAACATAGCAACATGTCTGCAGTTAAAGTTAAATAATACTTTTAAGAGTTGGAAATCTGGAGGCACAGGAGTTGCTGGTTTCACTGCTGCCTCATTTGATAAAAATTTGTGTCGCCTGGGTGAATTCAAATGAAACATTTAAAACATCAAGGTCACAAAATTAGACCTTTGAACCTCGGCAGAGAATCGATAACTCCCTCTGCCTCATTGTCTGATTATGTGTCAACATTATGAGTAGTGTCGGCACATATTATGTTCATCTACGCCAGACTGCATACTTGTTATGTACCTGCTTTATACCTGTACAAGTGTTTCCATTCTACCAGACAGATTGTGATATCTTTACATGGATTAGGTGACTATACTACTGCATCATATTTCAGATTAGTGCTGTAGTTTTATGTTCCTGGAAAATGAACACAACAATGAACCAGAGTGGACTCCAGAGTGGAACCACACTTAACCACACACAATCACTCCACTCAACAAACACTCACATATGTGTCTCTCACTCTCTATCTATCTAAACTTTGTTCAGATGTGAGACCAAATTTAACAAATGAGACAGCAGTAGACTAGCAACTCCTGTGTCTGTGAGCTAAAACTGGCGGCGTTTTCTCGGTGTGGGAGAGAAAGAAAGCTTTTTATAAATTTCCTTGTCCAGTCAGAAAAGGTGGTTTCTATTGATGAATGATAACATGATATCACCTAGAACACCAACAGTGCTATGAGATGAGATTTTTAGCGTATGCCTGTCTATCCCTGAGTTGTATACATACAGTGTTGATTTGGTCTCTCCACCTGAGACTCATTGATTCTTCCTCTTTGCTTCAGGGACTGTATCAATGTGGTCAATCCCACTCCATTCTTCCAAGGCTGTGTCTATGACATGTGTCAGTTCAACGGAATTCAGCGTGTGCTGTGTGACCAGCTGCAGGCCTATACTGATGCCTGCCAGAATGCCGGAGCCAAAGTCCACCAGTGGAGGACTCCAGATTTCTGCCGTATGTCTTCATTGACATCCATTCATTCATTAGCCCGAGTGTGGTTGGACTCGAAAAAGCAAATTTACATTTTAATGCCCTTGTCTTGATTCTCCTCACCTCCCTTTGTCCACACAGCCCTGGACTGTCCTCAGAATAGCTCGTACTCCCTGTGCGTGAGCTCGTGTCCGGAGACATGTCTGGGTGTGGTCGGACCACCTGGCTGTGAGGATGTGTGTGTGGAGGGATGCAAGTGTGACCCAGGCTTCATCCTCAGCAATGACAAGTGTGTGTCGCTGAAAGACTGTGGCTGTGTGGACAACAGTGGAACCTATCATCCAGTGAGTATGAGCAAGCCACCCTCTCTCACCTTAAGTTTCATATTATATCAAAAAATATAAAACAGACTACCCTCTCTCTCATGCGATGGCTGGAAAGGTTTCTCTGCATGCCTCAGTATGATGAATGATCAAGATATGCATATATTTAGAACTCAAGCAGAGAAGGATGGTTGTCTAGAACATTGTTTTCTAAACTTTCTTTATGGGGAGCCCACTTTTTAAACATGGTAAACAATCACAGCTCCATTCATAACATGAATTATGACAACAAACACAACAAATGTAATGGATTGCCTAATTTACAGCCATATCTGTTGTACCGATTATGATTTTGAATTGGCAAACAAACCATTTCCAAAATATGTTTGGTTTATTATAATTAAAACTTAATTAATGCCTGTTATTTAATATATACCCCTAAACCCTAATTAAAAGTTTGGGAAAAGTCTGCAGTTTTCTCCGGGAACCCCCTCAAAAAATCTCCATAAGGTTGGATGTAACTTTTCAAGAGAGCAGCAGAATATATAAAGCAAATAATTCCTATTAAATATATATTATCGGTATTGGTAATAATATAATATTATCGGTTAAAACAACTGATTAAAGGTCCAGTGTGTACAAAATAAGTGACATTTACTGGGGAGACTGCTGATTGCAATCATCCAGTGAGTAGGAACAAGCCATCCTATACTTAAGTCTCACTTTTTTTCCACTGGTGACCTGCACATACACCCATAGGTTGGAAGGGCTCTTTTCCGAATGTCTCCATTCTCTCTGCCCTTTCCTCCTTCTTTGTTGGTTTATGCATTGAGTTTATATGACCTTCCTAAAGAACAAATAGTAGGCAAATTCTGTGTACCAGCTCACAGTCATAGATCCTCATTCAAGGCTATATTGTCGGTCCCAAATTCAAGAGTAAAGAAAATCAAGGTTCCTTGACCTTGTACCTGATGAGATGAGGCTAATAACTATTTTATATCAGTTCTTAAAACCCATACTCACCATATAACTTGGCTTCATGTGACGTTATCCTTTTATCTTTTTATTTCACATTTTATTTTATTGTCTTTTATTGCTACTCAATTTCTGCCACCAAATCCTCCTAAATGTTAGTCAGTGGTTATTGGTATAAATCAGGTAGTGACAGTGGCATTTATGTTGAAAGCTCAGCCGTCACATAAACAAAATGCAGCTTCATAATTATTTTTACATGTGTTAAATATTTGAAATTGTTCTGAAAGAGGGGAATATTAATTTTGACTGCACTAAACATTAGGCATTTTTAATGATTAATATTTAAAAATATAAAATGTCAAGTTGCCAGAAATATTTTTCATAATCAGACTAAGGGGCTATGAATGTATGTATGAGGCTGGATGTTATTGTATGATTTACAACATGCGTGTGTTTTCTTGTTTGTGTGTGTTTGTCAGGTGGATGATGAGTGGTACTTAAAGGGGTGTGAGCAGAAGTGTGAGTGCCACAGTGGAGGTCAGATCCAGTGTCGCAACACCAGCTGTAAACCAACCACTGAGAGCTGCCAGCTACATAACGGAGAATATGAATGCCGACCTGTGGGTATGTTACACACAAAACATACACCTGCTCCGAATCCAACTAAACTGAAGCCCCTGATGCATATACGTAGAGCAGTGGTTCCCAATATAGGATGTGCTTCAGTTGTAAGACACATATCCATAGTGCTATGTTTTCATTTGAAAAGAGCATTTTGTGCCACTTGTCTTGCTTTGATAAATACAGAAGCTTCAGATCTTAAATAACATGCGTCGTCTCTTCCCTTTCTTCAGGAAATGGAATCTGCTCAGTATCTGGTGATCCTCACTACAACACCTTTGACAAAGTAACCCACCACTACATGGGAGCCTGCTCCTACACCTTGACCAAACCGTGCAACAACTCAGATGATATGCCGTACTTCACTGTGGACACCCAGAATGAGCACAGAGGAAGTAACAAGAGGGTTTCCTATGTCAGAGCTGTAGTGATCAATGTGAGCGGTGTGACTGTCATCCTTGGCAAGGGACGCAAAGTCCAGGTAGGTCATGTGACTTTCCTCACTGCTTCTAGCAGAAACTATTATGAACTTTACTGATTCCGAAACTGAAAACCCTTGGAAAAAAATGTCTCTCTGTTTCCCAGGTCAATGGGACGGCGGTCATCCCACCTGTCACTTCTATCAGTGGAGTCAAGATCTACTTAAGTGGAAAGTTTGTCATCCTGGAGACAGACTTCGGCCTGAGGGTGCGTTTCGATGGTAACCACCATGCTGATGTCTCTGTGCCAACCTCCTACAGTGGCCTGCTCTGTGGCATGTGTGGTAAGAGCCGCTACAAGTTAATAACCGGGTTCCAGTTCAGGCAATACTCCAGTCACTTTCAACCAAGTGGAACAGTTCGGTTTGGTACAGTGTGGTATGTATTTTCTGTGTTTCCATTAGGAATAGTACCAAAATAACCATAACCATTCCATTCTTTGGTACCCTTCCCTTGTATAGTTGATTGGGGGATGAAAAATCAGGAAGAATTTTGCCTTAAGTCAGTTAGAGGAAGACAGTATTGCATGAAAAAGCATGCTTATACATTAAGATTTTTTCCTCTCACAAAAATCAAACCTACACACACACACAATGCTCTTTGTCTATTTGATATAAATTATACCAAATAATAACGCACATTTAGAAACTCCATGTCTTCAATTCTTTAGTTTCAGCATTCTCTTTCTCCAGGGTGTGTGTGTTAAGTGCAGCCAATGCTTCAACATAATGAGGCATTTGGTACCTGAAGACTTTAACACTGTCTACTCTGCACTCCCATCTGGTTGTAGACAGTAGACTTTACATGCTCCCGCATGATTTCTCACCACTGGACAGAGGAGTTGAACAGGTTATGTAGTCTTTGAAGAAGTCCAAAGAAGCTCACTGACTGTCCAGAGGACACCAGTAACCAGGTTTAGGGTGTGGCTCCCACAGGGCACACACAGGGCCTTCTTGTTCATGTCCAACACTCTCTTCTGCACGCCTTGTTGTTTCCCTTTGCATGTTGTATGCGTTATCATAAGATTGACCAAGTAGTGGTAGTCAGAGATGTTTCATTTTATCTTTTTAGATGCTCTATGAAAGTATCAGACAGTCCCTTTTCCAGTTGTTTCATGGACATCAAGAAAACCCATGAAAAGTCAACATTGATTTGACGACTCGCTGTTCTCAGTCAATATGCAAGCCTGACCCAGGGCTTTACCATTCCAAACTGTACCAAACCAAACAATAGCATACTATGATAAAAACACAGCATTAGACGACAATATCAGCTGATTCCTTCAAAATTCTGCTCCAAACACAGCCTGTACTGATTTTCTGAATTTGTTGCCTTGGCAGGAAATTTCAATAAGAATCCAAGAGACGACAACCTGAAACCAGACCAAACACCAGCCGCCAACACCAATGAGTTGGGAGACAGCTGGCAGGTTCCTGACCCACGGCCTGAGTGAGTCACATCACAGAAGATAATGATAATTATAACATAATAACTTTTGCAAATGTTTCTGTTACCTCGCAAATTGCCAGTTCTGACTACAAATGGAAGGTAGCATGAGACAGACTTTTTACTCAAGTAGCTTTTCTGAGAGAAAGTCTGACATTTCAGAGTAAGATTAAATGCTCTTAATATTAATAATGTGGTTGTAATCTACAACAATATTAATTTGGATAAAGTGAAGGGAAGAAGTTACTGGAGAACTGGAAATCCGAAAATGTTAAATTGACTCAATAAAGACACTGTAGTTAATTGCCAAAAAAAAAGCACACAACTATACATCCATCACAGTATGAGTCAAACTGACTAAATGTATTGTTACATACATTGTCCAACTCAATGCACTCTAAAAAAAAAAAGAAAAGTCTCTTGGAACATAAAAGTCCATGATATCTTGAAGAAGTAGCACTGCTAAATATGTGAACAACCTTTAAATTAATACATTTAAGTCCTTCTCCACCAAACTACAACAGTGAGACAATATCATAGTCTCTTCTCTGAATGAGAAACAGCAGAAGGAACTATTTAGATTGAGGATGTATTGTAAATTCAACCACTATTTATTGTTTTCTGATGAATATCCCACTTCCCCTCCAGCTGCACCAACGGTGGAGGACATGAAGAGTGTGACAAGAATGTGGAGGAGGAGGCCCAGAAACCAACCAGCTGTGGCATGATCACCGATCCTAACGGTATTACACACAAACATGCTCAACTAAAGCTTTGCACAGCTTTTCTTGTTAGGACAGTGCATTGACTTGATCTCACCCTCAGGTATCTTCAAGCCTTGCCACTCTGTCGTGCCCCCGAACCAATACTTTGAAAACTGTGTGTACGACGTGTGTGCAAATGGAGGTCAGACTGTGGCTCTGTGCCAGGCCATAGAGAGCTACGCTGATTTGTGTGCTGCAGCAGGAGTCCCCATCGCATGGAGGAAAAACAACACCTTCTGTCGTAAGTCTCTCTCTGCTACACGTGTCAGTGTGTGTGCATGTGTGAAACAAAGAGCTAGAACAGGTTAGCATGCCACATTTAGGGCTAACTAAACTTAGAGCTTACTAAATATTAGGGCTGGGTTAAAAAAGATTTTCAGATTCAGATATCAGTTAAGCTCACAGCTGAGTACACAGATGTGTTCATTACTTTAGCATTTATGGTGTATGGTGTAGAACCAAAAAAACAACATTTCAGCAGCATTTCAGATGCTTTGTTGTCATGATTTTCTGGTCAAGAGAACAATTTAGTTTGTTTGTGTCCTCCATTGTCACTTCAAATCAACATAATATTTGTCTTCTTCTGATGAGCAGGGTTAAATAGAGCATGGATGTAGGCCAAGCTGCACTGACTCTGTATCAAATTGGGGATACACCGAAATGAAAATTGTTGGCTGAAACCGAAAACCAAAAATCAGGAACACTTGGCCGAAACCCGAAATACCGAAAGAAATTATTATGTCAATTTTGTACCATTGTTTTTTTAATCTAATTTTGTTGTCATGCTAGAACTGTGTGTACTTATCCCTCTAAAGTCAAGGCATTGCAGTTGTATAGATTATATTCATGCTTCAAAGAATAAATCAATTAATAAGTCCATATCCAGTTTTTGCATGGCCGCAGTTTTTGCATGCATACGTCATCACAACATCCTGTTTCGGTGGTCAATATGTTTCGGTGGCCGGATTTTGGGCGCATCCCTACTTCAAACTGTATGACCGTGTTTGTATGTCTCCCCTACTCCAGCTATCAAGTGTCCCTCAGGCAGTCAGTACAATCCATGTACCTCTGCGTGTCCTCAGCCAAGCTGCCAGGACCCTGCAGGCCCCGGTGGCTCCTGTAATCAGCCCTGTGTGGAGGGATGTGTCTGTAATCCTGGGCTCATCCTTAGTGGAGACAAATGTGTCCCGCTCAGTGAGTGTGGATGCACTGATGAAGATGGAAATTACAGGCCGGTAAGTGTACTCATGTGTTTTTTTTTGCCCTGTGAATGTTATATGTGAGAAATATCTTGAGGGAATAATTTAAAATTTGGCACAAACTTTGACTTGGAATTAAGGGATGAACAAAATCAATTTGTGTGGTGAAATATCAGAAATTATTATCTTTGCCTCGTGAGAATTATATCTTAAGAACATGGTGACGAAAACTTAAAACCTTAATATTTGGCAAAAAGTAATTAATTGAACTCAAAAATAAGATGTGAATGGCCAAAGGTCACAGTGACCTTCCAAAATAGTTTTATGGCTTGTGAATTTGTTGTCTTAAGAATGCCTCGAGAAAAAACCTGCAGGTGAGATGTTCGTCCCTGCTTTGCCACTAGGTCTGTCACACCTCTGCCAGTGCCATTAGGTCAGCTGTAGGGTTGTCAGCCCAATCCCAGTACATATCTCTGCCTCAGGCAGAGATATGTAGTGCCTCCCAAGAATCCTTTAGTATTTGGAAACATATTCACTTCGGACTCTCTAATAAAATATTTACCCTAAATTTGGGTGACCATAGGTTAAAGACATGCCTTTGCCTCATTAATACTGATTTTCATTTAAGTCAACAAAAGTGTGTTGAAAGAGTCTTGACAAAATGGTGACAACTGGAACAGTTGGTCAGCAGAGACAAACAACTGGTGATTCTAGTTTTTTTTTTCATGATGCAGCAGGACAAAATGTTTGAACATGTGTGTGTTTGTGTGTAGACAGGAGACACTTGGTTCTCAGAGAAGGACTGTTCAGAGCGCTGTAAGTGTAACGGCAACCACAACATCACCTGCGAGCCATGGCAGTGCAGCCCTACACAGGAGTGTAAGGTGGTGGAGGGAGTACTAGGCTGTTACTCTAGAGGTAAACTTGGCTGATGTTCACTGCACCTGAAGCTGTATAAGAATGATCTGATCATTTTCCATCTTTAAGCGATAGTTTGATTCGGTTCTATGTGGTTATACTGACACCCAGTCGAGCTGACTACACTATGCACATCCCCCTGCACCAAGAACCAGCCTGAGAACCACCACAGCCATTATGTCCACTGCTTTGTCTGACCACTTGACTGCCTTGTCCACCTGGAAACTGAAGTTTGTGTCTAATGCTGAACCTCACACTCCTCCATACCAAAGTTTGTAGAGAAAATGATAGCCCTCAGGAATTTGTATCGACTTCTGCCTCCATCACTAAGTTCAAATGTTACTTTGTGATTTCAGTGTTTGAAATCGTTTACTCAGATTTACTACAGTGACACAAACTTACCAAAGGAGGCAGCAGTAGACCAGCAGTTCCTGTGTCCCTGTGAGCTAAAGACATTGATTTATCCTATGGACTCTGGTGTGGAAGAGTGAGCAGTTCATTAACAGAAAATGTTGTCAAACAGAAACTGTAGACTTACATTGAGTAGAGTCACTGCTGACTGTGTCAGTGTTTCATAAAACCACACAGGACAGTTTCTTGGGTCCCCAAACAAATGTTTGTAGAATGTAGGTTTTAAATTAGATGCATAAAATGAATGAATGATTTCCGGTGTAGTTTTTTGTCGCACTTTTCTCTACAAAGCAACTACAAAGTACAGTAGCTTCAGAACTGAAATCACACTGCAACACACCTGAGCTCATCTCTTCCATCTCTTGTTCAGGAAATGGAATCTGCTCAGTATCTGGTGATCCTCACTACAACACCTTTGACAAAGTAACCCACCACTACATGGGGTCTTGCTCCTACACCTTGACCAAACCCTGCAACGTCTCCACCGACTTGCCGTACTTCACCGTGGACACCCAGAATGAGCACAGAGGAAGTAACAAGAGGGTTTCCTACGTCAGAGCTGTAGTGATCAATGTGAGCGGTGTGACTGTCATCCTTGGCAAGGGACGCAAAGTCCAGGTAGGTCATTTGACTTAAGGCATCCCTACTTTCCTCACTGCTTCTGTGTACTGCCATAGAAACGCTGATGAACTTAATGATCCCAAAACTGATAAATTCCTGAAAAATCATGAAAAAGACATGACATCAATCACCTCTCTGTTCTACAGGTCAATGGGACAGCAGTCGTCCCACCTTTGAATCCTGCCAAAGGAGTCAAGATCTACTTAAGTGGAAAGTTTGTCGTCCTGGAGACAGACTTTGGCCTGAGGGTGCGTTTCGATGGTAACCACCATGCTGACGTCACCTTGCCGACCTCCTACAGTGGCCTGCTCTGTGGCATGTGTGGTAAGAGCTGCTACAAGTATAATAGCTGTGTCCCATTTCAGGGATTACTCCAGTCACTTTAGGCTAATATGTCAACAATATGCTAATGACAACAATAGCAGCTGATTCTATCAGGTCCAATCAGAATTCTTCTCCAAACACAGTTTCTGTATTTGTTGCCTTGGCAGGAAATTTCAATAACAATCCAAGAGACGACAACCTGAAACCAGACCAAACACCAGCCACTAACACCAATGAGTTGGGAGACAGCTGGCAGGTTCCTGACCCGCGGCCTGAGTGAGTCACATCACAGTAGATATTTACACTCAACTGCTCATCTCACTGCCACTGAAACATAGACAGCTCATGCACAGATGAATAGAATTGCTATTAACCCCAAAAGTCGGTTATTTGTCCTCAGGGAACATAGAATACCACCATCAAATATATAGTAACAATAATTACGACATTTTGCTTAATGGCCAAAATGCAAATGTGTGGAAAGACCACACACATTTCCCTTTGAGTCAGACTGACTTGAAATGTGTCACATGTGTCCTCCAGCTCAGTGCACTCTAAAATACATATCCTGGACCATGAACGTGTGGGATACCTTGAAGACATAGCGCTGCTCTCAGGACGGATTATAACATTGTAAACTTAAAATGCATTTTAATGCCAGGTGTAAAGGGGGCATAGTCTCTTCTCTGAATGAGAAACTGTAGGAGGAACTGTTCAGAATGAGGTGGTATTATAAATTCAAACACTATTTATTGTTTTCTAATGGATATTCCACTTCCTCTCTAGCTGCACCAACGGTGGAGGACATGAAGAGTGTGACAAGAATGTGGAGGAGGAGGCCCAGAAACCAACCAGCTGTGGCATGATCACCGATCCTAACGGTATTACACACAAACATGCTCAACTAAAGCTTTGTACAGCTTTTCTTGTTAGGACAGTGAATTGACTTGATCTCACCCTCAGGTATCTTCAAGCCTTGCCACACTGTCGTGCCCCCGAACCAATACTTTGAAAACTGTGTGTACGACGTGTGTGCAAATGGAGGTCAGACTGAGGCTCTGTGCCAGGCCATAGAGAGCTACGCTGATTTGTGTGCTGCAGCAGGAGTCCCCATCGCATGGAGGAAAAACAACACCTTCTGTCGTAAGTCTCTCTCTGCTACGTGTGTCAGTGTGTGTGCATATGTGAAACAAAGAGCTAGAACAGGTTAGCTCATCAAAGTTAGTGAAGAAAATGACTAAATATAAAGGCTGGGTTATAAAAAAAAAAGATTTTCGGATTTGTATCAATCTTCATTTGAATGCTCTGATTATTAATAACCTTAGTTTGATATTTTAATGTAGCATTGTCCTGTATTCTTTGCACAAATGTTGGGAGAACACCCTCTGTTTGTGCCGGTGAAGCTAACAGCGAAGCTAAAAGCTGAGTCCACAGATCTGTTCATTACTTTACGATCTGTGGTGTAGAAGCAAAAAGACTTTGTGTGTGTGTGTCCTCCATTGTCACTTCCAAACCACATAACTCACAGATTTCTTCTTCTGACGAGCAGAGAGAGCATGGATGCAGGCCAAGCTGCACTCACAGCAGCCTCTGCTGGACAACTTTGTAATTACTTCAAACTGTCTGACAGTGTTTGTATGTCTCCTCTGCTCCAGCTATCAAGTGTCCCTCAGGCAGTCAGTACAATCCATGTACTTCTGCGTGTCCTCAGCCCAGTTGCCAGGACCCTGCAGGCTCCGGTGGCTCCTGTAATCAGCCCTGTGTGGAGGGATGTGTCTGTAATCCTGGGCTCATCCTCAGTGGAGACAAATGTGTCCCGCTCAGTGAGTGTGGATGCACTGATGAAGATGGAAATTACAGGCCGGTAAGTGTGCTCATCAGGGTTTTTTGATTATGACCCAGAGGCATTGGACAAAATTGTCACAACTAGAACAGTTGGTCACCAGAGACAAACAACCATGGTGATTCTAGACTTTTCTTTCATGATGCAGCAAGACAAAATGTTTGAACATGTGTGTGTTTGTGTGTAGACAGGAGACACATGGTTTTCAGAGAAGGACTGTTCAGAGCGCTGTAAGTGTAACGGCAACCACAACATCACCTGCGAGCCATGGCAGTGCAGCCCTACACAGGAGTGTAAGGTGGTGGAGGGAGTACTAGGCTGTTACTCTAGAGGTAAACGTGGCTGGATGTTCACTGCACCTGAAGCTGTATAAGAATAATCTGATCATTTTCCATCTTTAAGCGATAGTTTGGTTTGGTTCTATGTGGTTGTACTGACACCCAGTCGAGCTGACTACGCTATGCACATCACTCTACAAAGCAACTACAGTAGCTTCAGAACTGAAATCACACTGCAACACACCTGAGCTCATCTCTTCCATCTCTTGTTCAGGAAATGGAATCTGCTCAGTATCTGGTGATCCTCACTACAACACCTTTGACAAAGTAACCCACCACTACATGGGGTCTTGCTCCTACACCTTGACCAAACCCTGCAACGTCTCCACCGACTTGCCGTACTTCACCGTGGACACTCAGAATGAGCACAGAGGAAGTAACAAGAGGGTTTCCTATGTCAGAGCTGTAGTGATCAATGTGAGCGGTGTGACTGTCATCCTTGGCAAGGGACGCAAAGTCCAGGTAGGTCATGTGACTTAAGGCATCGCTACTTTCCTCACTGCTTCTGTGTACTGCCATAGAAACACTGATGAACTTAATGATCCCAAAACTGATAAATTCCTGAGAAATCGTGAAAAAGACATGACATCAATCACCTCTCTGTTCTACAGGTCAATGGGACAGCAGTCGTCCCACCTTTGAATCCTGCCAAAGGAGTCAAGATCTACTTAAGTGGAAAGTTTGTCGTCCTGGAGACAGACTTTGGCCTGAGGGTGCGTTTCGATGGTAACCACCATGCTGACGTCACCTTGCCGACCTCCTACAGTGGCCTGCTCTGTGGCATGTGTGGTAAGAGCGGCTACAAGTATAATAGCTGTGTCCCATTTCAGGGATTACTCCAGTCACTTTAGGCTAATATGTCATCAATATGCTAATGACAACAATAGCAGCTGATTCTATCAGGTCCAATCAGAATTCTTCTCCAAACACAGTTTCTGTATTTGTTGCCTTGGCAGGAAATTTCAATAACAATCCAAGAGACGACAACCTGAAACCAGACCAAACACCAGCCGCTAACACCAATGAGTTGGGAGACAGCTGGCAGGTTCCTGACCCGCGGCCTGAGTGAGTCACATCACAGTAGATATTTACACTCAACTGCTCATCTCACTGCCACTGAAACATAGACAGCTCATGCACAGATGAATAGAATTGCTATTAACCCCAAAAGTCGGTTATTTGTCCTCAGGGAACATAGAATACCACCATCAAATATACAGTAACAATAATTACGACATTTTACTTAATGGCCAAAATGCAAATGTGTGGAAAGACCACACACATTTCCCTTTGAGTCAGACTGACTTGAAATGTGTCACATGTGTCCTCCAGCTCAGTGCACTCTAAAATACATATCCTGGACCATGAACGTGTGGGATACCTTGAAGACGTAGCGCTGCTCTCAGGACGGATTATATCATTGTACACTTAATACGCATTTTAATGCCACGTGTAAAGGGGGCATAGTCTCTTCTCTGAATGAGAAACTGCAGGAGGAACTGTTCAGAATGAGGTGGTATTATAAATTCAAACACTATTTATTGTTTTCTAATGGATATTGCACCTACTCTCTAGCTGCACCAACGGTGGAGGACATGAAGAGTGTGACAAGAATGTGGAGGAGGAGGCCCAGAAACCAACCAGCTGTGGCATGATCACCGATCCTAACGGTATTACACACATACATCCTCTACTAAAGCTTTGCACAGCTTTTCTTGTTAGGACAGTGAATTGACTTGATCTCAACCTCAGGTATCTTCAAGCCTTGCCACTCTGTCGTGCCCCCGAACCAATACTTTGAAAACTGTGTGTACGACGTGTGTGCAAATGGAGGTCAGACTGAGGCTCTGTGCCAGGCCATAGAGAGCTACGCTGATTTGTGTGCTGCAGCAGGAGTCCCCATCGCATGGAGGAAAAACAACACCTTCTGTCGTAAGTCTCTCTCTGCTACGTGTGTCAGTGTGTGTGCATGTGTGAAACAAAGAGCTAGAACAGGTTAGCTCATCAAAGTCAGTGAAGAAAATGACTAAATATAAAGGCTGGGTTATAAAAAAAAAAGGATTTTCGGATTTGTATCAGTCTTCATTTGAATGCTCTGATTATTAATAACCTTAGTTTGATATTTTAATGTAGCATTGTCCTGTATTCTTTGCACAAATGTTGGGAGAACGCCGTCTGTTTGTGCTGGTGAAGCTAACAGCTAAGCTAAAAGCTGAGTCCACAGATTTGTTTATTACTTTACGATCTGTGGTGTAGAAGCAAAAACACTTTGTGTGTGTGTGTCCTCCATTGTCACTTCCAAACCACATAACTCACTGTTTTCTTCTTCTGACGAGCAAAGAGAGCATGGATGCAGGCCAAGCTGCACTCACAGCAGCCTCTGCTGGACACCTTTGTTATTACTTCAAACTGTCTGACGGTGTTTGTATGTCTCCTCTGCTCCAGCTATCAAGTGTCCCTCAGGCAGTCAGTACAATCCATGTACTTCTGCGTGTCCTCAGCCCAGTTGCCAGGACCCTGCAGGCTCCGGTGGCTCCTGTAATCAGCCCTGTGTGGAGGGATGTGTCTGTAATCCTGGGCTCATCCTCAGTGGAGACAAATGTGTCCCACTCAGTGAGTGTGGATGCACTGATGAAGGTGGAAATTACAGGCCGGTAAGTGTGCTCATCAGGGTTTTTTGATTATGATCCAGAGGCATTGGACAAAATTGTCACAACTAGAACAGTTGGTCAGCAGAGACAAACAACCATGGTGATTCTAGACTTTTCTTTCATGATGCAGCAAGACAAAATGTTTGAACATGGGTGTGTTTGTGTGTGTAGACAGGAGACACTTGGTTCTCAGAGAAGGACTGTTCAGAGCGCTGTAAGTGTAACGGCAACCATAACATCACCTGCGAGCCATGGCAGTGCAGCCCTACACAGGAGTGTAAGGTGGTGGAGGGAGTGCTAGGCTGTTACTCGAGAGGTAAACTTGGCTGGATGTTCACTGCACCTGAAGCTGTATAAGAATAATCTGATCATTTTCCATCTTTAAGCGATAGTTTGGTTTGGTTCTATGTGGTTGTACTGACACCCAGTCGAGCTGACTACACTATGCACATCCCTCTACAAAGCAACTACAGTAGCTTCAGAACTGAAATCACACTGCAACACACCTGAGCTCATCTCTTCCATCTCTTGTTCAGGAAATGGAATCTGCTCAGTATCTGGTGATCCTCACTACAACACCTTTGACAAAGTAACCCACCACTACATGGGGTCTTGCTCCTACACCTTGACCAAACCCTGCAACGTCTCCACCGACTTGCCGTACTTCACCGTGGACACCCAGAATGAGCACAGAGGAAGTAACAAGAGGGTTTCCTATGTCAGGGCTGTAGTGATCAATGTGAGCGGTGTGACTGTCATCCTTGGCAAGGGACGCAAAGTCCAGGTAGGTCATGTGACTTAAGGCATCGCTACTTTCCTCACTGCTTCTGTGTACTGCCATAGAAACACTGATGAACTTAATGATCCCAAAACTGATAAATTCCTGAAAAATCGTGAAAAAGACATGACATCAATCACCTCTCTGTTCTACAGGTCAATGGGACAGCAGTTGTCCCACCTTTGAATCCTGCCAAAGGAGTCAAGATCTACTTAAGTGGAAAGTTTGTCGTCCTGGAGACAGACTTTGGCCTGAGGGTGCGTTTCGATGGTAACCACCATGCTGACGTCACCTTGCCGACCTCCTACAGTGGCCTGCTCTGTGGCATGTGTGGTAAGAGCTGCTACAAGTATAATAGCTGTGTCCCATTTCAGGGATTACTCCAGTCACTTAATGCAAATATCACAACAATATGCTAATGACAACAATAGCAGCTGATTCTATCAGGTCCAATCAGAATTCTTCTCCAAACACAGTTTCTGTATTTGTTGCCTTGGCAGGAAATTTCAATAACAATCCAAGAGACGACAACCTGAAACCAGACCAAACACCAGCCGCTAACACCAATGAGTTGGGAGACAGCTGGCAGGTTCCTGACCCGCGGCCTGAGTGAGTCACATCACAGTAGATATTTACACTCAACTGCTCATCTCACTGCCACTGAAACATAGACAGCTCATGCACAGATGAATAGAATTGCTATTAACCCCAAAAGTCGGTTATTTGTCCTCAGGGAACATAGAATACCACCATCAAATATACAGTAACAATAATTACGACATTTTGCTTAATGGCCAAAATGCAAATGTGTGGAAAGACCACACACATTTCCCTTTGAGTCAGACTGACTTGAAATGTGTCACATGTGTCCTCCAGCTCAGTGCACTCTAAAATACATATCCTGGACCATGAACGTGTGGGATACCTTGAAGACATAGCGCTGCTCTCAGGACGGATTATAACATTGTAAACTTAAAATGCATTTTAATGCCAGGTGTAAAGGGGGCATAGTCTCTTCTCTGAATGAGAAACTGTAGGAGGAACTGTTCAGAATGAGGTGGTATTATAAATTCAAACACTATTTATTGTTTTCTAATGAATATTGCACCTACTCTCTAGCTGCACCAACGGTGGAGGACATGAAGAGTGTGACAAGAATGTGGAGGAGGAGGCCCAGAAACCAACCAGCTGTGGCATGATCACCGATCCTAACGGTATTACACACATACATCCTCTACTAAAGCTTTGCACAGCTTTTCTTGTTAGGACAGTGAATTGACTTGATCTCAACCTCAGGTATCTTCAAGCCTTGCCACTCTGTCGTGCCCCCGAACCAATACTTTGAAAACTGTGTGTACGACGTGTGTGCAAATGGAGGTCAGACTGAGGCTCTGTGCCAGGCCATAGAGAGCTACGCTGATTTGTGTGCTGCAGCAGGAGTCCCCATCGCATGGAGGAAAAACAACACCTTCTGTCGTAAGTCTCTCTCTGCTACGTGTGTCAGTGTGTGTGCATGTGTGAAACAAAGAACTAGAACAGGTTAGCTCATCAAAGTCAGTGAAGAAAATGACTAAATATAAAGGCTGGGTTATAAAAAAAAAAGGATTTTCGGATTTGTATCAGTCTTCATTTGAATGCTCTGATTATTAATAACCTTAGTTTGATATTTTAATGTAGCATTGTCCTGTATTCTTTGCACAAATGTTGGGAGAACGCCGTCTGTTTGTGCTGGTGAAGCTAACAGCTAAGCTAAAAGCTGAGTCCACAGATTTGTTTATTACTTTACGATCTGTGGTGTAGAAGCAAAAACACTTTGTGTGTGTGTGTCCTCCATTGTCACTTCCAAACCACATAACTCACTGTTTTCTTCTTCTGACGAGCAAAGAGAGCATGGATGCAGGCCAAGCTGCACTCACAGCAGCCTCTGCTGGACAACTTTGTAATTACTTCAAACTGTCTGACGGTGTTTGTATGTCTCCTCTGCTCCAGCTATCAAGTGTCCCTCAGGCAGTCAGTACAATCCATGTACCTCTGCGTGTCCTCAGCCCAGTTGCCAGGACCCTGCAGGCTCCGGTGGCTCCTGTAATCAGCCCTGTGTGGAGGGATGTGTCTGTAATCCTGGGCTCATCCTCAGTGGAGACAAATGTGTCCCGCTCAGTGAGTGTGGATGCACTGATGAAGGTGGAAATTACAGGCCGGTAAGTGTGCTCATCAGGGTTTTTTGATTATGACCCAGAGGCATTGGACAAAATTGTCACAACTAGAACAGTTGGTCAGCAGAGACAAACAACCATGGTGAATCTAGACTTTTTTTTTCATTTGTGCAGCAAGACAAAATGTTTGAACATGTGTGTGTTTGTGTGTAGACAGGAGACACTTGGTTCTCAGAGAAGGACTGTTCAGAGCGCTGTAAGTGTAACGGCAACCATAACATCACCTGCGAGCCATGGCAGTGCAGCCCTACACAGGAGTGTAAGGTGGTGGAGGGAGTACTAGGCTGTTACTCGAGAGGTAAACTTGGCTGGATGTTGACTGCACCTGAAGCTGTATAAGAATAATCTGATCATTTTCCATCTTTAAGCGATAGTTTGGTTTGGTTCTATGTGGTTGTACTGACACCCAGTCGAGCTGACTACACTATGCACATCCCTCTACAAAGCAACTACAGTAGCTTCAGAACTGAAATCACACTGCAACACACCTGAGCTCATCTCTTCCATCTCTTGTTCAGGAAATGGAATCTGCTCAGTATCTGGTGATCCTCACTACAACACCTTTGACAAAGTAACCCACCACTACATGGGGTCTTGCTCCTACACCTTGACCAAACCCTGCAACGTCTCCACCGACTTGCCGTACTTCACCGTGGACACCCAGAATGAGCACAGAGGAAGTAACAAGAGGGTTTCCTATGTCAGAGCTGTAGTGATCAATGTGAGCGGTGTGACTGTCATCCTTGGCAAGGGACGCAAAGTCCAGGTAGGTCATGTGACTTAAGGCATCGCTACTTTCCTCACTGCTTCTGTGTACTGCCATAGAAACACTGATGAACTTAATGATCCCAAAACTGATAAATTCCTGAAAAATCATGAAAAAGACATGACATCGATCACCTCTCTGTTCTACAGGTCAATGGGACAGCAGTCGTCCCACCTTTGAATCCTGCCAAAGGAGTCAAGATCTACTTAAGTGGAAAGTTTGTCGTCCTGGAGACAGACTTTGGCCTGAGGGTGCGTTTCGATGGTAACCACCATGCTGACGTCACCTTGCCGACCTCCTACAGTGGCCTGCTCTGTGGCATGTGTGGTAAGAGCTGCTACAAGTATAATAGCTGTGTCCCATTTCAGGGATTACTCCAGTCACTTTAGGCTAATATGTCAACAATATGCTAATGACAACAATAGCAGCTGATTCTATCAGGTCCAATCAGAATTCTTCTCCAAACACAGTTTCTGTATTTGTTGCCTTGGCAGGAAATTTCAATAACAATCCAAGAGACGACAACCTGAAACCAGACCAAACACCTGCCGCTAACACCAATGAGTTGGGAGACAGCTGGCAGGTTCCTGACCCGCGGCCTGAGTGAGTCACATCACAGTAGATATTTACACTCAACTGCTCATCTCAGTCCCATCTCAGCTCATCACTGAAACATAGACAGCTCATGCACAGATGAAAGAAGGCGCTCTTCACCCCAAAAGCACCTATAACAGGTTCACATGACAGACAGGTAAACTGAGCACACAATAACAGCTCACAGACATTTAACACTTGATGGGTCAATCAAGTATACAATTTGTTCAGGTTTCAGTTATTCATCCTCAGGGAACCAAGAATACTTCTTCTTCCGTTGGCTTTCCTTGTGACCTCTTCTGTTACACCAACTGTCCTTATCTTCAATATACTTTGTCCAATATAATCATTATCCCTCCTCTACATGTGACCATTTCAACCTTGCCTGTCTTTCTTTATTTCCAAACTGTTCAACCTGAGCTGTCCCTCGAATATGCTAATTTCTAATCCTGTCAATCCTGGTAACTCCCGACAAAACACAGCATCTTCAGCTCTGCCACTTCCAGCTCCACCTCCTGTCTTTCTCTACCTCTACTCCTTGCATCTTCACTGTACCATCTGTCTAACTGTCATTCACACACAGGTATTCTGTCTTGTTACTTGTTTATCTCCAGTGCATAACCTGCACCTCTCCAGGGTCTCTTCCACCTGTTCCCTACTCTCACTACAGATTACAATATCATCTGCAAACAACATTGTCTCCTGCCTGACCTCATCTGTCAATTTGTCTATCAGCATTTCTAACAAAAAGGGTCTTAAAGTTGATCCCAAATGTAATCCCACCTTCACCTTGAACCCATCTGTCGCTTCAACTACATACCTCACCACTGTCCTCATACAATACCACAGGGAACCCAGAATACATTAGCAAATATACCATAACAATAATAATGACACTAATTAATGGCTTAAAAAGCAATGTTAAAAGACCACACCCATCACACTATGAGCCAGACCAACAATTTTTCACATATGTCTTCCAGCTCAGTGCACTCTAAAAAGCATCTGACTTGAAGAAGTGAGTGAGTTGAATAGCTGGACACTGTGGCCCCCTTTACACCTGGCATTAGAATGAGTTTTCTGTGAACAGATGTGTCCTGGGTATGACATTAAACCGCAACCAGTGATAGGGCCAAGTTTATGGAGATTTGTGGTTGGGGGAGTGTGGAGTGACCCCTTAGCTATCAATACTCCCAGGTCCACTCTGGCCCGGAGCGGTAGCACCTGTAAGGGCCCTACCTATTGGTCAAATAGTATTAGCCTACTTCCCTTTTGGGGGCAGTACCTGTACAAGCCGGAAGTGGTCCTTTCTGGAGCACACTAAGCCCAGTCAGTGTGGCTACAGGCTGGCGAAAGGATGGACAGCCAGCTGTAAAACCTTGTCCCTAGGCCTGGATGCAAACCAAACTAGTTTTATCAAAGGAAAGGATTCCCACTACAAGTTTTACTGGTGTGGGAACAAGCAAGGTCAAGGCGGTGTAGGCATCATGATAGCTGAGAAGTGGGCTGAAAAGGTCTTTGAGGTCCAACGTATTTTAGATAGGATATTCCTGTTGAGACTTGTCCTTGGCAAATCCGTTCTCACTTTCCTCTCCATCTACGTACCTCAGGTAGGTTGCTCAGATGTCGAAAAAGAGCACTTCTACGATCTGTTGCAGAGCACAATCGCCAAGATACCCGACTCAGAGACCCTCTTACCTATTGGTGACTGGAATGGTCATGTTGGGTGGGTTGCCCAAGGCTTTGAAGAGGTCCACGGTGGTCACGGCTTTGGCGAACAGAACACGGAAGGGAAGAGAATACTGGAATTTGCACTGGCAAATGATCTGCTTGTCGGAAACACTATTTTCATCAAGAGAGAGTCTCACTTAGTTACCTACACTTCTGTCAATCACAGGACCCAGATTGATAATGTACTGTTCCGTCAGAGCTTGAGAAAGGCTGTCATCGACATAAAAGTCATCCCCGGTGAGGAGTGTGCTCAGCAACACCAGCTGACTTTGTAGTACACAACCCTGCAGTTCGTAAGCACAAGTTCACACCTCGGTTGCAGACCTGGAAGTTGTGGGACCCTACGGATGCTAGGGAGTTCCGTGCGACCTTCGTGTCAAAGTTAAGGGCAGCTACAATCAACGATGTTCTGGAGGTGGAGGGGTTGTGGTCAAAGTTGAAGACCCCGCTCCTGGAAGCGGCTGCCAAAGTGTACTGTTACTCCAAGAAGCATCAGTAGAAACCAGAGACTTGTTGGTTAGACGATCGTGTGGAACGCGTGTTGGACTCAGCTATCCGTACGATGGTAAACACTGACGATCTTCAGTTCGCCTTTAGGCCTGGCAGAGGCACCATCAATGCTATCTTCATCGTGCATCGGCTACAAGAGAAGTTTATTGTTGTAAATAAACCTCCTTACTTCACATTTGTGGATCTGGAGAAGGCCTTTGACCAAGTTCCCAGAAGGGTACTGTGGTGGGCACTGAGAAGTCTTGGTGTTGAGGAGTAGGCTGTGAAGATGATCCAGGCCATGTATGAAAATGCCAGGAGTTGTGTGCGTGTCAACGGACAATACAGCGAGGAGTTTGGTGTTGGAGTGGGGGTGCATCAGGGATCTGTGCTCAGTCCCCTACTGTTCGTTCTTGTCCTAGAAGCTCTGTCCCGTGATTTCCGCACTGGTACCATGGGAGCTCCTTTACGCCGATGACCTGGGAATCATCGCAGACTCCCTGGAAGAGTTCATTGCAAGGCTGAAGGCTTGGAAGTTGGGCATGGAACGCAATGAAAAAGACAAAGATCATGATATCTGGCCAGGGTCTGAACAAACTGAAGGACACTGGCTCCTTCCTGTGTGCGGTATGTCGTTACGGCGTTGGTGTCAACTCAATCCAGTGCACCGAATACAAGCTCTGGGTCCACAAGTAATGCTGCGACAAAAGAGGTAGCTTGCTAGACGTGCAGAAAAACATCTGTCCGAGGTGTTGAGGGGAAGCCATTCCACTGGATGTTCGCCCTTCAACACAAGTCACAGTGGACAAGGTGGTGCTGGACGTGGAAGCCAGCTCCTGTTACCTTGGGGACATGGTCTGTGCTGGTGGTGAGTGTGAGCTTGCTGCCACTACCAGATGTTGCGTTGCCTGGGGAAAGTTTAAGAAGCTCCTGCCCATCCTAATATCCAGGCACCTACCCTTCAAAACCTGTGGCAAGGTGTTCTACTCCTGCATATGATCAGCCATGCTACATGGGAGTGAAACTTGGGCCTCTACTGCCTCGGATGTCCAGCAATTGCACTGCAACGACAGATCCATGATTAGATGGATCTGCGGCGTCAAACCCCAGGTTGAGACGCCTTCAGCTGACCTATATGCAAGACTTGAGGTTGAGGATATCTCTTCAGTGCTACGGTCGCGCCTACTCCAGTGGTACGGGCACATTGAACGAGCCAGCGGCTGCTTCAACACCATCACCAAATTGCAGTTGCAAGGCAACAGAGGTTGTGGTAGCATGAGGAAAACCCGAAATGAGTGTGTCAAGAGGGACTAGACTGCTGCCTAACCCTGTGGCAGGGACCCCCGCAGCAGTATAATCTAATACTGCATACAACTACTACTACTACTACTACTACTACTAAATAGCAATCTGATAGTGATTCATCACATCCATTTCCACCTGGTATTAACATGCGTCTCTGGTGTCAACATTAGTACTTTCACAGTCCTCCTCTCACCCCTCCCTTCTCCAGGATACCTTGAAGAAATAGTGCTGCTGTAATGATAGATAATAACATTATAAACACAATTGACTGAAGGTCATTTGTTCCTGGATCCTGGACCAAGTCTCACCAAACAAAGATCAGAGAGACAACGTCATAGTCTCTTCTCTGAAAGAGAAACTGCAGGAAGAACAGTTTAGAATGAGTCGATGTTGTTTTGTTTTGTTTTCTAATGAATATTGCACCTACTCTCTAGCTGCACCAACGGTGGAGGACATGAAGAGTGTGACAAGAATGTGGAGGAGGAGGCCCAGAAACCAACCAGCTGTGGCATGATCACCGATCCTAACGGTATTACACACAAACATCCTCTACTAAAGCTTTGCACAGCTTTTCTTGTTAGGACAGTGAATTGACTTGATCTCACCCTCAGGTATCTTCAAGCCTTGCCACTCTGTCGTGCCCCCGAACCAATACTTTGAAAACTGTGTGTACGACGTGTGTGCAAATGGAGGTCAGACTGAGGCTCTGTGCCAGGCCATAGAGAGCTACGCTGATTTGTGTGCTGCAGCAGGAGTCCCCATCGCATGGAGGAAAAACAACACCTTCTGTCGTAAGTCTCTCTCTGCTACGTGTGTCAGTGTGTGTGCATGTGTGAAACAAATAGCTAGAACAGGTTAGCTCATCAAAGTCAGTGAAGAAAATGACTAAATATAAAGGCTGGTTTATAAAAAAAAAAAGATTTTCAGATTTGATAGCTCTGATTATTAATAACCTTAGTTTGATATTTTAATGTAGCATTGTCCTGTATTCTTTGCACAAATGTTGGGAGTACGCCGTGTGCTTGTGCCGGTGAAGCTAACAGCTAAGCTAAAAGCTGAGTCCACAGATTTGTTTATTACTTTACGATCTGTGGTGTAGAAGCAAAAACACTTTGTGTGTGTGTGTCCTCCATTGTCACTTCCAAACCACATAACTCACTGTTTTCTTCTTCTGACGAGCAAAGAGAGCATGGATGCAGGCCAAGCTGCACTCACAGCAGCCTCTGCTGGACAACTTTGTAATTACTTCAAACTGTCTGACGGTGTTTGTATGTCTCCTCTGCTCCAGCTATCAAGTGTCCCTCAGGCAGTCAGTACAATCCATGTACCTCTGCGTGTCCTCAGCCCAGTTGCCAGGACCCTGCAGGCTCCGGTGGCTCCTGTAATCAGCCCTGTGTGGAGGGATGTGTCTGTAATCCTGGGCTCATCCTCAGTGGAGACAAATGTGTCCCGCTCAGTGAGTGTGGATGCACTGATGAAGGTGGAAACTACAGGCCGGTAAGTGTGCTCATCAGGGTTTTTTGATTATGACCCAGAGGCATTGGACAAAATTGTCACAACTAGAACAGTTGGTCAGCAGAGACAAACAACCATGGTGATTCTAGACTTTTCTTTCATGATGCAGCAAGACAAAATGTTTGAACATGTGTGTGTTTGTGTGTAGACAGGAGACACATGGTTTTCAGAGAAGGACTGTTCAGAGCGCTGTAAGTGTAACGGCAACCACAACATCACCTGCGAGCCATGGCAGTGCAGCCCTACACAGGAGTGTAAGGTGGTGGAGGGAGTACTAGGCTGTTACTCTAGAGGTAAACTTGGCTGGATGTTGACTGCACCTGAAGCTGTATAAGAATAATCTGATCATTTTCCATCTTTAAGCGATAGTTTGGTTTGGTTCTATGTGGTTGTACTGACACCCAGTCGAGCTGACTACACTATGCACATCCCTCTACAAAGCAACTACAGTAGCTTCAGAACTGAAATCACACTGCAACACACCTGAGCTCATCTCTTCCATCTCTTGTTCAGGAAATGGAATCTGCTCAGTATCTGGTGATCCTCACTACAACACCTTTGACAAAGTAACCCACCACTACATGGGGTCTTGCTCCTACACCTTGACCAAACCCTGCAACGTCTCCACCGACTTGCCGTACTTCACCGTGGACACCCAGAACGAGCACAGAGGAAGTAACAAGAGGGTTTCCTATGTCAGAGCTGTAGTGATCAATGTGAGCGGTGTGACTGTCATCCTTGGCAAGGGACGCAAAGTCCAGGTAGGTCATGTGACTTAAGGCATCCCTACTTTCCTCACTGCTTCTGTGTACTGCCATAGAAACGCTGATGAACTTAATGATCCCAAAACTGATAAATTCCTGAAAATCGTGAAAAAGACATGACATCAATCACCTCTCTGTTCTACAGGTCAATGGGACAGCAGTCGTCCCACCTTTGAATCCTGCCAAAGGAGTCAAGATCTACTTAAGTGGAAAGTTTGTCGTCCTGGAG
Organism: Solea senegalensis; assembly: GCF_019176455.1. Lineage (NCBI taxonomy): Eukaryota > Metazoa > Chordata > Actinopteri > Pleuronectiformes > Soleidae > Solea > Solea senegalensis. The sequence continues at coordinate 16,797,345 of NC_058023.1, forward strand.
ACAGACTTTGGCCTGAGGGTGCGTTTCGATGGTAACCACCATGCTGACGTCACCTTGCCGACCTCCTACAGTGGCCTGCTCTGTGGCATGTGTGGTAAGAGCTGCTACAAGTATAATAGCTGTGTCCAATTTCAGGGATTACTCCAGTCACTTAATGCAAATATCACAACAATATGCTAATGACAACAATAGCAGCTGATTCTATCAGGTCCAATCAGAATTCTTCTCCAAACACAGTTTCTGTATTTGTTGCCTTGGCAGGAAATTTCAATAACAATCCAAGAGACGACAACCTGAAACCAGACCAAACACCAGCCGCTAACACCAATGAGTTGGGAGACAGCTGGCAGGTTCCTGACCCGCGGCCTGAGTGAGTCACATCACAGTAGATATTTACACTCAACTGCTCACCTCACTGCCACTGAAACATAGACAGCTCATGCACAGATGAAAGAAGGCGCTCTTCACCCCAAAAGCACCTATAGCAGGTTCACATGACAGACAGGTAAACTGAGCACACAATAACAGCTCACAGACATGTATACTTGATGTGTCAATCAAGTATACAATTTGTTCAGGATTCAGTTATTCATCCTCAGGGAACCAAGAATACTTCTTCTTCCGTTGGCTTTCCTTGTGACCTCTTCTGTTACACCAACTGTCCTTATCTTCAATGTACGTTGTCCAATATAATCACTATCCCAACATGTGACATGTGACCAAACCATTTCAACCTTGCCTCTCTTTCTTTATTTTCAAACTGTTCAACCTGAGCTGTCCCTCGAATATGCTCATTTCTAATCCTGTAAATCCTGGTAACTCCCGACAAAACACAGCATCTTCAGCTCTGCCACTTCCAGCTCCACCTCCTGTCTTTCTCTACCTCTACTCCTTGCATCTTCACTGTACCACCTGTCTCACTGTCATTCACACACAGATATTCTGTCTTGTTACTTGTTTATCTTCAGTGCATAACCTGCACCTCTCCAGGGTCTCTTCCACCTGTTCCCTACTCTCACTACAGATTACAACATCATCTGCAAACAACATTGTCTCCTGCCTGACCTCATAAGACCTCGTAAGGGCCCTACCTATTGGTCAAATAGTATTAGCCTACTTCCCTTTCCTGGGGGCAGTACCTGTAGAAGCCGGAAGTGGTCCTTTCTGGAGCACACTAAGCCCAGTCAGTGTGGCTACAGGCTGGCGAAAGGATGGACAGCCGGCTGTAAAACCTCGTCCATATTCTTAATGGCAGGTCTACATACAGATAAAGGTATAGGCAGTGCTGGTAGCAGTCACCGACTAGCCACTGGTAGTGTCTTGGTCTTGGCTGACTCTCGGGTGCAGCAGGGCAGGGTCCGGCCATCAAGGCAAATCTTGCAAATGCCCGGTGGAGTTGAAGTTAAAGTTCAGAATAGGCTCATTGAATGTGGGCACTTTGAAGGGACATAGTAATGAAGTTGTGGAGACACTCACAAGAAGAAGGATTTATCATTGCTGCCTGCAAGAAACCAAGTGGTTCGGAGGCCTGGATGCAAACCAAACTAGTTTTATCAAAGGAAAGGATTCCCGCTACAAGTTTTACTGGTGTGGGAACAAGCAAGGTCAAGGCGGTGTAGGCATCATGATAGCTGAGAAGTGGGCAGAAAAGGTCTTTGAGGTCCAACGTATTTTAGATAGGATATTCCTGTTGAGATTTGTCCTTGTCAAATCCGTTCTCACTTTCCTCTCAATCCACATACCTCAGGTGGAATGCTCAGATGTCGAAAAAGAGCACTTCTACGATTTGTTGCAGAGCACAATCGCCAAGATACCCGCCTCAGAGACCCTCTTACCAATTGGTGACTGGAATGGTCATGTTGGGTGGGTTGCCCAAGGCTTTGAAGAGGTCCACAGCGGTCACGGCTTTGGCGAACAGAACACAGAAGAGAAGAGAATACTGGAATTTGCACTGGCAAATTATCTGCTCGTCGGAAACACTTTTTTCATCAAGAGGGAGTCCCACTTAGTTACCACAGGACCCAGATTGACAATGTACTGTTCCGTCAGAGCTTCAGAAAGGCTGTCATCGACATAAAAGTTACCCCCGGTGAGGAGTGTGCTCGGCAACAGCAGCTGACTTTGTAGTACACAACCCTGCAGTTTCTAAGCACAAGTTCACACCTCGGTTACAGACCTGGAAGTTGCGGGACCCTACGGATGCTAGGGAGTTCCGTGCAACCTTCGTGTCCAAGTTAAGGGCAGCTACAATCAAAGATGTTCTGGAGGTGGAGGGGTTGTTGTCAAAGTTGAAGACCCCGCTCCTGGAAGCGGCTGCCAATGTGTACTGTTGCTCCAAGAAGCATCAGTAGAAACCAGAGACTTGTTGGTTAGACGATCGTGTAGATGAGGCTGTGTCAGTGAAAAGAGCTTGGTTCAAGGTTTACATGTCGCTCAAGAAGAGTGGTAAAACTGCTGAGGCTAAAGATGTGAAAACTGCCTACAATCAAGCCTTGAAAAGCACACTGTTTGGCTGGCCAAATCTGAAGCTGAAAAAAGAGACATTTGCTGTCATCGATTCTCACGGTGAAGATGTGTACCGTATTGCCAAGCAAATGGAGCATTCAAACCAGGACATTGTAGTTGAAAAGTGTGTCAGTAACGATGCAGGTGAACTCACTCTCAATGACGAGGACAAAATGAAGGCTTGGGTTGAACACTACAACAACTTCTTGAATGTGGAATGTTAGTGGCCTCTGTTTTAGGACCTTCCCCATCAATCACCACTGAGATGATCAGCGAAGCGCTCGCAAAAATTAGATGTGGTAATGCTGTAGGCCCGTCAAGCATGAATGTGGAGATGCTGAAAGCTGCAGGTGAGGAGGGTATTGAGTTGACTAGGCAATTAGCTGAAGCGGTCTTCAGTAATGGAACTGTGCCTAGTGAGTGGGAGAAGAGCCTCATCCTCAACCTCTACAAGGGGTGAGGCCTTAGACTGGGGCAACTACAGGGGCCTCAAGCTCACAGACTACATCATTAAGTTACTGGAACGCGTGTTGGACTCAGCTATCCGTACGATGGTAAACACTGACGATCTTCAGTTCGCCTTTAGGCTTGGCAGAGGCACCACCAATGCTATTTTCATCATGCATCGGCTACAAGAGAAGTTCATTGTTGCGAATAAACCTCCTTACTTCACATTTGTGGATCTGGAGAAGGCCTTTGACTGAGTTCCCAGAAGGGTACTGTGGTGGGCACTGAGAAGTCTTGGTGTTGAGGAGTAGGCTGTGAAGATGATCCAGGCCATGTATGAAAATGCCAGGAGTTGTGTGCGTGTCAACGGACAATACAGCGAGGAGTTTGGTGTTGGAGTGGGGGTGCATCAGGGATCTGTGCTCAGTCCCCTACTGTTCGTTCTTGTCCTAGAAGCTTTGTCCCGTGATTTCCGCACTGGTACCATGGGAGCTCCTTTACGCCGATGACCTGGTAATCATCGCAGACTCCCTGGAAGAGTTCATTGCAAGGCTGAAGGCTTGGAAGTTGGGCATGGAACGCAATGAAAAAGACAAAGATCATGATATCTGGCCAGGGTCTGAACAAACTGAAGGACACTGGCTCCTTCCTGTGTGCGGTATGTCGTTACGGCGTTGGTGTCAACTCAATCCAGTGCACCGAATGCAAGCTCTGGGTCCACAAGTAATGCTGCGACAAAAGAGGTAGCTTGCTAGACGTGCAGAAAAACATCTGTCCGAGGTGTTGAGGCGAAGCCATTCCACTGGATGTTCGCCCTTCAACACAAGTCACAGTGGACAAGGTGGTGCTGGACGTGGAAGCCAGCTCCTGTTACCTTGGGGACATGGTCTGTGCTGGTGGTGAGTGTGAGCTTGCTGCCACTACCAGATGTTGCGTTGCCTGGGGAAAGTTTAAGAAGCTCCTGCCCATCCTTATATCCAGGCACCTCCCCTTCAAAACCTGTGGCAAGGTGTTCAACTCCTGCATATGATCAGCCATGCTACATGGGAGTGAAACTTGGGCCCCTACCGCCTCGGATGTCCAGCAATTGCACTGCAACGACAGATCCATGATTAGATGGATCTGCGGCGTCAAACCCCAGGTTGAGACGCCTTCAGCTGACCTATATGCAAGGTTGAGATTGAGGATATCTCTTCAGTGCTACGGTCGCGCCTACTCCAGTTGTACGGGCACATTGAACGAGCCAGCGGCTGCTTCAACACCATCACCAAATTGCGGTTGCAAGGCAACAGAGGTTGTGGTAGCCCGAGGAAAACCCGAAATGAGTGTGTAAAGAGGGACTAGACTGCTGCCTACCCCTGTGGCAGGGACCCCCGCAGCAGTATAATCTAATACTGCATACAATTACTACTACTACTATTACTACTAGATAGCAATCTGATAGTGATTCATCACATCCATTTCCACCTGGTATTAACATGCGTCTCTGGTGTCCACATTAGTACTTTCACAGTCCTCCCCTCACCCCTCCCATTACCTTCTCCAGGATACCTTGAAGAAATAGTGCTGCTCTAATAATAGATAATAACATTGTAAACACAATTGACTGAAGGTCATTTGTTCCTGGATCCTGGACCAAGTCTCACCAAACAAAGATCAGAGAGACAACATCATAGTCTCTTCTCTGAAAGAGAAACTGCAGGAAGAACAGTTTAGAATGAGTCGATGTTGTTTTGTTTTGTTTTGTCTTCTAATGGATATTGCACCTACTCTCTAGCTGCACCAACGGTGGAGGACATGAAGAGTGTGACAAGAATGTGGAGGAGGAGGCCCAGAAACCAACCAGCTGTGGCATGATCACCGATCCTAACGGTATTACACACATACATCCTCTACTAAAGCTTTGCACAGCTTTTCTTGTTAGGACAGTGCATTGACTTGATCTTACCCTCAGGTATCTTCAAGCCTTGCCACTCTGTCGTGCCCCCGAACCAATACTTTGAAAACTGTGTGTACGACGTCTGTGCAACTGGAGGTCAGACTGAGGCTCTGTGCCAGGCCATAGAGAGCTACGCTGATTTGTGTGCTGCAGCAGGAGTCCCCATCGCATGGAGGAAAAACAACACTTTCTGTCGTAAGTCTGTCTCTGTTACGTGTGTCAGTGTGTGTGCATGTGTGAAACAAAGAGCTAGAACAGGTTAGCTCATCAAAGTTAGTGAAGAAATTGACTAATTATAAAGGCTGGGTTATGAAAAAAAACATTTTCGGATTTGTATCAATCTTCATTTGAATGCTCTGATTATTAATAACCTTAGTTTGATATTTTAATGTAGCATTGTCCTGTATTCTTTGCACAAATGTTGGGAGAACGCCTTCTGTTTGTGCCGGTGAAGCTAACAGCTAAGCTAAAAGCTGAGTCCACAGATCTGTTCATTACTTTACGATCTGTGGTGTAAAACCAAAAAGACTTTGTGTGTGTGTGTGTGTCCTCCATTGTCACTTCCAAACCACATAACTCACTGATTTCTTCTTCTGACGAGCAGAGAGAGCATGGATGCAGGCCAAGCTGCACTCACAGCAGCCTCTGCTGGACAACTTTGTAATTACTTCAAACTGTCTGACGGTGTTTGTATGTCTCCTCTGCTCCAGCTATCAAGTGTCCCTCAGGCAGTCAGTACAATCCATGTACCTCTGCGTGTCCTCAGCCCAGTTGCCAGGACCCTGCAGGCTCCGGTGGCTCCTGTAATCAGCCCTGTGTGGAGGGATGTGTCTGTAATCCTGGGCTCATCCTCAGTGGAGACAAATGTGTCCCGCTCAGTGAGTGTGGATGCACTGATGAAGGTGGAAATTACAGGCCGGTAAGTGTGCTCATCAGGGTTTTTTGATTATGACCCAGAGGCATTGGACAAAATTGTCACAACTAGAACAGTTGGTCACCAGAGACAAACAACCATGGTGATTCTAGACTTTTCTTTCATGATGCAGCAAGACAAAATGTTTGAACATGTGTGTGTTTGTGTGTAGACAGGAGACACTTGGTTCTCAGAGAAGGACTGTTCAGAGCGCTGTAAGTGTAACGGCAACCATAACATCACCTGCGAGCCATGGCAGTGCAGCCCTACACAGGAGTGTAAGGTGGTGGAGGGAGTACTAGGCTGTTACTCTAGAGGTAAACGTGGCTGGATGTTCACTGCACCTGATCATTTTCCATCTTTAAGCAATAGTTTGGTTTGGTTCTATGTGGTTATACTTTATGTGGCCATTATGTCCACTGCTTTGTCTGACCACTTGACTGCCTTGTCCACCTGGAAACTGAAGTTTGTGTCTAATGCTGAACCTCACACTAATGCCTGTACCCACTTCTGCCTCCATCACTAAGTTCAAATGTTACTCTGTGATTTCAGTGTTTGAGATCGTTTACTCAGATTTACTAGGGTGACACAAACTTACCAAAGGAGGCAGCAGTAGACCAGCAGTTCCTGTGTCCCTGTGAGCTAAAAACATTGATTTATCCTATGGACTCTGGTGTGGAAGAGTGAGCAGTTCATTAACAGAAAATGTTGTCAAACAGAAACTGTAGACTTACATTGAGTAGAGTCACTGCTGACTGTGTCAGTGTTTCATAAAACCACACAGGACAGTTTATTGAGTCCCCAAACAAATGTTTGTAGAATGTAGGTTTTAAATTAGCAGAAAATGAATGAAGGATTTCCGGTGTAGTTTTTTGTCGCACTTGTCTCTACAAAGCAACTACAAAGTACAGTAGCTTCAGAACTGAAATCACACTGCAACACACCGGAGCTCATCTCTTCCATCTCTTGTTCAGGAAATGGAATCTGCTCAGTATCTGGTGATCCTCACTACAACACCTTTGACAAAGTAACCCACCACTACATGGGGTCTTGCTCCTACACCTTGACCAAACCCTGCAACGTCTCCACCGACTTGCCGTACTTCACCGTGGACACCCAGAACGAGCACAGAGGAAGTAACAAGAGGGTTTCCTACGTCAGAGCTGTAGTGATCAATGTGAGCGGTGTGACTGTCATCCTTGGCAAGGGACGCAAAGTCCAGGTAGGTCATGTGACTTAAGGCATCGCTACTTTCCTCACTGCTTCTGTGTACTGCCATAGAAACACTGATGAACTTAATGATCCCAAAACTGATAAATTCCTGAAAAATCGTGAAAAAGACATGACATCAATCACCTCTCTGTTCTACAGGTCAATGGGACAGCAGTCGTCCCACCTTTGAATCCTGCCAAAGGAGTCAAGATCTACTTAAGTGGAAAGTTTGTCGTCCTGGAGACAGACTTTGGCCTGAGGGTGCGTTTCGATGGTAACCACCATGCTGACGTCACCTTGCCGACCTCCTACAGTGGCCTGCTCTGTGGCATGTGTGGTAAGAGCTGCTACAAGTATAATAGCTGTGTCCCATTTCAGGGATTACTCCAGTCACTTTAGGCTAATATGTCAACAATATGCTAATGACAACAATAGCAGCTGATTCTATCAGGTCCAATCAGAATTCTTCTCCAAACACAGTTTCTGTATTTGTTGCCTTGGCAGGAAATTTCAATAACAATCCAAGAGACGACAACCTGAAACCAGACCAAACACCAGCCGCTAACACCAATGAGTTGGGAGACAGCTGGCAGGTTCCTGACCCGCGGCCTGAGTGAGTCACATCACAGTAGATATTTACACTCAACTGCTCATCTCACTGCCACTGAAACATAGACAGCTCATGCACAGAGGAAAGAAGGCACTCTTCACCCCAAAAGCACCTATAGCAGGTTCACATGACAGACAGGCAAACTGAGCACACAATAACAGCTCACAGACATGCAATAGTGTCAATCAAGTATATGAGTTGGCCAGGATTCAGTTATTCATCCTCAGGGAACCGAGAATACTTCTTCTTCCTTCATCTTCTCCCTTTAGGGGTCTCCACAGCGGATCATCTGCCTCCATCTTTTCCTCTCCCTTGTGTCCTCTTCTGTTACACCAACTGTCCTTGTCTTCAATATACTTTGTCCAATATAATCACTATCCCTCCTCTGCATGTGACCAAACCATTTCAACCATGCCTGTCTTTCTTTATTTCCAAACCTTTCAACCTGAGCTGTCCCTCGAATATGCTCATTTCTAATCCTGTCAATCCTGGTAACTCCCAATCCAAAATCCAATCCAAATTTATTTATAAAGCACATTTAAAAACAACAAAGTTGACCAAAGTGCTGTACAGTTAGACATAAAACAACTTCAGAAAACACTAAGACCAACTTAAAACCAACAGAAACATTAATAAATAAAAGCTTTAAGACTACAACTACACACCTCACCACTGTCCTCATACAATTAGGGGTGTCAAATGATCGTATTAATTGCGATTATTTAATTTCAGTCATATTTAGCGTGTTATGTTTTTTAATCGCATTAATCTAATTTTTAATATCTAACTTTATTATTTCTGTATGCGATTTCAAAAATGCCCCGTTGGCACCATTGATACAGGTAAAGTGATAAGCCTTCTGTGTAAGAAGGAGTTTGCTTACCACCGAAGCAGCTCAAGTTTAGCCTACCACGTCAATGCAAAGCACCCATTCGCGAGTGCAGCCACAGCTAACGTTAGCAGCGAAGATGTTAGCAATTTAGCGAGCCATAGCAAAGCTCTTTGCCAAACTTAACTGGAAGTCTGTGAGTACAGGGTACTTTATAGACCCTTTCAAGAGCTATGTCACAGAAATGTGCACGTGCAGTTTGGGGTCAAAAAACACACTTGGCCTGGAACTAGTAGAAGTCGTAGTACTAGCACAAGTTAGTACAAGTAGAAGTAGAACTAGACGACAGGCTACTAGGCTTGGAATGTTTGTATACAATGAAAGGGTCGATATGGACCTGATGTTTTATTTTATTTGTATTTTCTATTTATTTGACAATTTATTTGAGTTTGACAAAAGAACACCGTGGAATTTAAATGGCTGCATCTGTTTGTTAAAACAATAAATGACTTTATAAAGCCACTTTTTGTTATACATCAATCTTTTGATCTATCGTAATAATGAATTTAAATAAAAAAATGTATACATCAAAAGCAATTTTTAGGTGAGATTAATTAATTACAGATCATAATTAATTAATCTCTCACATCGCACACAGCAGTATAATCTAATACTGCATACAGCTACTACTACTACTACTAGATAGCAATCTGATAGTGATTCATCACATCCATTGCCACCTGGTAATAAATTGCGTCTCTGGTGTCCACATTAGTATTTTCACAGTCCTCCCCTCACCCCTCCATTTACCTTCTCCAGGATACCTTGAAGAAATAGTGCTGCTCTAATGATAGATAATAACATTGTAAACACAATTGACTGAAGGTCATTTGTTACTGGATCCTGGACCAAGTCTCACCAAACTGAGATCAGAGAGACAACATCATAGTCTCTTCTCTGAATGAGAAACTGCAGGAGGAACAGTTTAGAATGAGGTGATGTTGTTTTATTATGTTTTCTAATGGATATTGCACCTACTCTCTAGCTGCACCAACGGTGGAGGACATGAAGAGTGTGACAAGAATGTGGAGGAGGAGGCCCAGAAACCAACCAGCTGTGGCATGATCACCGATCCTAACGGTATTACACACAAACATCCTCTACTAAAGCTTTGCACAGCTTTTCTTGTTAGGACAGTGCATTGACTTGATCTCACCCTCAGGTATCTTCAAGCCTTGCCACTCTGTCGTGCCCCCGAACCAATACTTTGAAAACTGTGTGTACGACATGTGTGCAACTGGAGGTCAGACTGTGGCTCTGTGCCAGGCCATAGAGAGCTACGCTGATTTGTGTGCTGCAGCAGGAGTCCCCATCGCATGGAGGAAAAACAACACCTTCTGTCGTAAGTCTGTCTCTGTTACGTGTGTCAGTGTGTGTGCATGTGTGAAACAAAGAACTAGAACAGGTTAGCTTGTCAACTTTAGAGAAGAAATATCATTGACTAAATATGATGTGATAGGATTTTCGTCTTTTGATGAAGCCTTGTCCTGTATTCTTTGCACAAATGTTGCCAGATGCTATAGTCTCATGTGACCGTCAGTGTCAGTGAAGCTAACAGCTAAGCTAACAGTTTTTAACAGTATTATTTTTTAACATTATTATCTTTGGTGTAGAACCAGAAAAACTGCACGCTGCTTTTCTGATACTTTGGTGTCATGAGGACAGTTTAGTTTGTGTGTGTCCTCCATTGACACCTCAACACAGGTGCAACTTTGTAATTACTTCAAACTGTCTGACGGTGTTTGTATGTCTTCTCTGCTCCAGCTATCAAGTGTCCCTCAGGCAGTCAGTACAATCCATGTACCTCTGCGTGTCCTCAGCCCAGTTGCCAGGACCCTGCAGGCTCCGGTGGCTCCTGTAATCAGCCCTGTGTGGAGGGATGTGTCTGTAATCCTGGGCTCATCCTCAGTGGAGACAAATGTGTCCCGCTCAGTGAGTGTGGATGCACTGATGAAGGTGGAGATTACAGGCCGGTAAGTGTGCTCAACTGGAACAGTTGGTCAGCAGAGGCAAACAACCATGGTGATTTTTCTTTCCATTTGTGCAGCAAGTCAAAATGTTTGAACATGTGTGTGTTTGTGTGTGTAGACAGGAGACACTTGGTTCTCAGAGAAGGACTGTTCAGAGCGCTGTAAGTGTAACGGCAACCACAACATCACCTGCGAGCCATGGCAGTGCAGCCCTGCACAGGAGTGTAAGGTGGTGGAGGGAGTACTAGGCTGTCACTCTACAGGTAAACCTTGTTATGACTACAACTACAAGTATGTCCAATGCTTTATCCACTAGACTGACTTTTCCAACTGGAAACCGAAGTTTGTGTCCGAGTCTAAACCTCTCACTGTTTCTTGTGTCCCTGTGAGCTATAAACTTTATTCTATGGATGCTGGTGTGAGTGAGCAGTCTGGAATTTCAGTTTCAGATACTGTAGATTTAGATTCACATGTGATTTGCATGTGATTTGAATACATCATTTGCACTTTCCTCAGGTAAAGGAGTGTGTCATGTGGCTGGAGATCCTCACTACTACACCTTTGATGGCGTGATGCACACATTCATGGGCACCTGCACCTACACTCTGGTGGAGGTATGTGATGAGTTTGACCGGGTTTGTCTGCTGTGTCGAGAGCCTTACTGTTAGAAAATCCTTTTCTTTGAATACTATTCTAGGTATGCAACAACACCAGGGTCACTCCATTTAAGATCGTGGCCAAAAACGAGGAGCGCGGTCAGCCCGAAGCCTCCTACGTTCGCTCCGTCAAAGTCTTCCTGCCCAATGATATTGTGGTTGAGCTACAGAAGAGTCGCAGAGTTTTGGTAAGGACTTTTTTCCCCAGGGAACATTGTTCATTTTTTATCACAGAGAGAAAGTTGTCCATGTTTTTGTATCGTCACGTATACACAACTTTTATACTCTACACAATCAGTAACTCCACCACCACAGTGGTTGTCCATTACATTATTTTATTGATCACTCTCAAGGCCATTTGTTCATTTATTCAAGGTCATCCTGACTTTATCAAAGCCCTTTCAACCCCATATCATTTTTATTGTATTTTTATGTCTTGCTTTGTTATAAGTTATTTTTTATCTTCCTGCACTCATTTTACTACAATAATATTTATTTTACTTTTTTTTTTAATTGACACGTAGCACATTTTAATGCAATTATTCATTTATTTACATTGACGCAGTATCTGTTTAAATACAAGCTTGTAGGTGTTTGTTTCTTATAAAATTGCATTATGTATTCCTTTTAGTTATTACTAAACTACTTATGAATTGTTTGCAGAAAATAGAGTGAATGACTGATTGTTCTGTGTTCTCGCTATCTTACCTCAGCTGAATGGACGACGGGTGCGAACCCCACTGACCACTGATGTAGCCAAGGTGATTACAAGTGGATCCTACAGTCTGCTGGACACCAACTTTGGTCTACAGGTGAAGTTTGACGGAGTCCATCACCTGCAGATAACTGTCCCTGGAGAATACTTCAACAAGGTACACAGATGTCAAACCCAGGGGGGTTCCTAACATTCAAATTATAGTGGTTTATTATTTCTTACTGGATTACGGACTCTAACTTCACCTCCCTCTCCCTTTCCAGCTTTGTGGCATGTGTGGAAACTACAACCATGATAGCACTGATGACAACCTAATGCCCAACAAGAAACCTGCCAAGGATGTGATTGAACTGGGCAACAGCTGGAAATCAGAGGGAGACAGTGATCCTGGGTCAGTGCCAATATGCAACAATCGGCCCTACCAGATATCAGGAAACAAATATGACTTATATAAATAGAGAGTAGATACTGATGTGATGACACAAGATCCTATTGCTATCCAACGCCTATTACGTCACCAACGATATTAGCCCCATGTGAAGCCGCACTAATGTATGGCCTCCCCTTTGCATTTCGAAGCAAGAGAAGAAGTCGTTTTAGTAGTTGTACAAGTAGTTGTTGTGGGTGAGATGCATCAGAGACTCATTTAATCTAAGATTCTCTTTAATGTAGTCTCCAACCACCTCAAGTGGTCTGGCAGATCAGTCTTTGTGTCCATGGTGGCAGACACGTTTTCACTGAAAGCAAGCCTCCACGTTAGTGCTGCATACAGCCACACTTCCAAAAAAAACATTATCTCAGTGTATGAACACACCACTCAACCCTAACATTCTCCTCTCCAGCTGTCAGCCAGACACTCGTCCAGACATCCACCCCAACTGCACTGCAGAGGAGGAGAAGCTCTTTGAGGCTCAGTGTGCTGCCAGCATCCTGTCAGACCGCTTCAAGCCATGCCACTCTAAAGTGCCCCCTGAAGCTTTTCTGGGTAACTGCATCTACGACATGTGCGAGTACAATGGCATGCAGACGACACTGTGCGACAACGTGGAGGCGTATGCTCAGGCCTGTCAGAGCGCCGGAGTCACCATCAGCTGGAGGAACTCCACCTTCTGTCGTAAGTTACGAAGATCCAATCCAAACAGTTTGTGTAAAATGTTGTAGATTTACACTCTTCTGTTTGATCTTAACTCTCCTCCCTCCCTGCAGCACTGCCCTGCGCCACCAACAGCCACTACTCTGACTGCACCCCGCCATGCCCCCCAACCTGCTCCGACCTCTTCCCCACCACCTGCCACCTCCCACCAACCACCTGTGTGGCGGGCTGCCAGTGCGACGCTGGCTTTGTGCTCAGTGACAACAACTGTGTTGCCCTGGATAGATGTGGCTGTCTGGACTCAGATGGAGAGTATCATGATGTGAGTGCGAGCCTAATCATGGAATACATGTAGCTCACTGAAAGCAAGCCTACATGTTAGCGCTGCAAACAACCACACTTTCAAAAAAAAATCTCTTTCTGTCAAACTAACTGTGGCAAAAAGTAACCTGGTCGTACTGTTGTGTGTGTGTGTGTGTGTATAGGTAGGGGACTCGTGGCTGACAGGAAAATGTGCTGACTCATGCACCTGTAAACCTGGAGGCAAGATCACATGTGTGGACCACACCTGTAATTCAAACTCAATTTGCGCTCTGGACAAAGATGGAGATCTCTACTGCAAACCCACAAGTGAGTCCAGCACTCTGAGAGACACAAGTCATACTGAGGTGACCTGTTCAGAGATGTTGAAAACTGAAGTTCTCAAACCTAATCCATTTCATTATCTTCTTTAGAGTTTGACAGGTGCACTATCTCAGGGGATCCTCACTACCGAACATTTGATGCCTTCAGCCATCACTTCCAGGGACCGTACACCTACATCCTGGCTCAGGGACACAACCTCTTGTCCAATCAGCCGAACCTGGTGATCAGAGGAAAGAACATCAGGCGAGGAGGGAACAGGAGGGTGTCATTCCTGGATCAGATGTACACTGATGTGTATGGTGTCAATGTCCGTTTCCTGCAGAGGAAGACTGCCTTGGTCAGTAGTTTGTCCAATGTTAAGCTATGTTTATTGTGGACTGTTACCTGTCCGTAAAATAAATTACTGTTTCTCCTGTAGGTAAATGGGGAGCGTGTTGCGCCGCCTCTTAGTCCAGTCGATGGTTTGACCATTACCATGAACTCCAACTATGTGCAACTCACCACTGATTTTGGACTCACGGTTCGCTTTGATGGCAATAGTCGCGGAGGTAAAGAAGAAGATAACGTTATCCTTGTCACACTATCACACATCACCTCTTGCTTTCACTGAAAACATGGCTGCCAGTTGGGACACAAGGTAAAACAGATACACATCGACACCTATGATAAACCTAAGAACAGGTTCATCTTGCCGTCTGACTGCCCTCTGAAAACAGATCACTTCCTGCACCATAGAAAAAGAAGCCATTTTACATCATAGCACACAGGATTTGTTGATCCATTAGTGAGTTCAAATGTGTTACTTTGTAACTTTAATGTTTGAAGTCCTTCATTCGGATTGAACTTGATGCAAACTTATCAAGTGAAGCAGCAGTAGACGAGCACCTCCTGTGTCCCTATGGGCTTAAAATGTTGATTTTCTTTAAGGGCTTTGGTGCAGGAGAGAGTCTTCAGTTTCCAGCCGTAAAAAGGCTACTTTAGATAATGTAGATTTAAGCTTGAAGTAGATTTTATAAGATGAGCCTTTTGGCCCTTTTCCACTATGGTCCCTCGCCTTGCCTCGGCACAGTTTAGGTTGGTTTTCCACTACAAAATAGTGCTGTCACCGAATACACCAGACTCCTTTGTTAAATATTGAGATTAAATATTGAATATTAGACATTTCCCTGGTAGTTGTTGGAGATTAACCCACGTTTTTAGGATTGTTAAGTAGTTTTAACTGATCTACAGTTCGGTGCCGTTCGGCTTGATTTCTGTGTCGGACGTCTCTTCCTCTGGCCAATCAGTGGCCGACAGTCTGGCGACGTCACACAGTACCTACTCAGCTCGCCTGGAACCTCACCAGAGCAGTTACTGACAAAAGTACCTGGTACTATGCTAGTAGAAATGCAACTTAACCGTGCCGGTGGAAACACGCCATTTGTGGCTAAAATTTTCCTTGTGTCTCCACACAGTCACAACCACACTATTATTTTTGAATATACTCTTCCAATCCATTCATTGCCCTGCTCTTTTTCCTGTATTTGTCGTATCAGAAATCATACTGCCCAGCACCTACAGGCACTCTGTCAGAGGGCTGTGTGGAAACTATGATGGCCTCACCAGAAATGAGTATATGAAGCCAGATGGGAAATTGGTCAGGAGCCTGAACGAATTTGGAGAAAGCTGGAGGGTCAATGACCGACAGAGTGACGGCTTAAAGATCTACGATCTGCCATTGTCAGTCCATGCCCATAGGTAGGACCACAAATGGACTCACTGCATATTTTCATATGCAGTCAAAGTTTCCAGAAATCTTGCCAACCATCGTAAAATATTTGCCATGTCAGTTTAGCCAAAACAAAAGTATCAAACCTCTGTTCCCTTTCTTCTTCAGGCGAGATGTGGAGACTGATCCAGACTCAGGGTTTGAGACATCAGACTGTTCTCAGTCTCAGCTCAATGATTACAACAGTGTGGCTCAGTGTGGAGCCCTATCCAATCCCGAGGGCCTGTTCACCGCCTGCCACACTGTCCTGCCACCCAAAACCTACCAGGAGTGAGTAGCCATAGAGTTTTTGAGGGAGTGTGTAGAACTGTCCTCAAAGGTGCTGAGTTGTTGTTTACATTCTGTCTATTGTGTGTTTTTCTCAGTGACTGTGTGTATGACCTGTGTGCCGACGAAGGCAGCACAGAACTGCGTTGTGCCAGTTATGAAGCATATGCTGCAGCCTGTCAGGAAGCTGGAGTCAAACTGGGATCCTGGAGGCAGCAGCTGGACTGTAGTAAGTGTCATGTGTTATCACACAAATCCTACACAAGTACCCTGTGCCTTGTGTGCCTTTAACCTATGTTTCCATCAAGCAGTACCAGTGCAGTTCGCTTACGAGCTGCAAACACATGGGTAGCACAAAAGAAATGGCCGTAGTCCCCTGGTTACAAAACTAACTCCATGACACTAACATGACACTGCCCATTGCTAATGCTAACGTTATGCTATTGCGACACTTACCCTTCCAAGGACAACAACTATATCTTCAGCCAGATTGTGTCCATTTGTTTCCATCAGGCTCTTGTAAACTCTCAGTGACTCTCTGGAGTAGGATGAAGGGAAGTTAATCAGGAAGTTAAAGATGTCAGGATGCTGAAGGTCTGGAATAATGTCCTCTCCACCTGTTTACAAGCTTGACAAAACATTATAAGGATCTGTTTATTTTTGCCACATCTAAGGCTGCCAACATGGTGGATCCCGGAAACCGAGTCACGTGATGTCCAGAGTGTTACATGCGATTAGGATTTCTACACCAATGTGCTGTGCATTTTCTGGTGTCTTTGTATTTTCGTTTACTTCAGATAAGTAAGCTAACACATGGCCTGCCAACATCAGGGTTTGCATTCATATTTTGGTGTACAGATTAATGATGACAAAATGGAGGCATAGAAACCACAGAAAAAAATATTCATGTTCCAGAAACACATTCTGTAAATATGTGTGAAATAAGATATTATGGGATAAAGTACAGTTTTGCAGATTATCATATCAAATTTTTATCTCTCTTTCTCTTCCAGACCTGTCTTGTGGTGCCAACAGCACCTACTCCACCTGTATGTCACCTTGCCCCGCCTCCTGTGCCAACCTGGCAGCGCCCTCTGAGTGTGAAGTCACCACCTGTATAGAGGGTTGCCAGTGTGCTCCCAGCTTTGTCATGAGTGAGAGAGTCTGCGTACCATACTCACAGTGCGGCTGCACCTTCCTCAACAGATATTACCCTGTGAGGAGCCTTATCACACAGCAGTGATAACATGTGTGTGTGTGATGATGATGTGATCTGACATCACCTTCGGTCTCTCTTATCTTCCTCTGTCCTGCAGCTGGGGGAGAGGTTTGTGACGGAGGACTGTTCCCAGACCTGTGAATGCACCACCACTGGCACCGTGTGCCAACCCAAGACCTGCCAGGGTGGTGAAGTGTGCACCATCTCTGACTTCAAACGGGGCTGTTTCAGAGGTGTGTGTGTATAATGTTGGCGTCTTTTCCACCTCGACCTGTGGGTAGGAATTATAAGCAGGTAAAGTTATATCTGAATCCAGTTGATTGAAATGTAAAAAAAAATATTCTTTTATATTTGTTTTTTACATTTCAATCAACTGGATTCAGATATAACTTTAACTGCTTATAATTATTACCCTCTTTCATAAGCATGACAAAATTTATGTTAAGATATACACATCTTGGTCAATGGGACTGAACAATGTTAAATTGCTGCCCAATCCATAATCTGTTTGCGTTGCATTGCAGCGAGTCCCTGCCTCAATAACCCATGTCTGAACGAAGGGACATGTTTAGAAGGCAGCAACAACACATACAGCTGTCGGTGTGCAGAAGGCTATGAGGGAACCCACTGTGAGACAGGTGAGAGGAAGTATGACCTGTTTAAACATGTGTAATTTGTGCTGCAGGATCACTTTTGTGTGCTTTTTGCGCATTTGCGTCTTTCAGGAGAGTGCCAAATTCCAGGTGACGTTTTCACCAAAATAATAAATATTCAACTCCAGCGAATGGAGTGTTGTGTGACTGCAGCATTAGCGACTCAATGGTCAGGGAAACTGAAGTGAAGTCTGAGTGATGTGTTTGTGTTGCAGTGGATCCCTGCCTCAGTAACCCGTGTCAGAATGGAGGAACATGTGTGAAGGGCAGCAACAGCACATACAGCTGTCGGTGTGCAGAAGGCTTCGAGGGAACCAACTGTGAGACAGGTGAGGGCAAGATGGGCCTGTTCACACATCTGTCTCACATCTGTCACAATACATATATATGTGTATATACATATATGTATATATACATATATATATATACATACACATATATATGTATGTGTGTATATATATGAGTATACATATATATATTGTGATGGTGTTCACTGTACAATTTGTATGGCTATATTATGACTTCCTTCATTTGTGCTATACTAGATTGGTAGAGGCAGCTAGTAGAGAGAAAAGCATGATGGTCTCTGTAGTTCTCACTTGCCATTACTTTGCTACAAAACAACAGTTTTTGCCTCAAAGACATATCGGTTGATACTGTCGCCAGTGTTGGGGTGTAACGCGTTATGCAAGTTACCTCCATCACTGCCGATCACATACAGTATCTCAGATATGTACGGGTTAGGGGTTCGGCTGGAACGATGGCCAGACAAACAAAGGAAACCACAGTGACGTGGTTGTGTTGTGTTGCAGTGAATCCCTGCCTCAGTAACCCGTGTCAGAATGGAGGAACATGTGTGAAGGGCAGCAACAGCACATACAGCTGTCGGTGTGCAGAAGGCTTCGAGGGAACCAACTGTGAGACAGAGAATGGTACAGTATATGTTGCGATTTTTTTGATGTTATGATATTAATTGTGAGATACTGTCCAAGTAGTTAGTTTGCCTAACCTCAACCAAAGTAACTCTTCAGTGTCAGTAAGTTACCTCCATCACTGCCGATTACATACAGTATCTCAGATGTGTTAGGGTTCGATCGTCAGAGTAACAAATCTAACCTGAGTGATGTGTTTGTGTTGTGTTGTGTTGCAGCGAGTCCCTGCCTCAGTGACCCGTGTCAGAACGGAGGAACATGTGTAGAAGTCGGTGACAGCACATACAGCTGTCAGTGTGCGGAAGGCTTCGAGGGAACCCACTGTGAGACAGAGAAGACTACGGATGACGGAGGACTGGGTATGACACATCTGTCACACTCTGCATGCACTTTGCTGAGTCAGATTAAATAATCAGAATCTGAACAAACAGTACTACCACACTAACAAGCCCACAGTACCATGTGTATTATGTATATGAAATATTGTGTCTGTTTAAGATATTTGTGCAATTTTGTGAAAGAAGCCTTTGCAAACTTGCACCAAGAGGAAACTAATTGAGCTTGTTACTGGAGGGTCACCAGTTCAAATGGGCTGAGGTGCCCCTGAGCAAGGCACCCAATCCCCCATTACTTTATACTGTCTACAAAATAGGATGCACCAATTGTCTGAGTGAGCTCATATAAGAACACAGCAGGAGAAACTCCAGGTGCCAGATCCTCTGGTTATTCTCCTGGTTTTCTGAACATGTCTGACCCCAACTATCTCCCGCTGCACTCACCATGTGTTAAAGGCAGACACCAAAGAATGTCTAGACCCAATTCTACAGGAATTATCCTGCAAATGTTTTTTGTTTTGTTTGTTTTTTTAGCCTGCAGATCAACAGAATGTATAAAGCAGGCAAGAAATTATGTGCATGAAAAGTTCGGAATAATTGTGCGTTCGTAATTTCAAATGGAACTTGGAGGCGACTTCCACTCAGTACCATTTGCACGTCCAATGTAAAGGACTTGGTGTTACATTAGCATTCCTCAGGTTTTATTATTTTTTTCATATGGATTAAAGGTTCAATGTTGTTTTTCTTGTAATTGAATTGGTGTTTGGTTACAGAAACCAAATGGATCATCGTCATCGCAGTTCTGGTCCCACTCGCAGTCATCCTCATCATCATCATCACTATTGCATGTGTTTGTAAATGCAAGGCCAAGTGAGTTTCATCTGCATCTGTGGAGCAAGAGTTCCCTTTACTGTGTGTCCACGCGTGTACAATCCAGCTGTCCATCTTTATTTACATCAGCGCTACATGCTATGCTACGCTATGCTATGCTATGCTATGCATTTCAATACATGCAGTTTAATCATATGTTTCTGAGGATAGGGTGGTGTGTATTCTTAATTGTTTTGGCGGCAGACCTGGTGAAGAAAATACATTTCATTTTCATTCCAGGTCACAGATTTATGTAATTCAGACGCGGCAGTCGAATCAACAACATAAAGAGTAGGGGCTGCTTTCATCCTGTCTGATCTCCATCTGTGTCTCCTCCTCTCTCGTCTGCTTGTGCAATGTGCAGCTGCCAACAATGATAATAATAGTAATATTAGTGGTAATAATAATAATACTAATTGGAGTTTCTCACTTTGGTTCTTTGTCTCCACAGAAAAAATAAGTCTGCAGAGAGAGAATTCATCATGAATTCAAGTAAGTACAATCACTGTTATTAACACATCCATAGATTGACATTAAACTCGCTGAACAAGTATATAATTAATGATCATTTACACACACATAGCATTCTGTCTCGGGGTGGCACAATACCACTTTTCTATGAAATTCAACTATCTACCAATACTGATATCAGTCTCATACAATCATTTTAGACCTTTTATAGCATGAAGTTGTTAACAACACACGTGTGCTCGCCATTTCAAGCAATTTGAACTTGCATACTCCCAAACTTGTGAAACGTGATCAGTCTCAGTCCAAGTTCTGTTCCAGTTCACAAGACTGTGAGCAGCGAGTACCGTTTTTCATAGTGTTCTTGCGCTGTTCATTTTACCAATTATGCATCGGGTAGTCACTTGTGCGTACTTGAAAGCGATGTATCCCAGAATGCATTTTGCCAGAACATGTCGGCAGAGAAAATGCACAAAAACGGTCTGTCCTATTGAAATAATCCATCGGCTCAGACGTCTCTGTCATTCGATGCTTGGTGTGATCAACAGATTTGTTGTTGAAGCATTATTTTGGTTTTAATGTAAAAGTTTTGACCAGAGTGAAAGTATATTAATAATATTTTAACTTTGAATATTTGTACAGTACGGTGCTAACGCCCATGGTTTCTTTTCTCTTTCAGATGTTCCGTACAACATGCAATCAAATGACCAAGACAATGTCAGAATGAGTAATATGTGATGAAGAAATGAACAAAAAACAACTGCTTGGCCTGTTTGGTGTTTACCTGAATGTCCTCACCTGCTACTGAAGTGAACATGCAGTCTCCTCTGATACTCGTTCAGCAGGTCTCCAAAGAAAACCAAACATTTGAAGAAGAAGGAGTTGTTGTTGTTTTCTTCCATGTGTTACTTTTTCATAATTTGCGCTTTTGACAATGTAATTTTACTCCGATGTGTACGATAAATTAACAGAGAAAGTGTGTCTAACCCTAACCCATATAATAATGTAATATGATTTAAAGTATTTTTGGAATTAAATGTTTTGGGGGAACTGACTGTGTGTTCAGTTTTTTCAGGTCCAGTGTGTAAAATGCAGGTGAAGTTAAAATAATTTAATTTATTTTAGTGTACAAAAACCTGATTGTATGAATTGGTGTATTTCATTACATTTCATTCTACAGAGGTGGCCATTAAACAATGTCAACAATAAAAGTGGATAGATTTTAGTATGCCTTTAACACAGTCATTCCTATTGGAAGACTATGAATACGCACCAGAAAATTGGCTGAATGAATGGAAAAAAAAAAATTGCCAATAGGCAAGATCACTAGAAAAATAGTCACGTACAGATCTTTTGAAATAAAGGCAGAGGTGATCCTCTGACTCTCAACTCACACGTCAGATAAGGAACTGGCTCACGTTGACTGTTTCTCAATATGATAATTCTCTGTTCTTGCGTACTCCCGTACTTGTGAAACGTCATCAGCCGTGGTCTGAGTACTGTTCCAATTCACAAGTACGCGAGCAGCGTACAGTATATTCTAATGAAAATAATCATTTATAATATGAACATAATTATATATGTACTGTATATGTACCTATTAAAAGTACATATACATGTAGTACATGTTTATTTATCAACACTGTTGGTGGCGGTATTGAGGCTTAAGCATGTGGCGCCACCTGCCAATCAAACAGCAGAACAAGGAAGTACGCTGCTGTTCCAAATGCAATGATCGTACTTGTGTACTCATGCACTTGGCGAGTATGCACTCAAGTCGTACTTCCCAAGTACATTCTTGAGAAACAGCCGAGTCTTGACTGAACCTGTCAGACCGGCGCTTCTTCTCATTTCACTCCAGCAGCAACATGTTTTTCTCACCAGTCAGAAGGGGCCCCATTAAGAGAGTTGTGATGTAGCAGTGATGAGCATATTAGTGGGGTTTTATGGTCTTCAATGATATCAGGGCAAAATATATCATTAGGGGGGCCCACTCTTTATTTAGAAGAAATGCTGCATCATGACACTACTCATAAAGGGGCCCCATTAAATGGGTTTGGATGTAATCATTTGCCTGAAGTTCATGTACTACTTTTGCACAGGGTTGCTTTAACACTTGAAAACTCTGGTGAGCACAGTGCAGGTGCAGCTCCTCAGCTGAAAGGACCATGTTTCCTTTGTGTAGGCAATAAAGAGGCTGGAGAGTGATGTGAAACCCCATGTGTGGTTTAAAGGTCCTTTAATTGAAGCTTTCAAGGACAAACACATTATACAGCAATACTTTGCCATTCAAGTCAGCGGAACGCAGAACATACCGCGTGTTGCATTCGTTTGAATAGCATAGTGAGCAAGGTCAGTACTAAAGGCTGAAATGAAACGGCACATTTGGATCTTATTTTCATATCACAACTTTGTTAAGTCACACATGACAGTTGAGAACACTTCCAATGCAGGACAGCAGTGTCAGGGACACTGGCATACTGTACATGTGCTTTAACAGTGGAGTCATAGAATGGCAGAAAAATACTGTAACTCAGCGCTTAGCTGGTTTTTAAGTAATGATCCCAGTTTTGAAGAAACATTTTGCTCCATGATAAGGATTTGCACAAAATGTGAGGAGGACATTTATTGTCTAAAATGTTTAAGGCTTCTTTTTGTGAAATTCTTCAGTTAAAATGTTTAAGTTTTTGTTTGTTTGTTTGAAGCAAGGTTGTATGAGCGGTCCCGTGGTCAGTGTATTACATACAGGGAACTGGGCTGTGGACACCACACTGCAACAAGAGCCTGTATGAGACAGGCAGGCATTTGCTCAGTAAAACATGGCTGAAGGGACACAATGAAAAACAGATTTGAATCACTTATCAAAAGGCTCATCTAACAAAATCTGAGTCAGATTAAATCTATAATATCTTGGGAGTATGTTTACATGTACTGGAACGTGAAGTGTGTAAACCTCTCATTTCCCACACCAGTCTACAGAGAAAATCACATAGGAGCTGCTGGTCTGGTGCTGCTTCATTTCATAAAGTTAAGGTCAATCTGAACAAAGGATTTCAATCACCAAAGTGACAAAATAAGATCAGCAGTGGATCAACAACTGGTGTAAAATCACAGGCAAAATCAAAGTCCATGGTTTGACAAGCGACTCAAACATCAGTTTGCTTCAGTTGTCTAATACTGAGATAAGACACAAGTCTCAGTTTCAGTAAATATGGAGAGACTTTTGCTGCATTTGTCGTTGGAGCAACCTCACTTACCACGAGTTACAGTTTCAACCCTATTAAAAGTGACAGTTTAGGTCTTTTAAATTGTGGTTGTTTGAGGTAGGACACCTTCTTATGCAATCCTCTCTGTAAAACAGCCATTTCCAACTAGCAACTAAGGCCATATCCACATATCTTTTCAAATCAAAGAAGACGCTCCACGCATTAAAATGTCTATAATCAGAAATGGAGAAAGAATTAACCAAGTCTGGGAATAAATGGGAAATAAAGACAAAAGTTATCATAAAGCAAACAACTTGGTGACTTGGTTGCTATATTTAGTGACTTTACAGATCCCCAGCAACTTTTGTTTTTCTACAAAATAAACAACTAGCAACAAATCTAAGGTGGTTGCAACTTTCTGGCATAACCTTCACTACTTTCCGAGAAGTGAGCTTCATCTTGCCATATTTACTGCGGGTGGAGAGTCGGTCTGACTGTAGACACAGAGAGGGAAAGAGAGACACAGTGTGACCACACAGACAGCTCAGAGTCACAGAGAAGAACAAGCTGTGGATGTGCAGTGCAGCTGACTGTGTGCCCAACAATAACCCATCTGTTCAATCAATTAAAAACTGTGTCCAGGAAAATAGATGTTGTTTTCCACTTTCCAGCTTTTTTCACAATTCAGTTTCATTGTTAATTTGAACACTTATTTTTTTTCTGTGTCTGCAGTTGCTGAGGACAGGACATGTTCTAGTCTTTTCAGGCTGACTTTAGTCACTTTCCATTAATGGTAGTTGGCTACACTGCCAAACAATCTCCAAACACATGATGAAGTTAGGGGACAGTCAATGCCAGCGTAAGAGAGAGGTGGGACTGAGACATCATTGTTTTCCCAAAGTAAAACAAAACTGTGTATTCACCTACCATTTGTGTGTGGACAGGCCCTAAAGCGACTAAACTCACTCTCTTGCACCAAAGTCCACAGAGAAAATCAACATGTATAGCTTGCATGGACACAGTAACTGCTGCCTCGTTTTCAAAGTGTTTTACTGATGTTAATCCTTTTGTGACTAAAATCTGTTTTCCCTTGTGTCCACTGAGAGTGAGCCTTATCTATCTGGTTCACAGTGCAGGGGTTGCACACAGCATAGTCAGCACTGACGATGCTTTACCTCATGAAACCACACTGAAAAGGATTTTCAGATTTCAAAGGGCTCGTCAGTTTGGGAATGGCTGATATAGATTATATATCATATAGGGCTGTAATGATGATTATTAATCACTTACTAAATGAATTAACTATCATCGAGTAATCAATGTTTTTTTTTTTAATAATGAAAGTAAGCTTTCTGATTTTTCAGCTTCTTAAATGTGAATACTTTGCTCCATATAACAAAGAAATCATTTATACTGATTCATTTTAGTTTGTGGACAAAACAAGACACTCAAGAACATCATCATTTTCACTGATTCAAACACTGCTCAACATTTCCTGACATTTTATGGACCAAACAAATACTGGATTAATCAAGACAACAATTGACAGATTAGTCGACATGAAATGATTTGCAGCCCTAATATCATATTATGCTACACTGTACAAGGCACTGATGCACTGTGACTGTGCAGTGTATGTCAAAGGCCAACCATAAAATAAAAGGAAATCTCAATTCAAAATGAGATTACAGAGCAAGCAAATATCCAACATTAATAATAATAAATAAGCTGTATTTAGACAAAATAAGTTAAATAATTCAGCCAGTGTAAAGACTAACACTCATACTGAAATGAATGAGTGAGCGCAGTAAACCACTTCCTCAAAGAGATGCTACCCCCCCATTGTAAACTTAGTTAGTTATAAGTTTATTTCAAACATGCAAATATGAAATAACAATAACAATAATGAACATTCGCCTATGAGATCTGATCTTAAGTGGACAGTGTTGTCTGTTCACACCCGACACTGACATCAGGATTCAACTCCTGTGACCACATATGACTGGATCTCACTTTCCCACAGTGTAAGTGTATAGTAGTCAGTGGGGTTAGGGTTGGTGTGACCAAAAATGTCCCAATTGATGGTTTAATGTCAAACTTTCCAACAATTATACTGTTCCTGTTTTTGGTGCAAATTTGTGGGCATGTTCTACCGTTTCAGATCACGGTCCAACCAGTCCATTTTCGACTATTACTACCACTGTTACTTCTTTAGCTAAGCCCTTTGCGTGGGTTTGGGTGATGCAGCAGTGACCTTCAAACAGGGCTTTGCTGCGTTCCATTATTTCATATACAGCATATCGATCTTTGATGACACACATAACATGTTTTTCATATACTGCAAAGAATATGATCGGTATGCTATAGCGTAAACACACAGAACATTGAATTTGGAAAGACAAAATGATGTTTTCTAACCAGCAGTGTGTTTGTGTGTGTGTATCCGCAGGAGTGACAGCGAGAGAATAAGGCAATTAAAAAGTCAGGACGAGCTGTGACATGCAATGGTAGCTGAAGATTGTAAACCACTCAAAGTCTACAAAGAAAATCTGTGTTTTTATGTCAGGGACACAGGAGCTGCTGTCACAAAATAGCATATCTGACCGTCCTGACTGAGGCAGTGGTAGATGTAATGTGATGTGACGTTTTATTGATGGACTTGGGTGTGGGGAGTGAGAGGTTTGCAGTGAAGCTGTTGTAAACCGCCGCCTCACAGCTGGCAAAAACAATGAAGATCATAGATTCAAGCAGCATAGACTTGTAAAGTGGCTTCAATGTTTGTTTTCTTATGACAACACTGGCAGCCATGTTTTCAATGTAATGGCAGAGCGGCCCCAGCAAACTCAGCGTGTGTCATTAGCCAAACTTTCCCATTAATACCAGACCTTAATGAGGTCAAAGGGCAAATAACTTGCGGTTCACTATTGCAGTATCTTTCGCAGCTTATTCAAGGGTGCAGTCTCATCCTGTGGGGACGTCTCTCGGAAGCCACAGTCATATTTAGTCATATCATCAGTTTTGATGTTCACCAATAACTTTGCTTCAGCTTAGCTCAGCAGAAAAATATATCTGAGCAAAGCCAAGCTGGCTTGGGATACTAGCTTTCTTGTTAGCAAGGTGCACTAGATAGCCAAAAGCATATAGACAGCTACTCATTTCAGCACTGCTTGCTGTTTGTATAACTGTATAACATTTTATTCTTCTAGTATCAATCATTCTAGCTGCAGGGAGTGGTTCCCATTAACACAAGGGAACATTATGAGAGGAGGGTACCAACACTGTTTCAGGCTCAGTCATACTGTACAGTAGGGTTGGGCTGTGCATTTTACATGGCGATATATCACTTTTGAGAGACCAAGTATTGTTGCTGTTTTTTAACATATCATTTTTTTACTGATTTTATAAATCAACATTCATTTTTTTGAAGTTCAACATTAAAAAAAATTAATAAATTGATGTTTCAGTCCACTAGATGTTGCCATGTGATCACTGAGATTTACAATATCGTGATAATATTGTATTGTGGCCTTAGTCGGGTGTGTGTGTCTTTATTTGATCAGTGTCCAGATCATTGTGGTGTAGCAGGTAAAAAAAAAAAGCCTGTCACACATCTGTTGTATATGTTGAATTTGACTCTTTCAACATAAAGTAAACAGATATAAAAATATACAAAACTGTCAATGTGTAAATTGTAATTCAGTTGGGTTTCACAATGAATGTAATGTGTTGATATAGACCATTTTCCAATTTGTGCCTGACAATATAAAGCCATTCTTTTATCAGAAAAAAATTGCACCCAAATTGTTCTACTGTGTAATGCACAAAATGTGGAAATGTGACTGCAGCAAAGTGTGAGTTTCTAGATACAAAAATACACAAAAAGTATTTCCCTCAAGCCATTTTTCAGACATAAACTCGGGAAAGGGTCCGGGAATTTGGGTCCAGAGATTGTTACACACGTGTTAAGAATGAATTTGGAGATTGTCTGGGGGAGCCTGGGTTGAACATACACGAGGCAGAATATTCAGTTAGTACATTTACATGTATATATATATATTATGATATAATATCATGATATAAAAAATGGTATTCAGACTATGACCGGCCTTTTCTTAAACTAAACAAAAATGTCAGACAAACTGACATTATATGAAACAGTCACAAAAATACACCCACATAATAAGATTCTGTGTTAAAAATGACTACTGCTTTTCGCCTAGGTTGTTATT
Source organism: Solea senegalensis (assembly GCF_019176455.1). Classification (NCBI taxonomy): domain Eukaryota; kingdom Metazoa; phylum Chordata; class Actinopteri; order Pleuronectiformes; family Soleidae; genus Solea; species Solea senegalensis. The sequence goes on from NC_058023.1 coordinate 16,824,886, forward strand.
CCGAAACTGGGGTTTCTCCTCCCTAGATGGGTTCTATTAGGCTTGTGTAAACACAGTAATCGCACACCTTTCCAGCAAAAATCAACCCGGGCTGAGACCTAGAGAGGGTGGTCTCAGCTCACACAATGAGTACAGTGGGTACACAATTTACCCAAAACATATAAACAAGCAGCTTACCTGATGCATCTTCAGAATACAAACTGTCCAGTGAATAAGTCATTATATGCCTCCAGGACACATCTACTCCTTGGGAGGTGTCTGACGCAGCAGCAGGGCATCATCATCAGATATATGGCATTGTTTTCTCGGTGTAGCCTAGTTGCTCACTCAAATTGGAAATGTACTGAACACTGGTATAACACCATCCAGAGAACAGCAATAAATGCCATTGCCTACTCTCACTGGGAGTAATCTATTTTTGATTACGGGAATCTGAGGAATTTCCTGAATTACAAATTTCCCACAAAATTCTGACCAATCACAAGAATTGTTTATAAGCGTGTAGCAGTGAGTCTAGAATGCAGTGTGAAAACCAATCAAACTAAGGTTAAGTGCAATAATGTAAAACAATTACTCTCTGAATCACAACAAAATCCAAGTAGGAAAGCACCCTAAATGAGTTGGACTTAAAGGTGCATTCCATTTGTAGTCAAAACTCAGGATTTCCAACTTGAAACTTGAAACAAACTCATCAACCCCTAACATGAAATTTCATAAAGACTGCTGATGTTTTACTGTTGATAGTACTGTTGAAATATTGTCATATTTCACATTAAATTGGTTGTACACACAGTACTATTTCATTCATAAACTACAGACATGTTACTTGCATTGTTAATAACTAGTATTGGGTGAAATGTGTCAAAATCATGTGTGTTTTTTTCAGACTTCTCAAGTTGAAGACAGTGAACCAGGGTGTGGGAAATGTGACTTTCAAGTTTTCGATTTGTTCAACAGTTCCCTGTTCCTCTATTTCCAGTATACAGTACCTGGTGCTACGTCAATCAATTCCCCACTAGTGCGTACACTGGGACAAGGGCAGTAATGCAATTAAACAGCATAGTTGAGCTACAACCATTGCTCTACTTAACTGTGCATGGAAACATACTGAGTGTGAATAATCTGGAGCTTTTTTCTGTTTTTTTCTGTGTTCTCACATGAGCTGAGTTTGACCAAAGATGTGACTCGGGAGCTGCCAGTGACTTCTACAGACATTTGTGTTCTCACAGAGCGGCTGCAGAGCAGACTTAAGGTGTATATCAACAATAATAATTATGATGATAATAATAATAATAATTATAATAATGATAATAATTATAATAATAATAAACAATGATGCAAATAAAACCCTAAAACTCTGGAATGTATATCAACAAAATCACCCAGACTTTATAGAAAAATAAAAATAACCCATAGAATAAAATGAAATGTGAGCTTAAAGACTTTTTTCTTAAAAGTACAAAAAAAAATCCAGTGAAATGATAAACCAGTGAAATGAAGACGTTCTTCTCCTTCATCATGTGTGCTGCAGCATCCCTCCACCACCCGCCTCTCTCCTCACCATGTGATTCTCTTGCTCCTCGTTCCTTTGAGACTCTGGCGGCTCGACAGACCCTCGACTGAGACCCTCCTCCTCTCCACGTCATCTGACAGGACAAACAGAGGGGAAGGATCAAATTTCGGACACACCATGGAGGGCTCACACTCGTACTGTTAAAGACGTTTTCTTACCTGCAGTGTGCCTCTTGGACTGGTTCCAGCACCAACACCTTGCACTCCCTCTTGGCTATTTTGTCCAGTGAAAAGAGGGCGTGGTCAGGGGGAGGGTAGAGGGTTCGGCCCAGTGGAGATCCCATAGGAGGCGTGATAATACGCTGCTCCATTACACTGCCTGACCTGGAACAAGCAGAGGTGGACATGATTGACATGATCCTTGAACAAGGACTCATGTGAATCACTAACCCATTTGGGTGCGGATAAACATGTTCGAGACCAATATTGATATCACAGTCATTTTAGACCTTTTAAACTATGAAGCGGTTTACTAAAATATTTTTGCCAGCCATCCCATGGTATTTCCAATTTTCAAACAAGAAGAAATAAATAGCCCAAAACATTGGCTTGGCTAAAATGCTATGGCTGATTTTTATTCACACTTTTACAGTCGGTGCATAGATTACAGCACAATAAAGAGGATTTTGGACTGTACGAAATGTAACATTTTTCTCTTTCCAATATCCAATACAGTGATCCACAATACATGTTGTGGATTTAGATTACCACTCTGCTAACCTACATGCTGATGTTTCCTTAAGCCATAAAAATTAACTCCATAGCTTTAGGTACTTTATACAAAACTGACTATAGTGCTACTATTATTCCTGGAACTATGTGGTGGAAGCTTGCCTAGAGAAAGGCCCTGGCAGACTACCAGGCAGACAGGCAACAGTGTTACCCACTGTACCACCCACTTAACATGAAGATAATGCACATGACTCCCTCGTACCTGACGTGGTGTGATCTGGATGGCTGCTGGTGGGAGAAGCTCTGCGAGCGACACAGGCTCTGTTTCTCCAGCAGCTCTCTGGCGACAGGACTGGATGACGGAGACTTCCTCAGAGGTGATGAAGGGGGAGGTGAAGACATGGAGGCTGTGAACTGCAGCTTCAGTTTCATGTGCTGGCATAGCTGTGGAATTACAGTGGAGCAGGGGGACAGAGAACAAGGACACTGTGAGGCATAATATATGTAGCAGTACTATAAAAACCATTGCTGTGAAATTTAAATGTATATAAATATATAGATTTACACAACAGATTCACATTTGGTACAGTGAAATGCATTTTTGTATGCAGTTAAAATCCTTCTGACATCATCAGTGTTGGCTGAGATGACCAGTGGTGGATGATGTGAGAGACCTGGTAGAATTATGCCGGAAAGCTTAGTTTTAGGTTAACTTAAAAAAGGTTCAATTGCTAAAGAATATACAGTAGCTGTACTCAAAGGGGACATCCCTGTCTGATGGGTTTGGGTTAATCAATCAAAAACCTCCACTCAGCTACACTTCAACCACAAGTTCAAGAGAGGGAGAGAAAGTCTAAGAGTGTAAGAGTAAATAGGTAAGTATGTGAGCAAGTACGTTAGTAATGCTGATGTGCATGATACCTCAAAGACTCCAGTAGTGAGGATCTGGAAGGCCACTGTAAAGGACAGAGTGGAGCCTTTCCTACACTGTCCCAAGTTGTTAAGGGGAGTCTGACACACCACTGCTGCCAACCTGGAGTCATGCTGATACCTGCGACACTGAGCTGAGGAGAGGACCAATGGAGGAAGGAAACAATAGGAGAAAAGGAAGTAACAAGGACAAAGAATGCAATTAAGTGTCAGAGGTTAGATTTTCTTTTCTCTTTAACAATAAAAAGTTCCAAAAATTTGGTTCAATGTTTCACCTTCAGCGTCACAATTTTAAGGGGTTGTCTTTTTTACATTCAAACTAAATTATACTTCAAGAACAACAAGAATGAGGCGTAGGTAAATGTTTGTTAATGCTTAATTTGAAGCACAAATACAGTGTGTGTGCACACATACACACCCACACACACACACACACACACCAAATAGTGATGTTGCTCTTCTGGTTAGTTAATCAACAGGAAGGAAGGCAGTGTTAATACTGTGTCTGGGTTTACCAACAGAGAACGGTGTGTATACCTGTGAGATCTATTTCTCTTCATCTTAACGGGTATGCAGAGGGCGCCATACAAACACACAATAAATAAAATGAATGGAAAAGCAGACTTCAATGAATCACTATTGAAAATATTAAAAGTAGTCAGTGATGAGTGATACATCTCATTTGGACTTTCCTCCTCACCTTCAGAATTCCAGATCAGACGGACACCAATAAAGTCCTGTAAGTTGTTCAGCAGAGTGTATTTAACCCACAAGTGTTGCAGGGGTCTGATGGCACTGGCACAGGAGGCTGTCATCACCAGCTGAGGACGATCCAAGCGGATAGTGGGCAACGAATAGCAGCTAGAAATATACCTGGAGAGAGAACGTTACAGAGAACTAGTTTTTAATCCTTCACAAGGTAGAGATTTTGATTTATCACAAGTAAACGTAATTTTGCGACTCAGCGTTGCTGTAAGTGTTGTCAACTTCCTTCGCATTGCTTTGGTTAGCATTCCCCTCGCTACATCGCTTCATGACTAAGGATGAATCCACACTGTTCTATTTTCATGCCTGCTGCCCACTGCCCTGACATTTTAGAGCCCACCCAAAAAACAGAGACCGGTGGAAATGATGATGCAGTGAGAAGACAGCAGATATGACAAGATATCACAATTCTGTTTGCCGTTTACTGTTCACAATGCAACAAGCAACAAGACAAGGGGTTATAGTTAATTAATGAGGCATCCACAACCACCTTCCCCCAATTAGCAATCGTTTGGCTAAAATGTAGTATCCGCTATCTGTACATGAACACAAATATCTCTTTGTACAGTGTTACAGAGCTCAAATGTGTAGCTACTGAACATTTAAAAAGTTGAACTGAAAATAACCAGTTACCTTGTGAGAGGATGTGCTGGTGCGTACCACTGCAACACAGCCACCAATGGGACTTCCAAACCCTGTCATTAATTGCAAGACATGACTTCAGTGTGATTCAAATAATATTTTCCTCATTTTTTTCATATTCACATTGCTGCATACATTTCTTAACAACAAACAATTTCTTATCAATTTTCTACCTTGGTCGGTTTTCAATTAGGAACATAGGTCATATTATATGAAGCATCTATATTCTAGTATCACTGAATTTTCAATTTTCAGTGTAAGCCCTATTATTTCTATTGATCTCTGTTGGGGATCAGCTCAGTCAAGATGGAGTCAACATGCATCTTGGATGTGGACGACATGGCCCTCTTTGTTCAAAGACAAAGCGGGACATAAAACTCATGCCGTTTTTTCCACTACATAGTATCACCTTATCTCGACTCTACATGGTTTGGTTGGTTTTCCATTATAAAGGACCTCCTCATCGTGGGCGTGGTCATCACAGCTGCATGGCTGCATGAAACTGCCGTGACCGTTTTATATGCGACACACACACTAGTGACTAGGGATTTAGCAGTTATTTTCGATTTGTTAATTAAAAAGATTTGTTGTTTGAGCACAGACTCCGTCTGACACAGTCACAACCGAAATACAGAAGCAGGGTTTGTGATGCGGCTCTACCCGACTCTGTCATTTTGGTCTGTACACACAGATCTCTCTCTCTCTCTCTCTCTCACACACACACACACACACACACTGTACATAGTTACATTTAGTAGACATTGCTGTTTCAATCTCTGACGTCTTTTCAATAAATGTTTCTAGAATATACAGTCTGGTCTGATTAATATTGCACAAGTGTGAATATTGCCAACCGCTTCCCAGTCAAACTTCAATCCTTCAATTCAAGCCAACTATTGATGTGACATTGTGATTTTACCTTTTCTAATGTGAAGCTTAAACCACATATGAGCAGATCAAAAAGTAAATGTCTTCTATTAACAAGTGAATCACCATCAGGGAAAATTTCAATGCATATTTTAATATCTCTAATATTGTATATTAAAAGTAAAATATGCCCAACCGAGGCATTTGGAATGACAACATTAAAATATACCTACAGTATGTGTATTTTTCAGATGTACATACCATATAAATAATTCATTCCAATCCTGTTCCAAATTTCATTTTGATTCAAAGACAAAACATTTTTTAAAACCTTGACTGCAAAGATCCCAACAAAAAAGTGTAAAGTGTAAAATGTACTTAAACCTTAAAGGAATTGATGGATTGAATAAAACTAAAATAAAAGACAACAAAATGTAATGTAATGAAGCTGACACAACCCTCACTGTGTACTTCTCACCTCGCTGGAGTCCTCCTCTTCTTTGTCTTGTAGCTGCAGTTGGAACAGGAAGTTCTGCTCCTCCAGGGCACTGAGCATGCTGGGTAAACGCGATGATTTGTTGTCTATCCGGTAGAATGAAGCCATGGTGACCTCAGCGGACTGATGGCTTCAGAAACAAAAACAGGTTCATAAATAAACTAAAAAATCAAACATGATCACTTCCTATTAATCCAATTGTTGCAAAATATGATAAATTAGTGAGGAAAATGAGAAAGAACATAAATAGCCGAGCAGGATCCCCAGAAAAGTCAAAGAAATGCAACAAAAAACAAAAAGATTGACTGCCTGGCTGAAATGGTGTGCACCGCAACAATTAGCAATAATTAGTGAAGATGCACAAAGGATGGAATTCAGCATTTTAGTGGATGGTCCTCACTTTGCAGCAGCACAGCACATGGATGATGCAGCAACTTCATAGATAATTGCACAATTATTACAGAAGTCCAGTATGGTCCTGACTACAAAACACACCTGGTAGGGCAAGCATACAATGGAGCCTCAGTCACAAGTCGAAACAACACAGGCAAGCAAGCACTAGGACTATAATGTTTATTCAAAACTTGATATTCTGAATGCTCCAAACACATGCTGCAGTCTCATAGACTATTTAATGTACCCCTTAGGATCCAGAAGAAGGCATTTGTAAGGTTTCCTACCATATCATATGACAGTGCCATAGAGATCTTGTTTGGGGACCTGAACAAACCAAATGACTTTGGCAAAGGCAGCCGTAGCAGCAACAGTACAGGAGATGCAAGCCTACATGAGGCAGTCTGCTCCCTCTGCTTTGGTGGAGAGACCTCGGCAGAGTGTTCTCTTCCGAAGGTAATATTGTAAATAAAGAGAGAGCCGCACTCGATCCCGATCAGGTTGACAGACGTGTGTTTCTGGCATATATGAACAGAAATTAAGTTTCAACTGTCTTAACTTCATCCTGTTGTTGTCAGTGATGTCATGTTCAAGGAGTGTTTATTTCATCCTACGCTACTGTCAATAAGTCTCAATTTCTTTTGATTATTTATTTCATTCTATTTACTGCACTATTGTATTGTATTTTTTCCCCATCAACAATGATCAGTCGTCAAACCTTTTTCTTTTACTTTTTGTAATTATTTTAAATGAGAATGAAGATTTCCTAAGGCTGGGTCTGTATGTGGAACTGTAACGCTGCTACACCAAAATGGGAGAAGAAGACGCACTATGAGCAAACAAGGTTTTTTTTTTTTTTTTTTTTTTTCAATTATACATTACAATGTATACAATGACAGAAGACAGAAAGCCAGGGCGACTAAGGAAAGAAAATAAAAGTTATAAAGCAAAAAGACGAATCAACCTCTGTTGGTCATATTGGCAAGTGCGGAAACACAGACAGACAGACAGACACAGAACCACTAAAAACAATACTTGTCTCCCACTCCGTGGGGTAAAGTAATAAGCAACAGCGAATGTAGGCGCAAGAGAGAGGTGGGATTATGACATCACCGTCATACACACAAACAAAAATAATGTGTTTCAGTAGATTCTCTTAGACTTATTGTGTGTATGGCCTCTAAGAATACCAACATTTTCCCACTCTATTTATTCTGCAATAATTATTATTATCAAGTGTATTGAATTAGGACAGTGCACATTAATCAACAGATCCACAAAAGCATCACTAATATGCCAGAATTAGCACAATAGCTAAATTACATCTGTAGTCTTTGTCCAATGTGCTCATAGACAGATTTAGGATTTGTTTTATCTGAGACTATATTATTATCAATGTACACATGTACAGTACTTACCAGACATTGTCCACGATAAGCACTGAACCATCTGGCATCATGGGGAGGTAGGACGAGTTATAGTTAGGAAGGATTCTCACATCTCTGACACACACCACCTCGTGAGAGCTGCAGTTCACCACTGAGGAGAGAAGAGGGACAAACTTCACTCAGTTCTCGTCAGCTCTTTATTCAGTTATTCCAGTTCTGATGACAGTCTGGATGGGTTGATATAAAAAAGCCTCAATCAAACAGCTGTTAAATGATCTTCTATTATTTTGCCATTCACAGCAGTATCTTGATATGTATCGATATCAAATTATATTAAAAAAAGGTTTTTCGTAGAAAGACTTTTCCACCCAGCCCTAATCTGTGTGTATCCTACAGGTCTACCTTTGAGAACAGTCAAGTGTTTTCCAGAGACAGTCAGCTGCTGACAGTGGACACTGGGAGGTGGAAGAACATCCAGGGTGGTGTTGACTGCGAATGGGAAGAAGACAAAAGAATGGTTAAAATGCACAACTTTTAAAACCACGTCACTAGCACTGTGTTCAGTTGTGTTTCCATTAAACATGTTTGTTTTTTTTTACATTTTTATTTTCTCATTTTGTTTATGAATTCTATTGTGTTAAAACCAGTTAACCTTTTCATGTTACGAAAACAAACCATTCATTAGGCCCGGTGCACTTATGTGTGTGTTATGTGTTTTTCATACCCTGAGCTTTGAAGGTCCTGAGGTCCTGTCTGAAGGTGTGTGTTGGTCTCCTGAGCTGCAGAAGAGTCAGGTAGCCATGTTCGCTCACCTCCACCTTCTCTTCCTCCTGTGTCCACACAGTAACTATGACCTGACACCAGAAACAGGACAACCATAACAGGATCCAACAGTTACAATGTGCTCTATTACAGTCAGGCTCTGCATCAGCATTTTCTAAAGAACTATTATAGACTAGAAAAGGGCCATGGTTCTCGAAATGTGGTACGTGTACCTCCAGATCAGAAATACTGTTCTACTGTTTATAGCACAGTATGTGATCGGAGTGGAGTTGAGGAATTTTGACCAGAGTGAGTCGAAAATGAAACAAATGACAAAAGAATAGTGATAAATTAAATAATAACAGTGACCGACTTTGCTTGGCCCATTCACACCACTGTATTGTAACGTTGGCAAAAATGGTGCTACTTTTCTCACGTGGTACTTGGTATAAAAAGTTTCAGAACTACTGTAATAAATCTAGAGGGGCCATATATGCTCCGTTTCGACCACAGTAAGGTTCAGTTTGATACAGTCAAATATGGTTTGGAAGGGTAAAGCCCTGGCTTAATACATTTGCACCAGTACAGCAATCAAATAAATAAATAAACCAATAGTTTCACAAGCTTGATAGACATTTAAAATAAATAGTCAGTTCTTTGTTAATAGTTTAGTTTAGTACAAAAATGATTTAACATTCAACACAAAAAACAGCTGACTAAACCAATCATCAGCATCTAGATAGAAGTCCCTCATTCACAACGAGATGCATTGTATGTGCAACGCAGCCTAGACTACACACTCTCAAGTTCTCCATCGCCTTTCACATGTTGCTGGTGTTGAGCCTCAGAATCACATGGACTTTGCTCAAAGGAACTTGTCAAATATTTCCATTAGGGTAGCTGCAGTCGCATCACTGGTGTGTGTGACCCACAGGAAGTTTGTTGCGTTTAACATTGCACTGTGTGGCACGTAACTCTCATCCAGCCAGTGTGCTGTGCTGTTGAACTTAAAAGTGACACGGGGGAAACATCAGAGCTCCAGATATCCGTCATGAAACTTGGAGCTTTGACAGCTTTTATCTTCTCTAATATGTGATGGTACACTTTACCATGCAGTATAGGTAGAGCTGTCTCGGACAAATAATTATTTTTGGCTTATCATGTCGTACCATGGCCCCAGGTGGCTAATTAGCAGCCGGAATCCCTTGTCCCCGACAACCGACAGCGGTTGCCCATCCATAACAATGACCGCACCTCGGGACATATACTGCGCAGGTGTTGCAAGTAGCCGTTGAGTTTCTTGGTTGAGGTAGTGTGAAAAGGTTCCAGATAATTGATCCTTAAGCTCGCTTCATTTTGAAAACAAACAGCGTGTTGCTTGCATAGAATTAGACTGAATAGATTGGCCGCTATGGATCAGCCCATTGTTACGATACCCGATCTAGAATTTTCTTCAATATCGGGAGCGATACCCGATACAAATATTGGAACACCAATAGCTAGTTCCACAGTTGCCAACATCTACTGTTATAGTTTGTGTTGGAACAAAAGAGTTATAGTTGCAACATTATATCCTAATCCAAGGGACACCTACACTGGCTTCAGGCTACACTGCCTAATGTAGACAAAATAAAACTCTCATAGCCAGTAATTGTATATAATTCCTTATATTTTTGATAAATTGCTGTGTGCTGTAAAGCAATTGGACCCATGGTCCATCCCGGATCAAGGTTGAATGGTTTGGAAATAAAGTATGAGTCAAGGTTGACATGTTTTGGTCATGGAGTAGGGATACATCAGTGGATGAATGTTAGCAACAAATGCCTATGTTGCAAAGACAATTTCAAAAATGGAGAGAAATGACCGACATGTTAATATTTGCAATGATTATTTGACTATCAATTACTAAATGAATCGTCCATCGTCTAAATATTTTTGATAATCAATTAAACGGTTTAACTTGACAATTTTCGGGTTTCTGGTTTGTGGACAAAACAGGACATTTAAGAACATTATCGTTTCCAGGTTTGGTCAATCAATATTATACATATATATATATATTTTCAGACATTTACAGACCAAACAAGTACTCAGTTAGTCGAGAAAATAATCAACAGATTAATCGATTATGAAAATAATCATTAGTTTCAGAGAGTTCCTCGGATCATTTGTCATATACAAAACAAATGCCTTTGTCTTTGCTCATCTGATGACAGGAGCTCAGGACCAAGAGCTGTGTCTTCAACAGATTACTAGAACAATCCCATCAATTCAGCAGTTAAAAAAAACATCCCACACATTTATGTGCAACATTGCCCAAACAACTGCAAACACAAGCGACCATAGTAAAACACGACAAGAGTTGAGGAACACAGTGATATGGTCCAACATTTTTCGTTAGCATGCACATATACTGTATGCCTGACCTTGGCTTTGAGTGTGTTGACTGGCAGCTTGTCCAACGAGACGGTGAGACAAAAGATAACCTGGTCATCAGACACTGAGGCAGACTGCAGGACAACAAGAAAAGGACAAACTCAGCCAAGGAGATAAGAAATTAATTACATCAGTCTCAACAATATCCAATATAGGGCTGCAATGATTATTTGATTATTAATCGATGACCACATGAATAGTCAGCTATTTTGATAATTGATGAATCGATTGTTTTTGGTTTTTTTAAATAATTAAAACAAGCTTCCTGATTTTTCAGCTTCTTAAAAGTAAATATTTTCTGGTTTCTTTGCTCCATTTGACAAAGAAATCCTTACAACTGATTTCCTGTTGGTTCATGTTCCACCTCTTTTTGGGGGGGGCTTTATTTTAACATAGTTGTTGTATTGTTTGATTATTGATTTGTTGTCTCCATCTCTCATCTCCCCTTGTTACTCCCTCTGTCTATTTTCTTCACCTCTCCACCTGTCCCTTATTTACCTTTCACCCCAACTAGCCAAAGCAGATAGCTGACATCTTTGAGTCCGATACTGTCAGAGATTTCTTAAAAGGGAGTTTTTCTCTCTCCACTGTTACCTAGTGCTTGTTCATTGTGTCATCTGTTGGGCTTCTTTCTTCCTTGCCTTACCAGCCAAGATGCATTGAAATATTTGATTAGGCTTGAGTCGATTGTTAAGCACTTTGTAACATTTGTTAAGAAAAGTGCTACATGAATAGTTTATTATTATGTGGGTATCTAGTAGGGCTGCCCCCTTAAGGTCCACCAAACCTTGGTTGAACAGAACAATCACTAATCGGCAAGCTTTCATTGGTCGTTTAGTACTGCGAAAAAACAGCAAAAAAAAAAACAGCAGAAAGTGTATTGGAAGTGTCATGACAATGTCATGGAACACAACACCTTTGTAGTAACATGTGACCTGCTCGGTATTTTGTAGTGTGGTTCCAGTATGTTAATTAAATATTTAAGCAAAGTAAAAAAAAGGGTTTGGGTGAGGGTACGACACTGCTGAATACCTTTTTGCACAGCATCCACTAAATGATATAATTCATTGCTAAATACTCTTGGTAACTGCGGCAGACATCATCTGTAAAACATCCCTGCATCTTTGGCTGACAGCTTACAGGAAATACTTGGGTTGACTTTGCTCTGGTTTCTTATCAACAAAGTCACAAAGGTTAAATAATACCACTATAAGTAGGTCAGTAATAGTAGTCACTGATAGTTACGACTTTGGAGTTTAAAGGTACAGTGTGTGACATACAAGAGGTTGGTTGTTTTCATCAGTTTGGAGTTTTGCCTATGGGTCATCTGCCTATATGGGAGCATCACCAGCTGATAGACAACTTCACATGCTTGATGACAACAACATCCTTAGTGGTTTCTTAAGGGCCACCATAGTTCCCTTACAATAATGGCACTCGTAAAAAAAAATCACAATCACGATAATTTGGGTCAAAGTTGAAATCAAACGATTACTCCTCAGTAAGTAGCTATTGGCTATCCTGATGTCATCACCTGATTTGCATAATTGTCCATGTGTATAATTGATGCTGTAGGAGAATAACATTGAGGAATAGACAAAAAGTGAGCTAAAAAAAAAACCTAAATAACTACAAATTAACTTAATTTTGTTGATTGTTGATGTTTCAAAGATGTGTCACAGAGTGTCGTTGATGACAAACAGTCAAAACATTGAACACGGCAGCGGGTCGCTTCATTGAGTTTGTTCTCAAAACATCGTTCTTTTTAATAAACAAGGAAAAAACTATAATACATAACGATTACAAGACATGGGATAGTGCACCACCTCCTTTGTGCTGTTCATCTCTATGAAGCTGCTCACCAAGCACATGCGGCCCAAAGAGCATGCGCAGTTGTGCTACTCCCATAATGCCTCTCAGCTATGTGAACTAGCCGCCCGCGTTCTCTACTTGCTCGGCCTGTTCATGAACAGCCAAAGACATGATGGAAGTAACTCAGTAACAGCTGTCGTGACTGAAGATCTGTCTGTACGTGTTTACTGTGACATCAGAGCATTTAACATATATCTTATTCATGGCACTTTTACATTGTTATATTTAGTATTTACGTATTTGTAAAGTCTTGTGCATAATAACCGTGAATAGATATTATTTTTGCTGTTGTCTCACTGCTATGCTTTATCCTATGCTTTTGTATTTTGGTACAATAATTTCTAACATTTTTTGGAAATGTTCTTCACAAATAAAGCTCACTGTTACTATTATTGTCATAAAATATTAAAATAAAATCAGGCCAGAAAACCTGTAGACTCCTGATAAATTTATTAGGAACAGTAACATGTTAAAAGTACATGTTTCGCTCACATGTTTAACTCTAATTAACGTGTTAATCACATTTATAACTAACTTCATTAACCGATATTGAAAATAAGACGACCAGCCTCCCTGGGAATCTCTTGTGAAGTGACCACAGGTCTCAGTACATGGTACGCTCACAGCTCCACACCATTTTCCGTCAGCCCGTCACTGCAGCCGCTGGCAGTGTACGATGTCCAGGACCGAACAAAGTAATAAACTTCAGCATGTCAGTCTCCTCCTCCACTGAACCACGGGGTGTTGACATCCAAGCTCTCCACGTGGCCGCGTTTTGGTGTGCTGGTACACAGCCTTGAAGTGGAAATAAGTTTGTTCTGGGCTTTTTGTGGAAGGTTTTAAATATGAAACTGCATGAATAAAAAAACATAGAATAAAGGGATCTATAAGTGCATATGTCCATACAGGTGTCGTTTTACTATTGTGGTTAATGGGAAAATTTGGGCCGCTTTACAGCATTAAAGGCGTTATTTTTAAAATAATAATAATAATAATACGTAATAATCAATTTGTTTTGATTATTTTAACTTATTTTAAGAGGGAACACATAACACCCATTTTAGCCTCAGAGTTCATTTAAATTTATTTTATTTGTTTTAAATCCTTAAATGGTCTTGCCCTGCCTTACCCCTCTGAGCTGTTTCATCCTTACACTCCTGCCCGGTGTCTGAGGTCAGCTGATCAGCTGCTCCTACGGATACCAAAATCTAAATGGAAGCTCAGAGGGAAGAGAACTTTTTCTGTTGTTGCACCATGAGTGTGGAACAATCTTCCTCTGCTTGTCACAGGTCCCTTTCACTGTCCATTTTTAGAATGCATCTTAAAACCCATTTTTACTCTTTGGCTTTCAACCCTCTATGTATGAGATGTTGATTGTACCTGCTTTTATTGTTTTTATTGTATGACTTGTTTGTTTGTGTTTGTATTTTCTATAATATTGTATTGTTTTATTGTCTGTTTTGTTCTTTAAGTCTTTTAATTAACTTAATTGTTTGGGGCAATAATCGTGTTTGAAACAAGCCCTAATAGATTTGAGTCTAGATACCTCACGTGTTAATGGCAGTTCTCAGTTTGTTGCAATGTGCAATCAAACCATGAGATTCCACACATTCTTACACACTGGTCCTTAAATCAATTATAACAACACCCTTCTTAATCCATCTTACCTTCACTGGTTCCGTCCCGTCCTGCCGTCCCTTAAAGGCCGAGCTATTCTGAATGAGAAGCGGGTCGCACTGAGTGAATGTCCGGTTGGTGGTTACAGACTCGCTGCCCCCATCACAGCTGCTGTTGCAGCTCTGGAAGTCTGGTGGACACTCAGCGGCTCTCTGCTGGCGGCTCTCAGCGACACACACACTCGCCAGCGCTGATAGAGTACCCACCTGCTCCTTCCAGTGAACCGCCCCGCAGCTGTCGCGCTTGTCCGAAGCGTCCCGGAACTGCAGCACGAGCAGGAACTGGACGGTCTCCCCGAGGTAGACGTGCTTTCGCTGCGGAAGACTCGTGTACTTCGCCGGGTCCGAGAGACTCGATATTGGAGCGGCGGGGAAATACATGAAATACTCGCACGTTGATTCCATCGTCATTACAATTGCGATGTTTTCATACTTTCATAAAATGAGCGCGTGTCAGTGGCAGCGTCTACAGACGAGATAAGTTAAATACTCTCACATTCAAATGTCGCTAATAACATAATAAAGTCACCTTCCGGCGCTTGAGTTTCTCACCCACTTAACGCTTCACTTCCGGTACTGATAAGCGACATTAACAGGACTTCTAATCGTTCTCTGAAAGGGACCTTTCACCAGACTTAACTAATCGACCCTCGAAGTTAAGAGCCTCCAAGTATGTTGTGTTTTTGTGTGCAGCATAAGTTATACATTATAATACATTAGATAATGATATAAAAAAGAATCTCAGAATATTACGACGTTGTTCTTGTAAAACTACTTTATTCCCATAATATTACAACTTTATTCTCATAAAATTACAACTTTATTCTCATAAAATTACAACTTTATTCTTATGTTACGACTTTATTTATTGATTCATTTATTTATATACACTGTACTTAACAAATGTATTAGACCACCATCCAATGTAAAGTTTAAATATAGTATAGTCTTTAAATATATATATCTTTACAAGAATAAAAACAATACTACAATGTAACTCAATGTGCTTCTCACAATAACTTCCCCATTATGAGTTATTCTGATTGTAAACTGCAAGCCCCACCCACCACTGTCTCATCCAGCTGCTGACAACAGGACAAATCAACATAAAAATCAAGACCAGAAGACCAGTTGATGTTAAAAAATGTTGCATTTATTCAGTACAAGAGGAAAAAAAACAAACCTCACTGGATACACACAAGGAGCATGGTTTACTACAATGTTCAACAAATGAATGCAGTTTCAAGTAAGATCCAAACCAGAGTACACAATCACTTTCTGAATGAACAGTATGCAACACATCCTTCAGCTTCCAGACAGGAAAAGGCTGTTTAACTGTGACATAAAGCGACAAATGCATACTATACTTGTATTATGTGGTAGACATAAGCTGGTGTAAATTTTATTGGGTGAGTGGTTAAAATATAGTTAAAATTATTTTGTCCACTATGACAGCCGTGTTGAGTGTCGCTGCCTGTCTCATGCTGGTTTTAGGTGCAGGGGGCACAGTGCAATAATATGACTTCATATATGGCGCCTTTCCACTCTATTACTATTATGGATAGTACCTGGAACCTAGTGTTTTTTTGGTACCTGCTCTGGCGAGGTGCCAAGCGAGCTGAGCCGATACTAAAATGTGACATCAGATGTGTAGATCAATGTAGCTTATGTGTCTTTAAATGTAACTTGGCATAATTAAAATATAAATGTTAGATGTAGATTATGTTTTTATGAAAAATTACAATTTTGATTTTCAACATTTTAATTTCTTAATCATAACTGAATGCTACTACTTCAATATTGTGAATTAATCCAACTTTTTTACTCATGAACAACAGTCACTCATGACAGTAATGCTAGTAGTAATATTGGTAGGTGTAGGACAATAGTTGCTGCATGAGTACTTTGGTCAGGAAGGAGTGGGTTGAAATCAATACATGATATCGTATATACAGTAAATGTTCAGTGTCATGTACAGTAAGACTTCCCTCTTACTCATCTGCTCATTTTAAAGCACAGATCTGAAGGAAGTCTGTGGTTTAATGGTGTCAAACCATAACATATTGTATTATGTAACACTGACTTACAGCCCCAACCGTAATTACTTGACTGCTCATATACACCAATATTTCCTCACAAACATCAATGGTAAATTCCACCATAGTGAAAAAGACACACTCCTCCCATCATCATCAATAACCTATACAGATAAGAAACCCTGATAAATACAGTATGTACACATGGAAAAGAGAATAATAAATACGGGGGGACATTATAGGACATTTTTAAGCCCTGGTCCATTGTGGGACATCCTAAGGCATGGACAAGATCCCAACAAAAGTGTTTCCCTGTAGCTCCTGATGAGCTCAGTGATGTCTCACAAAGGCAAGGATCTGCTGGAAGTAGCTGACTTATTCCCTGTTACATAACATGTAGGTCTGTTTATATGTGTACAATAAAATGACGGCACTGGTGCACATGAAGTTCCTTGGACACGCAAAGAAAGTTGACAGCAGTTGAAGTAAACAGGTTTGTCCTGAGGGTGGCACTAGAGGACAAGTTCTGTGGTCATTTAAATCTGTCAGGACCCATTTTGTCCATTTGGAGATAAAATCTATATCTGATGGTGGTGCAGGGTTGGAGATAGAAAAAAAACATATTATTTAAGTTTATAGTAAACAAATATTTTGAGAACATTAACCAACTGTTTTACGCATTAGGGTTGTACCAATACACGCTCAAAAATATTCCTGGTCATATATACGGAGGTGTGCAAAAGTCTTAGGCCACCACGAGTTGATGCTAAATTACGATTTTGTGTTTGTCAAATTGTGTGATGTTTGAATGGAATGATGTGACTCAAAGTCATGTGGTGCGTTCTGTTTGTGGTCGACAATGTCAATCGAGTTAAACTTGTAATCCTCAAGCATGTCTTGGATATATCGCCAGTCGAGGAACTTTTGGTCAATTGTTTGTTCAGGGGAAACTTAGACTCTTTAAGGTTTAACATTAGTGAACACATTTTCCAATATAGATTAAAAACGTTAACATCCCTTTGACAGGGATTTGACATGGCCTAAAGTGAAAAAGGCATTGTTGTGAGGGGACAACAGCAATCCCTCCACATCCAGCCTTCGCTAAATTCTGTAACTCGTTGCTAAATATTCTTGCTAACACCGACTAAAGAACAGCTCTGCTTCGTTGGCTCACAACTTATGGGAAATAGTCAGGTTGACCTAATAAAAACTACATATAATCATTCTGATAAAGAGGTCTTTATAGCATTACTAAAAAAGACATCTAATGGTGGTCTAAGACTTTTATTTTAGGGGGCAGGAAATTATTTGGCTCCACCATAATTACTTTTACTTGGGTAGATTTACCCAGATATTCAAAGCTGTTAAAATATTGCAATAAAAAAAAAATTGTACCGTGGACACTTCTACGATATTGCCATAAGTATTGTACTATGAACACTATCACAGTGTTACAATAGATATCGTACCGTAGATAAAATCGTTATATTGCAAAAATTATTGTACTGTGGCAATTAATACCATTAATTGTATCACATTAAATTAATTAATATCAATAAACGGTGTACCAAGGATACTGTCATCACTATCACATTACTGCAACATATATCATACCATAGAGTTGTTATGATATTATCATATCGTGAGATTATGTATATCATATACCTATCAATTCATTTTGAGTAACCAAATCATGGAACCCTTATATTTCAATCATTGAGCAACTTATTAAAGAAAGTATCACATTAACCAGATAATTATCTACTAAGCAAGTAGGAAAAGGTTAGGTGCAATGTCAAGAGATTGCCCCATCCACTAAAGACTATGCAAAGTAAAGGTATAGAAGAAACCATTACAGTCCCTATCAGTGCTGATCACACTGCAGCATTTCAGACTGAGAAGGGAAGAAATCATGCAGCATTTCTGATTTAACATGCTCTCCCCTGCCTTTAATGGAAGAGGCCTTTCTGGGCCAATGACTCACGTGTACAGTGTCTCTATTATGAAGGACTGTGATGTGTTTCAGGACATTTATAGGCATGTGACGCAGAGTGTGAGCATGCAGGATCAGGACTAGTTGTTGCTCTGTGCTCTAACTTGCACTGTATTCATGTAGTTCAGCACTGCCAGCTCCCTAGTCAAATTTCCAGATAATGTCCAAGTGGGTCCATTTGAGAACTCACCGCAGGAAAGGCTGTGGATATTTTACAGCAAACATGTTCCGACAGTTTTGCTCTACAGCAGGAAGCATAAATTCTGCTTCCCTGCCACACCCCTGCTCACCCACATTTTGCAGGGGTTACAGGCAAAGGCTGAACTTCCTCTGAGACATTCAGAACCATAACAGGTGAATGCTCTCTTTGTGTCTTGCATTGTTTACTGGGACTAACTGAAAAGAAAGTTTGCCTTGGCACAGCAAGTTGTGTTTCCACTAACGATAGTACTTTTTTTGTACCTGCTCTGGTGAGGGTCCAAGCAATCTAAGTCGATACTATGCGGGACGTCGTCAGACTGCTGGCCACGGATTGGACAGACTGCCGTTACAGAAAGAGGCATGACCGCAACGTCTGACTAAAAGAATCAAGCCAAACAATGCCGAATTCGATCAGTAAAAAAAGACTTAACAATCCTTAAAAAATGTTCCAACAATTACTTGGGAAATCTCACTATACACAGAGGAGTCTGGTGTATTTAGCGACAGCACTGGTGATCGTGACCGGCATCACTAACCCTGCCACTGTATTTTGACTGACTTTACAAGTCGCTAATCAGTCGTTTGTGTGTCGCGTGTAAAACAGCAGTTTCATGCAGCGTTGCAGTGATGACTCCGCCCACGTCGAGTAGGTACTATTTTGTAGTGGGAAACCAACCTGTCGCTGAATACACCAGACTCCTCTCTTAAATATTAAGATTTTAGAAATGTCCCTGCTAAATGTTGTATGTCTTTTTCTGTGATCTACAGTTCGGCATTGTTCGGTTTGATTTGTGTGTCTGACATCACACTCATGACTGTTCCAGTAATTACACTCTCTGCCAACCAGTGGCTTGCAGTCTGTCAACGTCACGTTTAGTATTGGCTCAGCTTGCTTGGGACCTTGCCAGAGCAGCTACTAGAAAAGGTACCAGGTACTATCGTTAAAAAAACCAAAACATTGTAGCCGTGCAGTGCTATAAGTGTATAGTGGAAAAGTACCATTTGTATCCTGCCTCCTGCATGCTCAAGCCAGGCTCCACCCCTGAATATTCTGAAAATTAATCCTGCATCTGTGAACGTGTCTGTAAATGAATTTCTTGTGAAGTGCATTGTAGGCAAACAGGAAACTCAGCTAATATTTGGGACATCGTCTAAAGTTCATTTCTGAAAGTAACTTACGTCTCGCTGTAGAAATGTATCTGCATGTTATAGATAACTAATACATAACATCTCCTGCAGCCTGGTGACTATCAAGCAGCTTCCCAGTACAGAAGTTCAGGCCTCAGATCAAGTTTCCCCTCTTGTATTATTAAAAGATATTTCACAAGCTGAACAACAGAGTTATCAGCCAGTACTAACTCTACAAAAAGTATTAGCCAAAGGAAATTAGAGCTATGTAAACACTCTAACCCCAGTTTGTCCTCTAATTTAGAGCCACAGAGGCTTTTTAAACAAAGGGACTTTTTAAAACCATGGAAAAAAACTACTTGTCACTTGTCACAAAGACTCTTAAAACCATCTGAAGGACAATAATTTCCACTTCATTATATATATCTGAGTGCAGTGGTGTAGTCTACATGATACACAGGTATATATACCCAATACTAGACACACAGTATTTCATACCCTTAGACATTACGGTGTATAGGAGTGGGAGATCATGTATGCATGCGTGAAATGCCAGACTGAGGATCTCAGTTTAACATTTTAACATGAACTGAGCCATGTTAACCTGTCAACTCTCTGTAGACATGGAATGCAAGAGGAAAGACTAGGACAGAAGATTTCTTCATCAGTTTGTAGGAAGAGTATCTGATCATTTTGAAAATACCTTTAAATCTGAGGGAATATATATTTCAAACACTTTTTTATCTTAGTAAAAGAGATAGTTAGTTCAGAGACTCTCTGGTTCTGCTTGAGAGGCACAAACTGGGATTCTATGTGATCTTGCATTGAGAAATTTTACACATGGGCACTGAGGTCAACATGGAAGCCAGAACTCTTGAAAGTATTAACATTAAGACAAACTTAAACAGGCTTCTCTGTGTGTGTGTGTGTGTGTGTGTGTGTGTGTGTGTGTGTGTGCTGTCACATGACTGTGAGATTAACCTGTCAACAAAAGAACTGCTTCTTCTTTCGTCCCTTCACATTCCAGAGAGACAAAACACACAACTGCCAACTTAGCATCTTACTGCAGCCATGAGAGTATCCCAAGTTCTCAGAGGATGTCGGTCAAGTCAACAAGGATTTCACAAAGAGCAGTGACATTTAAAAAAAAAAAAATGTTTTGAGTGCAAAGGAGGATCATTTTGTATTATTTTGTGTAAACCACACTCGGCTCAGTTTTCTAAATAATTCAAAATAATAATAAAGTAGGACGGAGACTCACCTTAAACTATCTCAACCTTCACTCTCTCTCTAGTTGGTCCGAATTAAATGGCTTCTCTCTCTCTCCCCTTCCTTTACTGTCCTCCACCCAACTTCTCTCCTGGTCAGTGTGAGTCTTTTCTCATCCGGGTTGATGTCTGCTTTCCTTGCTGGACTGTCTGAGCCCGAGGGAACTGTTTAGCATCCAGCAAGTCTTTGTACTGGAGCTCCGGCATGATCATCCTAAGACAGGATGTCCTCGTGCGGTTGTCCAGCCCTGGCTGGAGCTCGTAGCCAAGAATCTTCACGGGTCCACTCTGGAATGGCCGAATGCTTTTATCTCTGATCTGTTGTGCCTCCACGGGTTTACCGCCGTCCCTGAGACAAACCCGGGCCAGATCTTCTCTCAGAATCCTGAGAAGAGCTACTTCTTGCTCCATTTCAGCGAGACCAAACTTGTGGATTTCATCCCAGAAGGTCTGGTTAAAGGCTTGGTATAAGTACCAGTCAAAGGTGTTCCACTGCTGCAGCTTATCGCGCTGTTCCTCCGTTAGTGACTGACTTTCAGGTGTCTTTGTTAATGAATGTCCTCCTGTAACTTTGACACCAGCCACTGCTGCAGCTTTGCTCACCCAGCTCCCACTCATCCCCCCAAACCCACTGGGCTTCTGCTGGCGAGCGTTGAGGCTAAATGAGACAACAGCATCCAGTGGCCAGCAGAGAGCGTGTCTCAGCAGGATCATGGACTGGTCAAAATATTCAGACAACAGAACCAACTTGAAGGTCTGACGGATTGTGGCCACAGCACGCTGAGCCTCTTCCACAGAAAACTTAGCATTGTGGTCCATGCCAAAGTCAAACCACAGCAGGTTACGGGTGAGGAAATTGTAGGTAATATTAGGGTCATAGAATTTCATCGGGTTATCAGCAAACTCTCCAAGGGTTTTGGCTTTGTGAAAGGCAGGTGCTACTGATTTGAAATACGCAAAGGCAGACTCAGCCAGAGAGATCGGATTCCTGACGATAGAAAAATAAAACGTGTCTGCTGGCATCACCTTCTCCACCTATGAAACAGGAGAGGACAACATCAAAATGTACTCTTATGTACTAACAGATAAAGTACAGATTTCACTGACACTATCTGAATGAACAGTCTGCAAAAACAAAGTTCAGTTTCCAGTCAAAAAAGGCTGATTAAAATCAAGCGACAAACATAATCTTAAGATATTGAAAACTTATACAGGTGTAGATTTTATAAAATACTTGGCTACTGTACGTATGTACAAAATTCAAGTATCTGTACTTTACTTTGTTAATTATATTTCCAGCAACTTTTACTTTTATCAAAAATTAAAGTAAAAGCCAAATTTGAGGCTTAATTTCTCAAAAATGATACAGTAAAATTGTTTGATAATGAGGGAGTAGTCTGCATGCTCCTGAGGTCAACCGTACCAACCATTGTCAGAACTTCTGGGCCAATGTGTTGTTATAGTACAGTAAAAATCAATGTCTGAAAATCAGCTCGATTGACTGCGCTTGTATTAGTAACGTCTTATTTTGAAAACCGGAAGTGATCTCGCTCGGTATCAAACTAGCGCTTAAAAACGTTGGCGTGGATGGCTTGACCCTGCGAAGACGAATGACGGCTCACTTGATCACAGTTTCTGGCTTCAGAGGAACCCCTCTTACTCCCATTAAAAAGAACATAAATGTCCATTTTTTTTTACGTTTTTTTTCATTGTCTCAACACTAGCTTATGCTGCCCTTCCCGAGCACTTCTTCTTCTTCTTGTCTTGTCCAGTAACAGATCACTTCCGGGTCACGTAACTTGTATTTATCGAAATTGGATTCAACAGGAAACGCTCATTATCCATTTTTTCCATTTTTCATTTCAGCACAAAATCGGAAATTGGAAAAACGAGTCGTTATCCGTTTTTTTCATTTTGATTTTGTAAACGAATATGGTATTGAAATGGTATTGGTGCATCCCAAATTCCCATCCCCTCAATTAACAGATGAACACTCTGATGCTTCTGAGTGAAGCCCAGGCTCTGCTCCATACACATTCTGGTTGATCTGTGAGCCAAAACTCACTATAGCTTCTACTGCTCTCTCCCCTCTTCCCCACTCACCTCCGGCTTGTTGAATCTCATGTGATGAGCCATGATGTGGAACTCTACGGCCCTGGGACCCCGGTAACCTTTGACCATGGTGGCTTTGAAGGGCAGTGGATAGCCCAGCTGGTAGCGCACTGGCAGGGCAAAGGAGAGATTGCGCTCCTCTCCAAAGCGGTAGAGCATGTTGAGCACAGTGCTGCTGGCTGTCTTGTGGGTCTTGAGGAACATGATGTGGGTGTGGGGCTGGCAGGAGCCCAGGGACGGCCCCTGAGCATCAGGGGATGAGAAAATGGAGTGAGCAGCTGGCTGGACACTGCTGGAGGACAGAGGAGGAAAAGGAGAGAGTTAACGTTACATCACTGTAGAGCTGCAAGTAATGATTATGTTTTTCGATTAATCTGTCGATTATTTTTTTGATTAATTGAGTAATCGTTTGGTCCATAAAATGTCAAAAAATGTTGAAAAATATCGATCAGTGTTTGTCAACTCTGGAAACGATGATATTCTCTAATGTCTTGTTTTTGTCCACAAACCAAAATGATTCAGTTTTATTTTCTTTGTTATGTGGAGCAAAGAAACCAGAAAATATTCACATTTAAGAAGCTGAAACAATCAGAAATCTTGTTGAAAAAAACTTCAAACCGATGAATTGATTATCAAAATAGTTGACGATTCATTTAGTGATCGATTAATAATCAAGTAATCGCTTCAGCTCTACATCACTGTTTACAATTCTCGTCAATGTTGGGGGAAATCAAGTAATCAAGTAATAATACTGAAAAACTTATAAATGCAAACTGGTCTGTAGTCTAACAATGTTTGTGTTCATGTAAGAGTACCTGTAAAGTTTGCTCTGCACTGTGTGTTACAGTAGAGGTTGTAAATTAACTCCACACCAAATAAAAAGGCGCATGAAAGACGCAGCATATATGGAAGAGATGACGCCTGAAGTTTACGGCATTGTTAAAGTGTTAACACACTATTGATGATGCATTTCCAACAGCGTTATCAAGCGATGCATGCCCAACATTTTATGAAACAACACCTCAAACAACTCCACTTCCTCTTCTCTCATCAACAATCAACGCAAAACCCATGGTCATCTCCAACATGTTACTGAAGTACATTTTGCTGCCGCAGTAATCCTGTCATTTTCTTCTTTAGCAAGGTCACTGTTCACAAACTCTTGAAAATGCTTGCACCAAGGATAATAACATCTCATCCTGTGTTTTTGGAACCAGCAGAGGTTGTAAATTAACACCAAATAACAAGGCTGAGGAGTAGAGGAGCGTGCACGAAAGACGACGCCTGCATGTATGAAAGAGATGATGCCTGAGGTTTATGGCATTGTTAAAGCGTTAAGCTATTAAGGGACGCCCCGCCCACAAGCACACCTGAACCTAGGCTTAAAGGGAGGGAGCACAGTCAGAAAGAAAAGTAGGCAATGTCACAGAACTATTAATTATGGAATTAACTGGAAATCACCCAAAAACTTTTACGTGATAATCTGGAAAACAGCCAAAATGACATACATGAAAGGAGGATAGTCCCCAAAATATCTTATACAACAACACTGTAACCAATCAGATAAGGGGGTGTAAACCCTCCCCTCAAAGGTTTTAAAAAAAGGAAAGACAAGCCAGCTAGATACGATTAGAACTGTTAAACGGAAGCTAATAGTGGAAAACTAATTTGTAATAATAAAAATAAGGAGGGTGGCCCCCTTCCCAGAGGATAAATAGAGATGCTCCATGAATAGTTTTTCAGTGTACTTCGGTGCTCTCACTTGGTGTTTTATTTGTGGATCCCCCAAAAACAGTAATGTCCTTCCTTCCGTCCTTGTACCTGTCTGAATGCAAATGCCCTCCCTTCCCTGGCGTTTTTTTCCCTTGGTCAATTACTGCTTTGGTTTTATTGTATTAAATGTGTCAGTGTCTCAGACCTTCTCTTCACCACTACCCCGGGATATCATTAAACACCACAACTTTGAACAAGGACTTTGAGAGATTTTCTTCAACACAAAAACACAGAGAATGTATTAACCTCTTCTTGAAGATGACATCCAGTAGCTGGTCAGCAATCGCAATGGCAGCGAAGAACAGCAGTGCCTTCCACATCCACACTGGACCCACATGACCACAGGTCAGACATTTTACCATCCTGGAGGTGGGGGGAATAGAAGAGAGAAAACAAAGATAATTAGGACTGCACGCAGTAATGACAGGACGGCTCTGGAGAAATGAAAGAAAATATTATTTTAAACGTCTAATATGCAAGTTTTAGTACACAGGCAGAGACAGATTTGTGCTAGTGAAGGCGGATTTATCTCCTAAGAAACTCTGTTCTTTGGTTAAAATCCCTTTATATAATAAGAGGAATAGGACTTAATAAGAGCTCATTTATTAGTTCACCACATTTGTTTCCCAGTACTGACATGTGATAAACACCTGAGGACACAGCACCGGATGTCTGCGTCTTGTTTTCTTTAGTTTCACCAGTGACATCAATGGGAGAGTACCGGAGCCACATTTGAAGGCATAGAAAAGAGGTGAAATCAGGTGATCAGACAAGGACGACAATGGCCATGTTTGAGACCAGTGAAGCGTCACAGTCGAGGTAAACGCCCTGCATTTCTCTGTAACAATGTAATGGCAGCTCGTCACCCCTGCCCATTTGACACAATAAGTGCATTGAATGTCACAAGTCTATAATCTTCTCTAACAGTATGAGCTGCCAGTTCTACAAGATGTAGATCTACAAGATCTACAGATTAGTACACAAGGTGTGGCAAACAGGACAGGTTTGTCCAAACAAAAAAATAAATATTCTCGGCATTTTGAATTGAGTCCCACCTTGCGTTGGGGCGATTGCATGTGGTGCGAGTGACCTGACATGACTGCGTGCATTCCTAGGACCTGAACACGAATGTGCAAGCACGCCTTCTTGCGCGACTCAAGCTCGAGCCCGTTCATTCACAACGCACGATCAACCCAAGATGGGGGACTTACTGTTGGGTTTGGATCATGGTCATAATGTAATTTTTTCTTCATCCCGACCTTCTACACGTGTACCGATTTTCATGCATGTGCGATAATTGGGCTGTTTAGGGTGAATTTGGACAGGGGGCACCGCACTTATTGGGCCCTCCCACATCCAATTTTCGATATACATTCCCCTTACCTTTTTCAGACATAAATTTACACCAGGTGTGATGTGAGGAGCCTATTGTTAATCCTTCAGATTATTATTCTATCAGCGGCTTTGGGGTCATTTTTGAGGGCTTTAACGTGAATAAAAATTTTACATGCTAAAATACGATATTTGCATAGTTCCCGTTGCTCAAAGGCTCTGTAGGTGAAAACAGAGGCAACCCTCTGCGTTTTGGCGAATTTCGACCATTCCCCGCAAGTGCCCTATGACTTCAACATACATTGAGTTACACCAAATTTGCCAAGTGGGAAGTTGTTATTGACCAGGAGTTCCTGGGTTGGGTCATGTGAAGTGAGAGATCCACTTGACCCTCCTGGAAAGGAAGTTTCAAGTCAGCTTCACATTTTCCACATCATGAGCCTGCAGAGGGCTGCTAAGACACCAGTTCCCAGGCCATTCATTTGGGACCCAAAACAAATTTGCAGACATTTTTCAACCTTTAAGTTCAGATTCATGTATAAAAAGTTCACTTTTCATACACATATATTTTTCCAATCTTTTTGTATTATTTTTCTTCCACTTTTCTGAGATTTATCTCAAAATAGCTTGGGGATTAGTTGTCGGCGGAAAAGAGAAACCACAGCGAGAGGGGCGACATAAAACAATTAACAATCATAAAAATAACCATAATAATGTGTCACAAAATACAAAAGCTCTGCTCTGACAGAAACAGAACCCCCGGTATAATAAAAATACATGGGTTTAATCCCCAGAAGGGAGTTTGTTTTTTAATAAGAAACTGTTTGAACTATTTTCTAAATGTGTGTGCTTCAGTGTTCAGCTCTTAAAATACCTCTCATGACTGCCATGGATTTGATGATCTTGTGTTCTGCCAAGAGCAAACTATTCCTGCGAAGCTAGAACTCTGGCCGCACCAGCTGAATCTGGGAAATAAATAAATGCACGCGCAATAACAAATCCTCCAACTGGATTAAACATATTCCTGTGGTAGGCAGGTGTGTAGTTTTATTTACTCAGTTGGTCTGGAATGTCGTTCATCCTGTCCGAGTTTGCAGACAGAGAACAGTGGAAACCTATTACAAGTAATGACAAGGAAGAACACAGTGTCAAAAAGTATTTAGCCAAGTTAACGGTTTAGCAGTTCATATTAGAACACATTTAGGACGTCTGACATGCAGGACACCCGATGTTTTAGAGACTATATATTGAGCACATAACTAGAATCGTGTGAAATGAAAGAAAATATTATTTTAAATGTCTAATATGCAAGTTTTAGTACACAGGCAGAGACAGATTTGTGCTGCTGAAGGCGGATTTATTTCCTAAGAAACTCTGTTCTTTGGTTAAAATCCCTTTACACAATAAGAGGAATAGGACTTAATAAGAGCTCATTTATTGGTTCCCCACATTTGTTTCCCGGTACTGACATGTGATGAACACCTGAGGACACAGCACATGTGTGCGTCTTGTTTTGTGTTAGCCTTTAGTTTCATCAGTGACATCAATGGGAGTGAACCGGAGCCACGTTTGAAGGCATAGAAAAGACAGGTGAAATCAGGTGATCAGACAAGGACAACAATGGCCATCTGTGACAGTCGAGGTAAATGCCCTGCATTCCTCTGTAACACTGTAATGTTCAATGAATGTGGAATTACTCTCGAATTCACCACTCCTGCCCATTTGACACAATAAGTGGACTATTGTGTCAAATGGATTGAATGTCACAAGTCTATAATCTTCTCTCACCATCTAACAGTTCTATTTAAAGTAGCTACAAGACGTTATTCAGATTAGTACACAAGGTGTGGGAAACAGGGCAACAATATTGAAAAGCAGTTGCAAAGATTAAAATGTAATCACATGGTGTATGTGACATCATTCACCACCTTCATTATCTTCTTGAAATGTACAAACCTCGCCAAATCATCTTTGTGTTGTTGTCAGGGTATCTGTATTTCTGTACTTTCCTCACCTTGTGTTTCTTGAGTGTGTTTGTGGACAGGGTGTTGGGCGTGACACCTGAGCCTACTGTATATAACTCTTCATGCCACGCTTCACCACCTTTTCTTGTTTTCTCTAACTTTGCCAGTTCCTGCTTGCCTATGACTCAGGGCCATCCTGGCCTAAAGTCCTGTATCCTGCCTCACCCAGCTCACCTGACCACATACAAAGACCATTATCCTCTACCCGGGATGCCAAGCCTCAACTGGCACACCTGGTCTAGTTACCAGTTCAACAGATGCGTCCCCAAGTCAGGGAGTGCAGCAGTTCCCTGTACGCAAAAATTCAAAAAGGTCGAATTCCTGTCGACTTTTTCGTTTGCCTTGGTCTATTTTGCCTCTGTTATCACCTTAAGGGGCACTATACGGCAACGCATGGGTTCGGGACCTATGCCAATATCGCATTTTCTCATTTCTCATTTACGTAGGGTGCAAACATATAACCCACAAAGTTTATATTTTTTAAAAATCCGCCAATATTCAAAATGGCCGACTACCTGTTGAGTTGAGGCCATGGTAACAGTCGACTTTTTGGTTCGTCTTGGTCTATAGCAGTGGTCTCCAACCTTTGTAAGCCCAAGATCCCTGACCTCCACCTTGGTGAGAGGTCAGTAAGCGTTGAAAGAAAAAGACAGCCCAGATTGTACTTCCAACTCGACGCCTTTTATTCAAGCTAATTGTATTTGAATTACATAAAATGCTTTGGTCAAACGTTCAAATTAATGCAACAAAGAAAACACTGTAACTAGCCTATCAAACTTGCCATAGCCAGTTAGGGCTGTAACAATATGCAATATGAAACCGAAATCGTGACACTCAGATCCACGATCCTGTGTCGCGGTGTGAGAAGGCAGAATCGCGACACACCCCTTCCAACTCCCAGAGTTATCCCTCCCGTTCAGATCCAATGAATCATGTGACACCTGCCTGCAAAAGTTGAGCTAGTTGAAGAAGAACGTGAGGAAACATGGCAACCAACCCAGAAATAGCGGATCCTCCCTCTTCATTTAAGTCAGTAGTATGGCAACATTTTGGCTAACCTGGTGGAGATAAAGGACGGCAAGAAGTAGTCGACAAGAACATTGACGCCAGAAACAATGCCAATGCTGTCGAAGCCGCCGGATTTTCACCGCATATACGCTGCTTTGCTCACATTGTTAATCTGACTGCGCAGAGAGGGATGGGCAAGTTGGAAAGTTGTCACGTTCATCTCCACAGTGGAGTTTAGTTCTGTTTGTTTTTCAACAGTATTTTGTTACAAAGAAAACAGAATTGTTATAGCTTTGGCTATTTATGGCTATTTATATTATTAATAATTTGCATAGTTAATCTTGTTCTTTGGTGTTCAGTTTATAAAGGTTTTTCAAACGTTATTTAATATAAAACATTGTTTTAATAAAAATCGTTAAAAATAAAATAAATCGTGACACAAACCAAATCGTGGGTCAAAAAACGTGATCCGAATCGAATCGTGGATTTGGTGTATCGTTATAATCCTAATAGCTTCAGAACAACTTCAATTCTATGTTAATTCAATTTCAATTTAATTTCAACACAATAAGAAAAGGAATGTGGAATGTGTGTTATTTTCCACTGATACGAGTACAGTATTTTGTTTATGGTACACAAGCAGATCATATCAAGTGTTATATTTATCCACTGAAGCTTCAATCATTGCATTTTAGAAAATAGTCAGGAAAATCATGGTCATTACGGCACAGTGCAATAAAGCCAGCGCGCACACCACGCATCGCTGGGGCCCCATCAGTGGTAACTGCCACCAGTTTCTGAATCGGGATGTCATTATCGCGGACATATTTTTTAAACGCGTAAATATCTTAACCTCTCGTCCTCTCCTTTAAGAGCAAAAGAGAGAGGAGCTCCTCTTTTGTTGTAGAGTCCGGGAACGCCATCCTGACAAATACAACAAGCTGAGCTGTGTCCATTACATCCAGGGATTCATCGAACTGTCGTGAAAAATATTCACAGCGTGACAAGTCTTTTAGCACTTGTCGATCCACGTCCCCTGACATTTCCTCGACCCTCCTCGCCACTCGCTTCCGTAGCCGACCGGTAAGTCACACTTTACGTTAGTTTGTTTACCTGGAAGCCGTTCGTTGCAGCTATTGTAGGTTGAAATCAAGACGCATAAAAAAAGACAAATTCCATGTCCGTTCTCGCCCTTGTAAGACAGAGAGGAAGTGAGGCGCTTGCAAAACAGAACATTAATCAGTCATAATGTATTTGTGTAATTATTTTTCTATTATATTTGGGATCTACAGGGAATGTTTCAAAGACCTCCCAGTCGATCGCGATCGACGGGTTGGCGACCACTGGTCTATAGCATCTTCCTAAGTTTCAGGAAATTTGGTGAAACTCAATTTTGCCTCTGTTTTCTCCTTCACCTTAGACACAAGTCAGCAGGGAGCATGATAAAACATTTAAAATGCACATATACATGATTGTACCTCAAAAGCCAGTTTACATTTTTGAAGTGCGTTCGTTGTATATCAAGTGGCTGAGCGATATTACTATAACGATAGACACTTCTGTGATATCAATAGAAAAAATGTTCCATAGGACTTTCGACATCACTCAACTTTGTTATGGAAAAAAACAAAAACCCGGTTAGGTTGCATGAACAAACTCAGTCCCACCCTCGTAACCAAGTTGCTACCATGCTTGCAGCCTGTAGAGTGGCAGTCACTCAGTGAACAGTCATGACACTCACAACAACAGCATGTGAAGCAGAGGCGAGAATGAGCACTAAAAGTGAGGAGATCGATAGTAAAAAAAAAAAAAACAAGGACACACTACCTCGCCAGTCTGGCAATTTTTTGGTTACTTAAAGGGGACATATTATGCAAAATCAGTTTTGGCAGGGTTATTGAACTGCTATGGTGCTTCATCCTTATGATATTTTGACCAATTTTTGACCAATGCCTGTCACAGACATGTTCATTAGGACACCAGGGAACTATTTTAACTTGGAGAAATAGGGTATAATATGTCTCCTTTAAAGTCTGACCACAGTCACGCTAATGTCGCCTACAAATGACGCCAGGTGACCGTACCAGACGTCGCTCACACCCCCTGGATTACACGCCATGTATGGCACGGCACTCAACATCACCTGCCGCTACGTGTGGAGTTACACAGAGCACCCTGTTGAGGTGCTCTGCAACAGCGCAGTAGGAAATCTAAATAAGACATAACTGAGGCAGTGACTTGTCACAGAGCCAAGGACATGTTTCCACTTGGTTTTAAAAATCTCACAAACGTGCTTGACATTATTATTTTCCTCTGTGTGGTCTGATTGATAACGGAAGTGATTAAAACAAGAGGAAAGTTTATGAGCTTGGAATACAAGTTAAAAAGTTATATCGTGACATGTTTTTCAGCCATATTGCACAGCCCTAGTTGAAGCCAGATATTACCTTTCACACTGTCAAAAAGACTTATGAGTGCTTGACAAAGGTATTTCTCATCTGACAAGACAACTGTTATTTTATTACATGAAATACATTTTTGGGTTAGGGTTTTTTCTCAACATGTTGACAGGTCATTCACTGCCATGCAAGCAGAGGCCTGATGATGTGCTGTGATCACTAATCTGTCAACGTGTAACTGTCTGTAAAAAAAAAATATATATATTACTATTAATATGATTAATATATAAACTATTATTTATACATTTGGATCAATTGCTTCTTATAACAGCTTCTATGTGTTCATATTGTCTATCATCTTATCTTATCATCTTTGTACCCAAATGTTTAAATGCACTTTTGTAAGTCGCTTTGGATAAAAGCGTCTGCTAAATGACATGTAATGTAATGTAATAAACTATGGCCTAGTATTAAAGGCCATAGTGTCTTGTTTATTTTGATAATAAAGTATGCTGAATGTGGATTTGAATGTGTCACAGTACACCTGCAGTCTGGGCATGGGCCAAGACTGACAACAGGAGCCACATGCACACACTGTAAAGTGAGAGTTGGGCCTGAATGGAAAACAGAGACAACAAATATGGATAGAATGTGACGCAAGCATGGGCGTGTGTAACCAGCAGCATTTGCACACATATAAACCGCATTAAAAAACTGTTGAATGAGAACCATAACAATTGCTCAAGTGTCAATTGAACCTGGATTGTCCTGGAAAAGCAAACACGTGGTGAGCGGGGTTGTAGCTAATGAATGACTGAGAGAGCTGTTTTGTTCATTTTCAATCTCTGGAGAGTGAACTGTTCAGAACTGAATGAAATGTGCAAAATATGATCAAGTACTGGGCCAGCAGCACTATTTATCCACATGGAATATCGCACAACTGGATTGGTAAAACCACATATTAACCACACTGTTACCATGTGTACATTGGTGTTGATTTACTGTTGCTGCCTAAGAAACAACAACAACAATAAAACACAATAAGGTAAAAAGCAAACAAATACAGAATTTAGAAAAACCAAGTCCTCGTTAGTGTAGACGTTAGTTTATTTAGACACATTGGCTTGTTAACAAAGTTAACAAAACATTGGAGTGATTCTGATTAGTCATCATTAAATCATTAGTTGTCTGTAGTCTGTTGTCGCTGTGGAATTCCATTTCCATTCCTCAAGTCATTTTATCTGACATTTTACCTTCAGCTTCATCTATTTATCGCACGTAACAATTATACTGCAATAAAGTAACTGATTGTCTTTTCTTTTAACCTTAGCCATAATCACACTGGATTTTTGTTTCATCTGTACGACTTTTGTTTTTATAAATGATTTCACATGTCCATTGATGTGCGACATAAAATGAGTTCATTGCCAGCACCTGGGTGTGTGTTCTTTGATCTCCTTGGAAATGACAAGAACTCTGGCGTTCATTTTGTTTACAATCATATTTGCATAAATAATGAATGAATTAATTGTACTTATGAATATGAATAATGAATAACAAACTGTACTTGTGGGAAAAAGTACAGTTTCATCCCTCAGTGAATGCAAGTGGATTTTGCATGATTGAAAAACCTACTTAAGATACTTAAGGAGAATACCATTTCTGGGGTTTTTATACATAAGGCTGATAATAAATTCATGAAATATGAATGTTGAATTTGGTGTCTGATTAGCTGTTCCTTCCTGAGCCCTCTGTGTGATTATGGGCTGCCACCCATCACTGAGCATCCATCGGAGTCTGATAAGATGTATATTAGTCCAACCATCATCCTGTCACAAGTGTACAATGAAAGAAACAAGTCCCTGTCAGCAGGAAATGACACTAGCTCTCCTCTGTCCCCCGTTAATGGCATTAATGTCGTCTGAACCCCACCGACACTTCTTCACTCATAGTGTGTGAAATGCAAACATTAAAAAAAAGATAAAAATAAATGGGGAAACAATATAGGCAGAGCCCCCACTCCTCCACCTGGCATTTCATTTCCAACAGTGCTCCCTCTCTAAAATGGCTCTCAGCTGCAGTAGCGGTGAGGAGCCTTGCAGCAGCAGCTGCAAATTAAGTAGCCATGTGTTTCCTCTATGACGCAGCTGATTGGCTGAAAAAACAACAAAAGCACTGGAATGTGATATCATCATTCACTGCGATCAAACAACCCTAATTCAAATACAAAGTTTAAGGTTTTAAGACCATTTTTGCAAATGGCCAAAATGGATGGCAAAATTCAAAGAGGCCGAATGAGGACGCCAAATCCAAGATGGTTGACTTTCTGTTAGGTCGAGGCCATGGTCCCAATAGGATTTTTTGTCCGTCTTGGGTCGAACAATGTTCCCACCAAATCTCGTGAAATTTAGCACAACTAAATTTCAGCCGCTCCATAGGCTTTGACCTGAGGGGGCTACTGAGCCATTTTGCATTGTTTTTTTGCATTTCCATTATTTAATCAAATATTTAGCTATTTCTGATTGGGTCAAATTCAAGATTTAATGCAGCGAAAAAAATAAAAAATTCCTACAATTACAATAGGTCCTTGCACCACTGTGTGAGTGCTCGGGCCCTAATTAAAGCTGCAAGCAGTGTTGTGCAGGTCCTCACAGCTGCTGCCCCTGTCAGCAGGCCGGGTAAGCCCTGGAATCTGTGTTCCTGGAAACTGTGTTCCAAGTTCAAAATAACTTTTGAACTTGGATGGATCAAGTAAAATTTGACACATTTTGTGTGTTGCTACAATAAACGCCCTCAGACAACTTCATTCAGTTATGAAACTTGCCAAGATGGACGCCAAATCCAAGATGGCTGACTTCCTGTTGAGTCGAGGTCATGGTCCCAATGGGATATTTTTGTTCGTCTTGGGCCTAATAATGTTCCCACCAAATTTCATAAAATTCGGCACATTATTTTATCCAATGTTTTGCCTGTTGTGATTTGCGTGTTACAACATGAAAACCTGCGGCTTATATTCAAGTGTGGCCTCTATATGTACAAAATTTTCTTTTAAAATTTAGCTGGTGCGGCTTGTAGTCAGGTGCGCTCAATAGGCCGAAATTTACGGTAGTTATGTTAATCCGCCAAACCTTACAGCAACATTTCATCTATGTTGTGTCTAGTAAAAATTGCTGTGTTTTTTTGATGGTACAACAAACGTGCTAGGACTAGGAGGAGTTTGCTCATTTACGTAGGGTGCAAAAAAAAACCCACAAGGTTTATGGTTTTAAGACCTTTTGCAAATGGCCAAAATAGACGCCAAAATTTAGTTACAGATAAAGATAAAGATTTGTGGTATTACCTTGCGGTGCTGCAACGACGGCAAAGCATGCCTTGCAAATACTTCCACACCACCGAATGCGAGCCTTTTTTCGGAACGAGTTCGGTTTGAGACGTGGCTGTCTGATTCTCATCACTGGTAACGGTTTTCATCATCCATTTTTAGTCCTGTCACACTAGTCTAGTTCAATGATGCTGCAGGTGCAGTTTTCACCTTAGGGGGGCACTATAGAGCAACGCACGGGTCCGGGACCTATGCCAATATAACAATAGGGTTCCTCGCCTTCATTAAGGAAAAAAACAAAAACCCGGTTAGGTTGCAGGAACAAACTCAGTCCCACCCTCGTAACCAAGTTGCTACCATGCTTGCAGCCTGTACAGTGGCAGTCAATCAGTGAACAGTCATGTTTGGTTGCGTCATCCTCTTCCAGAGCAGAGGCGAGAATGAGTGCTAAAAGTGAGGAAATCGGTAGTAAAAAAAAAAAAAGAAAAAAAGGACACACTACCTCGTCAGTTTGGCAGTTACTTAAAGTCCGACCACAGTCACGCTAATGTCGCCTACAAATGACACCAGGTGACCGTACCAGACGTCGCTCACACCCCCTGGATTACACGCCATGTACGGCACGGCACACTACATCATCTGCCACTACGTGTGGAGATACACAGAGCGCCCTGTTGAGGTGCTCTGCAACAAAATCTAAACGAGACATAACTGAGGCAGTGACTTGTCACAGAGCCAAGGACATGCTTCTACTCAGCATAGTTTATAGAGAAGTTTGGTTTTAAAAATCTTGTGCTTGACATTACTATTTTCCTCTGTGTGGTCTGATTGATAACTGAAGTGATTAAAATAAGAGGAAAGTTTATGAGTTTAGAATACAAGTTAAAAAGTTATATCGTGATATGTTGATATTGTATGATAGTACCTTTCAAACTGTTATTATTAGTGGGGAAAATGCACAGTAAAGTCAAGCCCTGTCTCATCTGACAAGACAAATGTTATTTTATCACATGAAATACATTTTTGGGTTAGGATTAGGGTTTTTTCTCAACATGTTATTGTTAATAATGTAATTAGGGATGGCCCGATCCAATATTGATAACGGATATCAATCCGATATCAGCCAAGAAGCGAGTATCGGATTATATCAGACTGCCCTAAAATCTCTGGCTCTGCATGATGGATGCATGTAGAGCCTAAATCAGAGGCTAATAAGCCGCACAGCGAGCGTGAGCTAGCCGTTAGCACCACGCTCCAGAGGCAAGTTGCTATGCTAAAACAACATTATTTCATAAACCAGCACCACCTGTCGACTTTCAACAGCCTCCTTTTGTTAATTATACCCCAAAAACCAGCCATGCCAAGAGCTTTCTGTGTTTTAAATGTGTCCTGAAGCTCCACACACGGAGCTAAGTACGTATGCGGGGCTAGTCCCTGGCTCCGGGTTTACCTGCAGGACGAGTCACTCAACCTGTGTGGGTTGTAGAGCTGAAAAAATTTATCGATTATTAATCGATTACTAAGTTAATCGACATTTTTATTTTTATTTTTATTTTTATTTTAACAAAGAAACCATAAAAAATTTATCATTTTGGTTTGTGGACAAAAAAAGACATTTAAGAACATCATCATTTCCAGGTTTGAGGGACACCAATCAACATTTTTATGGTTTTCTGATATTTTATGGACCAAACGATTAATCTATTAATCGAGAAAATCGATTATGAAAATAATCATTAGTTGCAGCTCTAGTGGGTTGGGCTAATCCAAAATAGTGAAACAAGGCGGGTGTTCTCTGAAGACACGCTGCTACTTGTGAAATACAGGTGCTCTGAAAACACCCTTATTAGCACTTGGTACTTTCCTCCTGATGAAATTAACCATAGACTGCAAAAAATCTAATATTTTTATGTTGAAGGTTAAAATTGATGTAACCCATTGGTAATAATAAATGGGTCAGTTTTTCTCATACCGACTGTTGCTGACTACAACACACATTCCATACTGCAAAAAAGTATGTATGATTCGTGCTGATACCGTATCGGATCGATATTGGTATCGGCCAATACTCAAGGCTGCAATATCGGTATAGTATCGAAAGTGAAAAAGTTGTATCGGAAAACCCTAGCCTCATAGGACCAGGTTTTGGTCTCCATGAGTACTACTGGTCCTGACAAGGTCAGTGTTCACATCTGAAAAGGTCCTAAAGAGGTAATAAATACAAGAACACACAGAAATTCCAATCCTAACATGAAAAACCAGGTCTTAAGCCACAAACAGCCCTTTGAAAGTGTGACAGAACATGAGGGCCATTCAAAATGTCCTCACTTCCTTTGGTTTATTATTATTTATAGTTTTTTGGTCTTGACAAAAATGTATGTGCAAGCACTGTCTCGGTCTCTTTCTCTCTCTCTCACACACACACACACACAAGGTTTACGCAGCTATTCTTGTTAGGAAACAATAAAACGATTCATGATTCTGCATATTACGGGTCCACAAAAGTCAGTGATTCTACCAGGCAGGTAAAAGGAAAAAAAAACAGGATCACACACACACGCAGCAGCCAGCCAGTGTGGAGGAGGGAGCCTCTTCAGACCGCCACCACCCACACCATCTCCTCTTTCTCTGCAGGATCACATCCCAGCGCCGCCCATTATTCTCCACAATCACTGCATCCCCCGGTTAAATAAAGCCAAGCTAACGGTACCTGGCTGCTCGTCTGTAAAGCATGGCTGAATCCCGCGGTCGGCTTCAGTGTCAGTGTTGTTGTCGTGCAGCAGCAGTAGCGGAGAGCTCGGAGCATCTCGCAGGCTACAGCCGCAGCTCCTCCCGCCGTCGCAGAAGCTACAGATCAGGCCATGGAGCCGGAGCAGGCCCGCTCACAGACATGGATCGTGGCTCAGTGTGAATGTGTGTGTGTGACGGATGCTGCCGTCCGTCCCTCGCCAAATCCTCTCTGTGTGAGTATGTATGCAACGTCTCCTCCAGTGCATCACCCGCTTATACTACTGTGTAGCCAGAGTGCGGAGGAAAAAAATGTAGAGCTACTTCCGGGTACCTCCAAAATAAAATCTTGACAGGAAAAAAAACCGCCCTGGTTTGCTGTTATGCTGTTTGATAACTTGTATACTCTGCCATTACGAGATTAAGAATATGGTTTTGACATCTCCACAGTCCACTGTCCGAGACATGATGAAAACAAAGTACATTTAATGGTTGCACATGTTGTGCTTTTATTTTGAGGGTAAACTTGAGTGATTTCCTTACAGTCTTTGTTCACTTTTGCTGACTTAACAGATCAGGGTTGCCGAATCTAACGTCAAAATGATGCTGACAGAAGGCAATCGGAGACAAGGCACCCTCATAATTTCCTCCACCTCATCCTGCTGCCTGTCTGCCTGCGATAGATAGATAAGATAGATAGATAGATAGATTATTAAAAAATAGATACATCAGGACGCTTACATCAGGACGCTTAATAGCGTCCTGATGTATGCTAGTAAGCGTTTGAAGGAATACTTCACCAATTTACATTTAGCTTTGTATTACTAGAATAGGAGTAGTATTTTTGGAAAATTGTGCTTCCCAACCTCACTTTCCCCTGAGTCGAGAAATATCTTTATTCTTTTTTTTGTTACGTGACCACCAGACCAATGCTAATTCCACACTTTTTTGACCCACTCATAGGGGACAGGACCTCATTCCCCGAATGTTAAAAGTGTCCGCCATCTTTGCTAATAGTTAAGCTAACAGGGCCAAGTATCACTGGTGGGCATGTAACAAAAGTCAAAGGGTCAGAGGTTCATACCAGGCAAAGTTGCATATCTTGAAATAAATATTGTTTTACAAGCAATGGCAATTTCTTATGTTTATGGCTGTTTTTTATTTATCACTCCGCAGCACAAACATTGTCACCAGGAGAAAAAGAATGAAAACAAAAACTCCAAAAACATTAATTGATGAATCAATAACTACATTTTCACTCAACAAAAACAGAGTGAGAATCATGAACTAAACTTTGCATTTAACCTCTGTGCAGGTGTTGTCCCAGGCTCTGTTAAACTCACTCTGCTCCACCCTCTCCTTAGCAGAGGAATATCAATTATAAAACCCCCTCAGCTAGCAAATCAACCCCAAACATACACAATACTGATAATACATAATCTTAAACACTTTAATTTTACTATTAGAAATTATTTTTCTTTACATGTCAACTATGCAATTTGCCTGTTTTCTAACTAGGTTGCAGTAGAAACGTTAAGCTGTGAACTGTGTATTTGTAAATGTTGTAAGATGGAAGCAGAAGCTACATGGCACGAGCTAATATAGTGTCTGGTGTGTAGTAATCTAATTACTCCACCATTATGTGGTGTGTCTGTGTGACAAATATCCTTAAGCTTCTGTTTTGGCAGTAAAAAACTTTGAAAGTTTGTAGTTGAGCTAATTAGCAAGAAGGTGATTTAATTATTATTGGTTTTTTTTTTTGTATATTGGACTGTAAAACAACAGGCCAGTTTCTCTGGGTTGAAGATTAATCAGCTCGCGTTCCACGCAGCGGGAACTGAGAAACAAGATGGTGAGCCACCCACAGGAGTGATCACGGGATGAACAGCGTCTTTTAAGAACTGTCTTCACTTCACAGATAAGGATATTGCTCTAGTTCACAGGGGAAGTGGTAGGACTATGTCCATGTCATCACCTGTCTCACCTGCTGTGGAGAAGACGTGTCCACACTGACGTTTACTGATGTGAGCGAGAAAACTACACTTAAATGCCGATTACACACTGTAGTTACGGACTGTATTATGTGCAGCTTGTTTATTTAAATTTCCCTTGTTTTTATGAATAATTTTATGCCAGTGGTTTAGTGCCACTGGCAGTAACAGTAAAGAGGGGCTGCGTTTTAAGTAGCCATGTATTTCCTCTATGACAGCAGATTGATTACAACGTGACCTGACCCCATCCCCGGGTCTTTAAGCCCGAAACCGACGCAGTCCGACACACCAGTGTGTATTATCTGCCCGAACCCTACCTGGCCCGATGTCTGAATACATTTTCCAATTGATTGAAGCGCTGTGTTTTGTTTGCAACGCGTCATCTGGGTCCTACTGGATGGGTGGTACCGGCTGCTGCACAGCTAACGGGCGGGAATTCACATACTGGTATACATTTGCCCTTTGGTCAGTGGGCAGCAACTGGTTGAATTTCAGCCTCAGGAATGTTATGGAGATTGGCCATTTTTCCCCCAACCGGTGAGCATGCCGTTGACGCACGGCTACCAGCAGTGCAGTATTGTTGGCATTTTGCTGGCAGTGATGTCTAAGTCGTTCTGCCCATAGCAGCCCAAGATGCAGAGTGGTTCACAGCGATCAAAC
The DNA here is from genome assembly GCF_019176455.1 of Solea senegalensis. Lineage (NCBI taxonomy): Eukaryota > Metazoa > Chordata > Actinopteri > Pleuronectiformes > Soleidae > Solea > Solea senegalensis. The sequence continues at coordinate 16,865,331 of NC_058023.1, forward strand.
AACTTAATTTCTAATACAAACTTTATGGTTTTGGACCCCAAATACTGTAGCATGCAGTGGCTTCTTCGTGACAAAGAAACACTGCAGTTTCTAGTTTTCCTTGATGAATACAGACTACAGCTACCTGCTGATCTCCTCTCATGCAGGTGCAGAAAGTACTGTCTGGTTGCTCGTCGGCTGAAGTCGTTGCAGTGTGTGCTGGTGCAACTTTTTAATCCAACACTAGTGTGCAGCAGGAGGCTAGTCCAGTTCTAAATTTAGATGTAAATCCTCTAATTGGTTATCCAGTGATTTTGTTAAGGAGTTAATACCAGCCTTTGAACTGGGGCCTATTCTCACCATCTTCCATATGGCTCAGTCTAGCCATATTAGCAGAACAATAACAACACAGGGCATCATATGCTATGTTTCCACAATGGTACAGTTTGGTTTGTTACAGTACAGTATGGTTTCAAACTGAGAACAGCACCTTTACCTGGTAGGTGAGGTGTAGGCTGTGCCCAGTGGCCGCGTATTGTGACCTCGTACCTGTAAATGACCTTTAATATGCCACAGCGTATTCTCAAAATGTGTTGTTTCTATAGTTATTTATTTCATAAGTAATGTCTTTGAATTAACTTGTTTCCTTTTTACCGTTATTTCCTGTTTTTAGGTCGGTGCTTTTAATTTTTAATTTCATTTTGGTGCTTGTAACTGGAAAAGGAAAAAAGACTGCGGATAGTTAAGCATTCACACAGCATAAACGGGTTCAAATATGTCTACTAATGTCCACCAATAAAAGTTTGTTTAGCAGCTGGCTGATAAGGGCATTTTAATGTTGTGCTTAATGCTCAGTAGTAATGTGATGTCTTTTCATAGTTTTGCATTGTTTTATTCCTGTGTATTTTAAGCTAGCAATAACGCTGCTTTGGTGCGATGTAGGGCATGTTTGTCGGTCTGAAAGGGACAGTTATTTCATTCGCTTGTTTGCAAGTATAAATAAATTATATTTATTATAATAAATTATTTTTGTGTGTATTAATAACAAAAAGCAGTAAAACGACAGTTAAAAAATATTGAATTCTAAGTTAAAGTTAAAGTTTGTTTATTGCACTGTATTTTGAGGTTGTCATTGAGCTAAAACAGGTTAAAAAGGATATTTCATGATTGTGAATGAGGATTCATTTTCAGTTAAAGGTTAAAAACACACTTTTTTGATATTGTTGAACACTATGAAGTTGGTAATACTATTTTTGTTTCATTCCATAGTTCTTATGGTGTGTTCAGAGTGTGTTCAAGGTATCAAAGGTTTTAATGGAGCAACGTTACCATCTATTCAGCTCAAAAATAAACACTTGTGGACCATCAGTTAAAGAGTTCGACCATCATTCAGCCGGGGACGCTACAGTACTGGTGCGACGACAACGAACATACAACAATCAAGGACATTCAGCAGCTTTTTTTTCCTGCTCGGTTTGCGGCTGATCATCTCAACAAGATGCCAAGCTTTGTATGAGACTAGACTGCGGGTGAAACTGGACACCCTAAATTGACCGTTGGTGTGAGTGTGAGAGTGGATGGTTGTCTGTCTGTGGCCTTGTGATGGACTGGCGATCTGTCCAGGGTGTATCCCGCCTTTCACCTTATGTCAGCTGAGTTTGGCCCAGCTCCCCCCATGACCCTTGTGTGGAGGATAAAGCGGTAGAAGATGGATGGATGGATGGATGGATAGACTGCGGGTGTTGAGGAAACAACAGCTCTAAGGGAGTGACATATTACTGTTGCCCAATCTGTCGTAGATGGACCTGACCATACCATCGTACTCCAGTGCAGAAATGGACTACTCCAAATGGAAAACCCCAAAAAATATATATGAATACAAGCAAATCACTATGTGCTGTGATCATTACACACTCCAGTGCTGAGCTCTCTACACTGGCTCCTTACAAAATTTAGAATAGAATTTAAAATCCTCCTCACATATAAAGAACTAAGTGATCAGGCCCCATCAAATTTCAAAGAGCTGATTATTCTTCTTATTGCGCAAATAGACCACTCTGCTCTGAAAATAGAGGCTTACTTGTGAACCCAGAGTCTCTCAGGCAGGGCTTTTCAACTTCAGAAGTGGTTGGCCCACAAAGGAAAATAGCTGGTGTTTTGTAGGCCACACAGTATATTTGTTTAGACAGCTACAGCCTACTTGAAAATGTATGAATAGAGAATATTAAGCCATAGGCCTACAGAACCTTTTCACATGTTATTCAAAAATTTAAAAAAATAAAGTAGTTTACTTCAACCCTTTAAGAAGCAGTCACTGACAATAAATGAATGAATAAGACAATAAATAACTATGCCCTTATTAGCCTATTTTATTATAATTCTACAAACAATTGAAATAATTGCCGTTCCACAGAAAATATATATGATGATTGATAGGTTTTATAGGTAGCTAACGAAGCGTAGCTATCAAGTCATGACATGACCGGACATGACATGGTAAACAAATAAAATAAATTGTGCCCACGAAATAGCTATAACGTGCACAAAATACTAATGCGCCTGTAAAGAAACCTGCCTCATAATTTTTCCTTACTCATTCCTAGCCTAAAATAAAAGTCTATGGACAACATTAACCTTAGTTGTCCCTAAATCACATACATCGCTCTTTAATCATTGTTTAGTGCGCTGGATTATTGACCCTCGCGTAAAGCCGTCTCTTCATATGTCTCTCACTCATAAGGAAACCGTGTTTACTAGCAGCGATTTGATGTCTTTATAGGCCAATCCCAGAATAAAACTCTATGATCCTCTCCCACGGGTGAATGCACTCCATTGTTCTGTTTGTTTACAGCCCCTATAGGTCAAACTGATCCGGAAGTACATGAATGAATGAATGAATGAATGAAAGTACATCTTTTTTTTCAACCTCCATTTTGTTTTCCATGTCCCTATAGGGGCTCCGTACATATACTATATCTTTCACTTTAATTATAATCAAATCCAGAGTTGGACATTCAAGAGGGGTGCCAAAGTTAAATCCCACACCAACAGACAAGAACATGGGGTATTTTGTTTTGTCAACAATTACACAGATTGACATGACATCACTTGACTGTGTTGAAATGATGCTAATAGTACCTGGACGTTATAAAACGAATGGCAGAAAATGAGCCATGATTTTTTTACTTGTCGTGCCTCTTTAAGTTAATGCAGTCAAGCACAATAAACACACTGGTTTGGTTCTAGGCAAGTCAACTTTGCATCTCTTTAGCTAGCAAATGACTTTGTGAAGCACTTTGTCAGTTCACTTCCACTAGCCTGAGCATCTCTGACCTACCCCTATGGTCTTCTTCATTGGTTCAGATCAGGCATGTCCAAAGCCTGGCCTGTCCAAAGGCTGCGTGGACAATTGTGACAATGAACATTTAATTTTAATTTCACAATGCATTTGTATGTAAAAGTTACTATTAAAAAAAGGTCTGAAGTGACATCTTCACATTATCAAATCTGACCCTCGTTAAAAAAAAGTTTGGACAGCCTTGGTTCAGATGAACCAATGAGTCTTCTTGTGTTTGTTTTCTCTCCCTCTCCACTCATTGTGTTCCTGATGGGTTTTTCTATAATAATTATAATGTCTTGACCTTGAAATAATGTATGTTATGAATCTGCGCTTTACAAATTTACAAAAGCCACAGTCCTTACAGAAAGGGAATGTCCCATTTGCTGCGAGTGACCTGGAAATGATACCAGTTGTGACTTGTGTGTGTCTTAAGATTGGATACTTGTGACCGAGTGAGGTTTTGTCATGGATGTATTATAAGAACTGGATAGAGCACCGCCCCTTTGGCTCTGTTCATTCCTTTGGAGTTGCTCACCCAGCATATATGTCAAAAAAGTTGTGCAGACTCATGATCATATTATTAAGAACAATAACAGCGTGTTAAAAGTAGTTTTATAACTCCAGATTATTTCACTCACATTCATATATTCATCACATTTATCAGTAACTTTATGTACAGATAGTGACGATAAAACATCAGTGGTGAAGTGAGTGCAGGTCTCACACGGTCACAGCTCCACAGTACACCGTCACCGTTCACGATGTCAGTATGAGTCCACACAGCAGCTTGTTAATACAACGATAATAAGTTTGAAATAAATCCTAATGAGCGACGAATAAATAACTAAAACCTGTTTTGTCGTAATATTTTGAAAAATTGTAAAAGAAAACCCCTCATTGCCTTAATTTATTCACATTTCTGTTTTATATTTTATATATCCAGTAGAAATTATTGCAAATGGACAATGGAGAATTATTTGTTCAAAGGTTTTTGTTATTTGACCTCATCTGGCCCTCAACTTGGACACAGTTTTTAATTTCGGCCCTCTCTGTTATTGAGTTTGACACCCCTGCTTTACACCAACTTGCTCCATTCACACGCCTTCATTCCAGCGTGTGAATGGATATGAAAAGATGAAAAATGTGCTAAATATAGATGCACTGTATGAATGTTTGAGTGAATTAGTGTGAATGGGTGATTTTCAAACCTCTGGTGTAAAGCAGCTTTGAGTGGTCATCAAGACTAGAAAAGCACTATATAAATACAAACCTAGTAATATATAGTCGGTTTATATTAGATTTAACGGCTTAACCAACTCCATAACCTACCAAATCGACATAATAGATAATACTGATGTTCCAGGACTTTATATGAGGACATTTTCCTTATCTGGACCTCTGTGGATTTTTAATGACAAGCTCTGACCCACAGTGTCCATCGACTGTAAAGTGGCCTCCTCCAGTGACCCAGTGCCCTGCATGTTTATGTCAGCCCAGTCACGTTCGTTAATCAGTCAAACAAGATTAGTCCTAGGCAATAAGCCACCATGGGCTCCGTGTTCTTGAGAATATAGCAGAGGGTTTACAGGAAATCATAGTTTCATTATACTAAATACATTCAGGGATTCAAAGTAAAACATACTGTCGCTGTTGTAACACCAAGCTTCTTTTTTCAACCAGTAGCTTACTGCAGTATATTGCTATAAATACAACTTGCAAAAACATGTTCTGCCTTTAAAAGAATAGGGCTGCAATCATGGGCGTCAGAAGCATTCGTAATGTGGGACGCACACACACACACACACACACTTCTTTTATGAAGTAGATGCCATTCAGGTGTATTTCAACAGACCCCTTCTTATACCTTCAGAAGTAAGCAAAAACAATTGATCCAATAACTCATTCAGAAACAGATTCAATTTGAAGAAGTTCTCATTCAAGTAGCTCATATGCATCAGCCTGTTTTTAAAGAAACTCTCATGGCTCATCACCAACAGTGCATTTTAATTCTACATTTAAAATAGTTGTTCTGTTGTAAAAAGGTAAAAAGTAGTTGTAATTGTTGGAGAGAAAAGAGAAACTTTAGAACACGTTCAACAGGTTGGCAGTTTACAAGATTTATATTGATTAATTGAATCCCGTTTGTCCTGTTGCTCCTGTACCGCACCGAAAAGTGAGTCAAGGCTGATTTAGCAAAAAGTAGTATATGTAGTTGCTAATTTCCAAATAAATGAGTTTCCATAAAATTTTAAAAAGACACATCAATCAACTCTCTTCACTGTCCCTCCATGCTGACCCTGCCTCTGACTCGCTCTCAGTCTCAAACACCTACAGTGTTTATCATAAAAAAAAGTCATAGTCATTGTTTTTTTAACAAGTCTGTTCCAAGCAGCTGTAATTTCCCACCCAGCGCTCAGGTTGTATATCAAATGTTCATCAGTTCAATGGGTATGTTGGTCTTGCTGATGTCTTATGGACCAAACAACCAAATGAGGAGATGGATTCATCGAGTAGGAAAATTCATATTGACATACAACTATGTATCTATGAATTAAACAACATGAAATCATTTCACTTAAAATTGAAGGGTTATGGAAACAGAAGTAAAAAAATAAAATGTAAATATTTATTAGGCGGATATTTTCATCTTTGTTAATCATAACATTAATTTTATGCATATGTGCCTTTTCTTTGGCGACTCCTCAATAAATACCATTTCCTCTGGAAATGATTGTATATACAGTCTTGGTCTATACAGTATATCCAGTCATAATTCAAAAATATTTTAATTAATTTACAAACGAATTATGTACTTGTGAAAGAAATTTCATGTCATCGATTCCTTTGCTTGCTTTGCTCACAATTAAAATCTGGTCATTTTTGAAATGAATACAAAATAACTAGATTTGTATGAATATTGGTGTACAAACAATATTCATACAAATGTATGTATATTTGTATGAATGTAACTAAATAAAAAAGAAAAACAAATAACTAGATTTGCATGAATATTGCGCACATATACGTGTGGAGATCACTCACTTGGAGAAACAAGTTGTGGTGGTCACGATCGCTCTGGATGGTGCCGCTGACAGCGGTGCAGCAGGTGGCTTTGGCCTTGTTCCATCCCCTGCTCATTCTTTTATAACAGCGTCGCGGCGCGTCCCGCTGCTGGTGGAGTCACAGCGCTCCCTGTCCGTAACCAGGCCAACGCGCCTGGCCTGGTTACTGGAACGCCTCCTCCTTATCTCTACCCTGTTCTCACGGCAGCTTGGCATGGGCATACTTCATGGAAGAGGTGTGCATTTTGACCACGCCCCAACCAGTGACGTGCGGTGAGGTCCATGACTGGGGAGGCTGGGTCGGAGGTACAAATATATGAACCCAAAAATAGAAGCCTATATTTAAATGTTGACCCTAATTGAAACATTTAGTTGCTTTAACGCCAGTTCAAAAGTGGTACAGCTCTCGTGAGTGAGACTGTGGTCAGATGCAGCACCAACATGCAAATACATTAGTTTGCCTTTTTTTACACAATCATTCAAATTAAATGTAAAAGAGAGAGGCACAGATAATAGGAATGAATACTTCAGGTCACGCAGGTTCACAGCTGCTGTGGCCAGTGTGTGATCGCCGCAAAAGCTCAGATTTACCGAATCGTTTTTTTCATATCAACATCCTCCTTCTAAAGCCGACTTGTTAGCGGTACGGCAGTCAGCAGCAGCAATGTCGGAGGCCCACAAGACGTTCCTGGGTTGGAAATACAAAAAAAAACAAACACTTCGTACAGACAGAAGATAAGCGCCCAAATATTTTAGTACAATGCAAAGAGTGTTTGCCGGCAGTGAAGGTGCTGTCGACGTCCAAACAGCCGATGTGGAACCTGAGGACCCATCTAAAGCTGTAACTGCAAGAACTCCCATACAATAACATGGGGAAGAGGTGCCAACCTTCCGTGTCTAGCAGGTTAATTGATGATGATGATGATGACAGTCATCAAGTCAGCTTTCATTTCATATCATTTCTTTTTTTCTTTTTTTTTAAAAACACTTTGTTTATTGATTTTCGTTACATATAAGACAGTAAAAACAAACAATCAACAAACGCCCCCCCACAACAATCTCAGCAAAGGTTCATCTCAACATTAAGCATACATAATAGCTCATAAAAACAATATACACCAGTATATACCATATACATACATACATATACTGACCCACACATATAGCTCAGGAGGTGCGTCCTGGACCATATCATATACACTCACATAAACGGCCCACACATACTCAGAGTAATTTCATATCATTTCTGATGTAAGAACAGTGTACACTGAAGTAAGATGTAGCCTAACTATTCTCAAAAATGATATATTTTTTTCCAAATATGACCTCGAAGCGCCACCTTGTGGTGCAATCTTTATTAGTTTATCTGAGATTTTGAAAAGGTTAGACTCATAATGTATGGTTACACTTTTGAACACAGTTTTATCTTTATAATTTTGGTTTATTTTATAGAACATTAATGCCATCACTTATCTAGGTTGTCATATGAAGCGCTGTTATCTTAATTGTGCACATTTGTCATCAGGTCAACATGGTATCATGTTTTCCACATGCTGTACACATATAACGCAACAAACACATTTTGTATTATTTATTTACATTTCATCATGTTTTGTCATCAGTTTATTATTTGTGTAAAGAACAAATATGTGGTTCATTCCAAAATAATGATCTGTGGTTTTAATCCACTTTTAAATTAAGCAAAGTAATTAAAATGTATTAGTTATATTACTTTGAGAAAGTAATTGAAATAGTTACACTACTAATAAATTTTCAACAGGGTAACTTGTAATTGTAACATCCATCATCTACCACTTTAGAGGGTCGCGGGGGGTGCTGTGCCAATCTCAGCTGACATAGGGCCATAGGCGGGGTACACCCTGCACAGTGCGCCAGTCCATCGCAGGGGCCACACAATCATTCACTCTCATACTCACACCTATGGTCAATTTAGAGTGCCCAATTTAACTGTTTCTGGACTGTGGGAAGAAGCCGGAGAACCTGGAGAAAACCCATGCATGTGTGCAAACTCAATGTAGAAAGGTTATTGTTCCAACCGGGCTTGAATCAGGGTCTTCTTGCTGTAAAGGCACCACTACAACCACTACACCAACCATGCGGCCCATAATTTAACGTTTCCAAAGTAATCTTCCCAACACTGGCTGTGGCACACAGATCCCAAATAAAATAGATGGATGCAGTCCCGCTGTATCCCTCTTCTTGCAGCTTCCTCCCTAACACACCACAGCATAAACACCTCAGACTGGTAAAATGTCACCAGTTTTGGCAGATGTTAAAGGATTCTAATCTCCTCAGGAAATACAGATGGCTCTACCCTTTCCTGCAGACTGAGTCAAAGTTAGATGACCAGTCCAGCCTATCGTCCAGATACAGCCCCAAATATTACACCACGTCCACCTCAACCTCCTCGATGGACACAGGTTTGAAGTTTGGTCTGTTCTGACGGAGGTCCACCACCATCTCATTGGTCTTAGAAGTGTTCAGCTGGAGGTGGTTTGACCTGTACCATCTTACAAAGTCATACTCAACCAGGCTTCTTTACTCCTATACCCTGGCCACTCAAAAAACGGGGTAAGAGACAAAAACATTACATTACACAAATTCTCTCAGTAGTGCAATATTTTGAGATGCCAGAAACCTACCTTTTGACTATCAGAAAGGGTACAAAGTGATTTAAATTAAAAGGGAAAGAAAAAATAAATACCTGTACCAAATATATATAAGGGTATACTGTATATGCATATATTCCTTTTAAAATGTTAAACAAAATCTTCCTTAGAAAAGTTATTGACATTATCACTGTGCATTTGATATGTAATTTATTAAAAAGATTTGTTCACAGAATTGTTCAGCACTTCCAGCATTACTGCAGAGCAAACTCCATCTGACACGGTCACTGAACTGAAATATGGCGGAACGGGTTGTGATGCGGCTCACGATCGCCAGCTTTCAGCAGTGCTGTCGCTAAATACACCTCTGTTAAATATTGACACGTTAGACAGAATATATGTTTTTTACAAATGTTTTCAGGATTTTTGAGTCTAACTGATCAACAGTTCGGCACTGTTCGGTTATATTCCTGTGTCTTGACATGCTTCTGTTCACCAAAAGCTTGTTTTCTGGTTTTTGGTCAAAACTGTGTTTTTGGTGGAATCAGTTCCATGTTCTATTGCCACTTACTAAAGAAAGGAAAAAGGTAGAAACACACTTTTTTTTCCAGATGAAAGAAGAGAGTCTAGAGTCTAGTCTGGAGTCTATAAGAGAGTCTACTCTTTCTTTCATTTCAGTGTTAACATAGAACATAGAACATAGAACACAATATTCTGTCCTTGAAACATGGGTCAAAATGGTCTAAAATGGCTGGCAGTATGGGGCTCTCTGCTCTGAAAATGGCTGGCAGCCGATGAGTTAATATTATTTTAATTTAATGTTTTTACTTGTAAGTGATGACACGCGAAAAGTAGTGAATTAATTTGAGACTTTAATTGGAGTGAAAACACAGCTGAGAGCAGCCCAGTGTGCGTCTTTTTGTGTGTGTGTGAGAGAGAGAAAGTCATAAATACTGGCATAAATAAATGTATGAATGAATGAATAAATAAGTAAATGGATGAATGGGTTACAAGAGTGTCCTGGTCGAGACAGGCAGCAGTACATTAGACTGAAGAAGCGTGAAGCTACACTGATACACAACTACTGACAGGAAATGCCAAACCGGAAGTCTCTCATATAAATAATAGCGGACATCTACTTATGAAAATACAGTATATAATATATATAAATATACATATATATATACATATAAATACACATATATATGTATTACATAAAATAATGAATACATAAATAAATAATACAGAAATGAATTAATTAACAAATAAAAATAATACAGAAATACTTGTATACATAAATGAAACAATGAGTAAATAAATGAATAAAGGAATAAATAAATACAAAAATACATCTAATACATTTATTTATGAATGGGTTTTTAATGGTCGATTTATTCATTCATTCATTCATTTGTTTCTGCATTTATTTACCCATTCGTTCTTTGCTTTATTATTATTATTGTTATTATTATTGTTCTTTTTTGTATTTTTATTGTTATAATTATTATTATTATCATTATTATGTCATTTATCGTCCTCCATACACAGATACAGCTACTGAAACATACACCAACACAATACAATAGAATCATAAAATGAACTTAAAATATAAAATACAATATAAAACCACACAATCCGCAAATTTACAGAACATTTACAGCCACCTGTGTAGAAAATTAATATTACTGAACAAGAACAGTACAGTAGTACTTTATGGTCGCCACAGCACCACCGTGTGGCCCAAAGTACACATACTGCTGCATACATATGGCAAGAGATATATTGTAGACTGCTTGAACTGCGATAAATGTAGATTATTCCCGGTGCTAAGGTGTGTGTGTGTGTGTGTTATTGTATTTTAAGTACCAATAACATAAGTAACAATCATCAAAAAAAATCTACCTGGTGCCACGACGGAAGGTAACAAGATGGCTTTTATTTTGAAGGCCAAAGCTCCCGGAAGTGGCAGAGTTGAACGTTAAACCACAAACATGTTCTTGTTGGTGGAATTCCTCAGCACTAGCCGAAGGAAAAGCAGAAGATCCCGGGCTTTGTTCGTATGTTTGGACTGAGTTTGTAATTGAGTAGTGAAACAAACTGCTGACTCACCGTGTCTCCCGCTGTTCTGTCATGTTTAACACTCGTTGAGCAAGAGTTGTTGAGAAGAGGACGGTGGAAAAAGAGGGAGAAAGTCTTGATGGAAAGGAGGGGACGTAGGAAGATGAGCGGGGGGAGCAAAGGAAGGAGCTGAGCAATGTGGCAAAACTCTTCCCTGCTACGCTTGTGTTTGTGTCGCAGTTAAAGTGGTAAGCGTGTATTTTTCTGTCTTAATAAACAGTTCATTTTATATCTAGTAAGTATAAGTATTACAGTCGAGGCGTGGTTAACATTTCCTCCAGTTTTCCAGGTGAACAGCTTAAAATTGACTCGTCTTAAAGGAGTCTGAAGGGTGTGTAGGGCCTGTAGAGGGCCTCGTCACACTTATACTGGACTTCTATCAACTTTTTTAACTGAACAATCTGTTTTTCTACAGACAACATCCTTCATTTTTGGAAAAAAAAAAAAAAAAGTAATACCCTTAATACTAACCGGCATCAAGTTAGTTTAATATTCAACATTCATTTGACATTCAAAATACAAACCTATTATTTATTAATACTAACCCTATGACTAAAAGTGGCAAATGGCTGTACAAACAATTAATGCTGCAAAGAAACCTAAAAAACGAAAATGGTAGCAAGATAAAAGTAAGCACTGGAAATTAGAGAATTAAGTTGTGGGTTTTTTTTGCCATTTTTTTATTATCAATAATTGTTTTACTTATTTAAGTTTATGCATTTTGTCCTCCGATAAATGCGTGTAAGTCACAAACTCAATCAGTCCATAATTTTATTGAGTAATTGAGGGTTTGTTTAGTCCTTGAAGTATCCGACCTCCACAAAACTAATAAACATTTACATTTAAGAAGCTGAAAAATCTAAGAACCTATTATGAAAAAAACAATACATTTTCTTCGCTGTGCAAAGTAAATGAATAAATAAAGTTCGAAATAATGGTAGCAGCCTAATCTAACCAGGGGATCAGGTTGTGTTTGCCGATATCTTACATTTTAAATCCAGACCGAGTTTGTGGCCTGCAAAATGTACTTTGTGAATATACTGTATTTCAATTAGAAATGTTCCCTTAATCTCCGATGACACTCTGGGGTAATTTTGTGTCTTAATATAATAAATTTCTTGCATATTTTAACATTAAAGTAAATCACATTTGGGTTGAAAATGCAAGTGAAATGAAATACCTACAATACCTACAATGTGTTCCCTTATAGTGGCTACAGTTTTCTTTTAATTCCAACCTTTATTAAGAGAATTGAACTCTCCAGTAACTGGGCAGCTTTTTGCACTTGTATCGCATCTGATCTAATTTTCTGCTGCTTCCACCAATGCAGAGATGGAGGGAGAGAAGGAGAGACGGAGGCAGCAGCGGGAGGAAAAAGAGAGTAATGAGGCGGAGGACGACAGGAGAAGTGATGAAGACACAGACACCAAAGAGGATGAGGATGAAGATACAGAGGGTGCAGCGCTGGTCTGGCAGGAAGGCTACGGTGAAGACAATTTGGGCCTTCCCATCATGCACTGGGAAGCGCTGAGTCTGCGCATTGCTGAGCTGGAGAAGCAAGAAGAGGAGAAAAAGGAGAAAAGGGCAAAGGTCAGAGGGCACAGTCGGGGAGAAGGGAGGGTGATGTTTTGTTCCATTTACATTGGAAGTAGGTACTGGGAGCGACATCAGCCTCAAGTTCACCACGTTCCACTTGAGAAGTTGAAAAAAACCTGAGAACCTGATAATATTTATTTATTTATCTGTATAAACCACTGTATGAGTTGCCTCTCACTTTATTTCATTTTTAGGGATGTCACAATTCTCCAACTTCTCGATTCGATTTTTAAGGTCACGATTCGATTCTCTCTCTTTTAGCACAGATGGGTCTGCCATTTTTAGACTTGTCTAGTTTAGTCTAGATCCTTGGATTTTTGTTATGATAACTAATTTAGTCATAGGCAGGGTGGCATTGGACATCCTCATTGCAGTCTGTAAACATCCCCTATATGTAAATGTATTCATCAAAAGATGCACACAAATTGATAATATTTAGGCTTAAATTAAACATATGTTGCTCAAAATACAGTAAGTGCAGAGAAAAAACTTAAATTACAGTACCAGCCATCTCTTCTAGGCTCTGACCTTCCTGGACCCTCTATCATTCTTTCTTCTTCATTGTCTTGTTCCTGCTCATTCCTCACTTTTTTCTCAAAACATTTTTGAACTTTAAAATTTTCTTTTCATTGTGACTGAAACTTGACCCACTGGATTTAAATTTTTTTATATATCTAAATTATTGAATTGATTATTGAAATCATATGCAAATTAAGTATAAGGGTACATAATTTCCGGTATTTGGAGTGTTAAAGATAGTGAGTAATTAAAGTTTTTCACGTTCCGCTTTTGGGAAACCCACTGATTTTCAGGTCTGATACCTCTGTAGATACAGTGTGCTTCTCATCGACGCAATGACGGCGCGGTAAATGCGTCCTTTCTGAAACATTTTTTTTTGTGTTGACGTTTTGTGTGAAATTAACACTGAATGAAACAAAGACAGACTAAAGCAAAAATAAAACAAGAACAAAGCAAAGGGGCTCATGGGTAAAGTAAAGAACAAGAAAAAAACAGGCTATGAGGAGCTAACTAGAATCATAATCAGCAAAACAGGTAAAGGCAGCATAGACAATCCAAAGGGAACAAAGGGAAAAAGGTTTCACAAGGAAAGACCTAACAAATTTGTAACACTATTCAAATGCTGTGAATGTGCTTCACATCAATCCCTGACCATGCTGTTGCTTGGTCACTGCTCATTTTCCCATGCAAATGCAGTGATACACAGAGATGTAAAATGAAAAGCCCAGCCAGCATACTTTACTGTACTGTATTGTACAGCACAACCCCAACATGGAATTCCAAGATAGCTCAACCATAAGTGACTGAAATGCCACGGAGGCATATGTGACAGTCACCGCAAATTCCACAACTACATGATATTAACTTAAAATGTATTAAAATTGTATTTAATTCAAATATTAAAAATAATAAGGATTGGAATTATAGATGAAGATTGACAGCCCTAGTTTGCTGTAGTTTTCCAAATATATTTGTGTGCATTATAATATCGTAGCAGTATGAATGGTTTTGACAAACTCGCGGTGTAAGAAAATAATCAGTCCCACAACGGCTCTCGTAGAAGAGGCCGTGTCTGTATTACCCAAACTTTGTTTTATTTCTTTTTGGAGTCATGATCCCATTGTTCTGTGTGTGTGTGGTTTTCAGAGTGGAATCTCTCTGGAAAGAGGCAGAACTCCAGTTAGCTGGACAGAAGAGAGAGGCAGGAGAGCAGAGAGCTGGGAGGACGGAGACGATGCATGCAACAGCCACGTGCTGGCACTCACTTCCCGGTACGAGCGCTTTTACAACCAATCAACATCAGTGCACTCTAGCTCCTATATATTCCAGCATGGAGGTTGCACAGACATGGTTGTTACAGGCTTATAGCACACCGAGCACAAATGATGGGGTCAGTGACTGTACTTGCTTATTTAAGGGCCACCTTTGGTGAAAGTGTGTGTTTGATCTAATTTTTTTCTCTTCAAATGCTCCATGACTCTGTGACGTTAGTTCCGAATTGGATACTTCCCACCCTGACACATGTCCCAGCACTTAGACAGTAATGCCATGTTTCCACCGGCTCTACACACCTCGCCTCACCTCGGTACAGTTTAGTTGGAACAGAGACAAATTTACCACTGGGTCACATCACCCACTCACTTTTCTTTGCAAGATTTCAATTCAATTCAAAAATAATTTTTGGCATACACATTACACATTAGGGCTGCATGATTCTGGGGAAAAATGGGAATCAATATTTTTTTGCTTGCAATTGAAATCACGATTCTCCGGTACAATTTTTTTCACAAATCAAAATGTTTATTGCACTCATGAACAAAAGATTAGAAACATCATGGTCACATTGGGACGAAATTGGTTATGAGTTTGTTGGGCTTACTCCAAAGTTTATTGAGGAATTTTTGGGAACGTTTGACGTGAGAGAAAGAAAATGCTAACGTTTTGATTTTTTTTTCTATTGTGTCTAAGTCGCACATAGTTGTTCCGATTTCAGTGAGTCCCTGAACTGAGATACAACTGACTGTGAAACTGAGTCTGTGCTCCAGTCATGCAGGAAGTACTAAAATCTTTTTAATTAACTGATTCTAATGATTCAGTACATCGAAAATGACTGCTTTACAAGTCACTAGCTTGTGTGTGTCGCATATAAAACAATATCACGGCAGTTTCGTGCAGCAGTGGTATGGCGACTCTGCCCACGTTGAGGAGGCACCATAGTACGAACCAAACAAAATATAACCCGACAAACCAAACCGTGTATAGTGGAAAAGCACCATAAGTCCTGGTCTTAAAGGCATGGTGAGTATGTGTGTGTGCGTGCGTGCTTGCAGGGGTCCGGTGATCTGTGCATCTGTAGGATTTTCTTGTTTGGTTTTGTCCTGACAAGACGTCTGCGGGCATTTGCCTCGACTTCCATGAGGTGTTTACACTGATCACAAGGGAGTGATGTTTTTCTGTCGTCCAATCAGCTGACTGTTAGACTGGGGAGCCGGTCTAGCTCCACCTTCACAATACCATACGATTTTACCCTAAGGGAAGGGTGCCAAAGAATGGAATGTTTGGGAATGGAAAAGCAAAAAAATACGTACTCTGCTGTACCAAACCGAACCTTTTTGAGCCAGCTTTTGAGACTCACTCACTGTCCAAACTTGCAAGAATACATTTTATTACTGTGCAGGACATGATGCTGACTTTTTAGTAAGTAATGCTTTCTGTTTACTTATACTTGTATATATACATTGTATTGCATAGGTCCATCAGACCGTCCTGAACCCATCTTCAATAATATTAACCATGTCAGAAATTGTCCAAATCAGAGTAAAACACTTCATCAGGCTTCATTCATTTGTCTCTTGATGCACCCGTTTTAAGAAATGTTCTTTACTGTTTAAATTATGCTTTTTATGGTGTTGTTGAATTGATGCCGCTTTGCATATTCAATGTTTGCCCATACTTGTCTTCCATGTCAATTGATGTTAATTTACCATGTCAATTGACATGTTCAGTCTTTTGCAAAATGCAATGAGGTTTGTCCAGAAAAAACACTGTAAAAATCATTTATTTGCACCTGTATCAATCAAATCAAGGTTGAAATTATTAAACAAATGATATATTTGAGTTTTTATTAAATTTTGATGAAGTGTCCCAAGTATTCTGAAAATGGCGTTTGTTTACAGATGCCTTGTTTCAACCTACATCACTAGTATAAGCCCAGTATATGAAGTGTGTGTTGTGTCTCTTGTGTATTCTCCAGCCTGCAGACCCAGATGAATCTTCAGCTTTGCTTCATCAACAACAGTGAAAGTGAAGATGAAGAGGAGGAGGAGGAGGAGGAGAAGGAAGATCTTAGCAAGAAGAGCTCCAGTTCATGGGTAACTACACATACAACATATTACATTACAAGAGACTAAAATCTTAAAATGCCTCTAAAACACAAAATGTTGAAATATTACAAAAAAAGTACAAAAAATATATGACTTTCTGTTTTTTGGGGGAGGAGCTTTGACTAGAGGTTGCAGGGAGGGTGTGTTGGTTGCGCTCCTTTGAGTATAGTGGCTGTTGCTAACAGGCAAAGGATGATAAGAAAATTAAGAAAATAATTATTACTGATAACTCTAGAATGCACTAAAATCACTTCACCATACCATTTTGGTCAGAAACTAATCATTTTAGCATCACAAAGGAATCATATTTTTAATGAACATTTTAAATTTAAATCTTGATCATTACAATCCATGAGGAATGACTGGATAGAGGCAGGCTCTATGGAATTAGATTTGTGTCAATATTATCAAACTACTCTTTTCATGAAGCAAGCAACACTTTATGAATTGAGCAAATGAAAATGAATCACAAAATTAGTTTGCAGCACGAACATGAAAGAGTCAAACAATTAAAATTGTCAGTGTTGCGGAGGGAATTCCAGAGCTGGGGGCAGAGTGGCTGAATGCTCTGCTCCCCATGACAAGACGGGCAATAGGGACAGTGAGGTGGATGCAGGAGGAGAATCTGAGGGTGCGGGCGGGAGTGGAAATGTGGAGGAGAATCTGAAAGGTGTGGAGGTGCAAGATTGTGTATGGCTTTGAAGATGAGGAGCAGTATTTTGGAATTGATGCAATGTGGTTGTTATACGTTCTGTCCACTGGGCCATGCATGGGACACTGCCGGCCCTGCAGATGCCTCTCGACAGCGTAATAATACAATTAGCCCCGTTGTCCATGGTGATGGAGAGCACTGACTCATGTCTGACGTTCTACTCTCCCGAGTGTGTCACCGGTGTATCTGGCAACTTTTGGGCAGTGTGGCTCGTCTGAGCTTCGGTCATTTTGACAATTATATCTATGTCTATGAGGTGTGCAGTGACTGTCACATATGCCTCGGTGATGGCTGCGCGGCTAGGAACCGTGTACCTTTTTCAGTTTGTTGATAGAAAACCAAATAGTTTCCACACAGGGCTTTTTAGATGGGCAGGAGTTGTGACCACTGTCTGCAATTTCTGACTGAACGTGAGATTGTTGTGATATACTAACTTATATCACATTTTATAGTAACACAATTTCCACTTTCATTATTATCCTGATGATGGAAATTCACCTTGATCAGCTAATGGCATGGGCTTTTTTATCATTATGTGTGATAAATCCTTAAATGATCCCGTCTCTCATACACTGCGTGCACAATTATTAGGCAAGTTGTATTCCTGAGAATGAATTTTGTTGTTCAACTAATCCAGTTCTCTCAGTCCATCCAAAATCTTAGTAAACCTGAATATTTAACCAAGGAAAAGTGAGTTATGGCTTTCTCATGGGAATATCTACAGTATATCACAAAAGTGAGTACACCCCTCTCTGATTTCCTCGGAAACTGGGCCGCAGGGCAGTATTCCAGCATGATATCGACCACAAGCACACCTCCAAGAAGCTCAGGGTAAAGGTGATGGACTGGCCGAGTGTGTCTCCAGACCTAAACCCTATAGAGCATCTGTGGGGCATCTTCAAAAGGAAGGTGGATGAGCGCAAGGTCTCTAACATCCACCAGCTCCATGATGTTGTCATGGAGGAGTGGAAGAGGATTCCAGTGGCGTCTTGTGCAGCTGTGGTGAACTCCATGCCCAAGAGGGTTAAGGCAGTGCTGGAAAATAATGGTGGCTACACAAAATATTGACATTTTGGGCCCAACTTGGACATTTTCACTTAGGGGTTTACTCATTTTTGTTGCCAGCAGTTTAGACATTAATGGCTGTGTGTTGAGTTATTTTGAATGGACAGCAAATGTTCACTGTCATACAAGCTGTACACTGACTACTTAACATTGTAGCAGTGTCATTTCTTCAGTGTTGTCCCATGAAAAGATATAATAATAAATGTAGAAAAATGTGAGGGGTGTACTCACTTTTGTGATATACTGTATGTATGTGCAATTAGTGTGCATAATTATTATGCAACACAATTTTAATTTATTAGAGCAAGAATAACAAACAACTCAAAATTTACATAAAAACCCACTTGCTGACATTTCCGAAAATATTCAGTGACCAATAGAGCCATTCTTTTCAATAGCAGTCATGTTACAACGGTTTCTTGATCTGTCAACTTTTCATGCAGCAGCAACCACAGCCTCCCAGACACGATTCAAAGAGGTACATTGTCTTCCCTCACTGTAAACCTCACTTTTAAGAAGGGCCCACAAGTTCTCAATAGTGTTAAGCTCGGGTGAAGAAGGGGGCCATGTCATTATTCTGTCATCTTTAAGGTCTTTGCTGGCTAGCCACGCAGTGGAGTACTTGGATGCATTGTCCTGCATAAAAACCATGGCCGTCTTGAATGATGTAAACTTTTTCATTCAAGAAAGTATCTTTCAAAAACTGGAGTTGTCCATCTTCAACCTGAAAAGGTCCAAGTAGTTCACCTTTAATGAGCAGCCCATACCAGTACCCCACCTCCTCCTTGTTGGCATCTGACTCAAAGAGGAGTTCTATGTTCATTAGTGATCCATCGACGGGCTCATCCATCTTGTCCGTCAGGAGTCCCTCTCATTTCATCTGTCCATAAAACCTTTTGAAAAATCAGTTTTCCGATATTTCTTGGCCCTGTCTTGACGTTTCAGCTTGTGAGTTTTGTTCAGTGGTGGTCGTGTTTCAGCCTTCCTTACCTTGACCATGTTTCTGAGCAATGATACCTTGTACTTCTGCTAGGGTGCGTTGCTGGAATAGGACAGCACTGGAGGTTCATGGATTCATGGTGTAGCTTCACGCTGAATTCTTCTCAAGTCTTTAGCAGTTCATTTGTTTCATTTTTCTTCTCCACAAGTTTCTTCTGACCCTGTTGACTACAAAACGTTTGATTGTTCAGGCCTCAATAGCTTAGCTACTCCATGAGTGCTGCATCTCTCTGAAAGGCACTTTCACATTTTTGACATTTCAAAGTGTGTTAAATCTCTTTTTTGGCTCACTTTGACCGAGGTAAACGAGCTAGGGGTGGGAATCTTTTTGGTGCCGCGCGATTCGATTACAATTGCACTGCAGGGGCCACAATTTGATTATAAAACGATCCTCTATGCATCTCGAATTGATTCATCTTGATGCACTTTCAGTCTTTTGAAAGTCCTTGTCTCTGTGTGATCACTCACCACCGCTGTTTTCAACAGTGCGGTTGTAATGAGAAACAAGAGTTTAATTCATTTCCATGATAATGTATTAAACTAATTGAAATGTGTAAACTGGAACTGCATTGTAAAGAAGTAACATCTTGAATCACAATTCACATATTTTGTTTGTGGCTCTCAGGAACAAATGTGACATTAGCCTCCAGTCGTCCAGTTATAGTGACGTATGATGCGGTGGCAACAGATGTCCAAGCATCAGATTGTGTTTTGGTTTCGGTGTTGAATGTCACGATTGCCCTGTCAGTGAAATAGCGCCGCTGTACCTCGGCTCCATGCTTCTTTATGCTCCCTAAGGGTCCAGGCGACGGGGCGCTGCACTTTGTTATTTAACATTTAACATTTAAATAATCTGAGTCTGGACATTTGTGAATCAATTCAGAATCGTCCACGTCTGAATCGCGATGCATCTAAAATTGTATGTTTTTCACCACCACTAGAATATATATAAAAATATATAATAATAATTTTGCACACCTTGATATATGGTGTTACTTTAGGCCACACCCTCCCTCCTTACACAAATGATTGAATCCAATTACCTCTCAAGTTTATATAGCATGGAGTTGGAAAATATGCATATACTCACTGAATGTGCATGCAGTAGATATAGTATACATAGTTTCACCCCCTCATCCCTTGTCCTCTCCTATAGTTAAAGAGAGGAACAGTCCAGGTCCAGAAGAATCCTCCGCCTGCTTCGAAGCCAGAGAAACCCAAGTCCCGTGGCTTCAGGAACACACTGAGGAGCCTGCGTGACAGACTGAGAACAGACCACAAAACAGTGGTGAGACTTGTGGTTACCAGTTTGAGCTTGGCATGACAATGTAGTGATGCACAGTTAATCACAGCTCTCCTCTTCCTCCTCTTCCTCTCCTTAGACGGCAGCTCGTAGCGCTCCTGCGATTCAGAGGAGACATTTGGAGCGCAGTGATCTCCAGAGCTTCAGCATCAAGGAGCTGAATGATCTTTGTTCGTCTCTCAGTCAGACCATACAAGGTACACACAATGACCTCAGTTTACTTCTTGTTCCCGTAACAGCTTTTTTTATTATGTAAGGCTCCGGACTACATTTCCACTTCCACCGACATTTTTCAACATGCTGCCTTCAGTGCCACAATTTTACTGGTTGCTTTTTGCCATTTCACATATACATTCATACTTGTGTAACTAATTGTAAACAAGAATAAGGTGTAGGTAAATGTATGTCTTAATTTTAAGCACTAAACACACATCAAACATTGCTTTGCTGCTTAGATCAACAGGGAAAATCTGTTGTGTAGTGGTTATGTGTTGTGTATATAGGGCTGCATGCAAACACACAATAAACAAAATGAATGGCATGATAGACTTAATTCAATTATTACTAACTAATCTTGTTCAAAATGTGAAACTAATGTGACGTATAATGAATACTACTATAGTTACTGTGGTGCAGTGTGGTCTACTGTAGTGTCAGTCAGTCACTACCGCACACACCTGTGCGCTTATGCTTGCACACACACACACACACACCTTTAAGTCAAACTTCATTGACGTCAAAATCAGAGATCCTGTTCTACTGTAAATACCAGGGTATGTGATTGGAGTGGAGCGGAGGATTTTTGACAGGCGTGCGTAGAAAATGAAACAGATAACATTTCCTTCGAGAACCGCTGTTTTAGTTAATGTATGATCTCTCGTCATCAGAGCTGAGCTCAGAGCTCGTGGGCAGCCTCCAGGTGCGAGACCAGCTGAGGACCGAGCAGGACGCCATGCTGTTGGAGGTCCAGGATCTGACATCACTGTGAGCCATCAGCAGAAGTCCCATCTGTCCAACAGTGACAGCGAGTTATGTCGCATTAGAACGCTTGAACACGTATCCCGGTGAATGAACGCTGTTGTGAGCACGACAGGGCCACACTGGTCCTCACAAACATGTCAATTTGACCAAAGTCTTAGAGTGTCCTGCCCAGTCACTGTGAAGACCTGAAAGAACTTGGATGTTCAGTTGCACACTTGTTTTGTTTGTTTCTTTTTCTTCCTTTTATTGTCATAACTTTATATGTTTTCAAAGGGAAATTTCGTCTCAATAAAAGACATAGTTTTAAAATGAACATGTGACAAAACCATGACAAAGCATCATGGCAGAGGAATACTGCCGGTAAGTTGAACTGAACTGGACACAGTCTTTTGCAGTTGCAGTATTTCCCACGTGATGGCTATAGCAGCCATTTCATTCATGTGCTTCATCTACAACACAGCCTCACACAGACACTTCGTTTCCACAGAGATCGATGTTCTTATGCAATTCCACTGTGAGCGGATTCATTGCTTGCAACAATACCCTATTTTTTGGTCTTGAAATTTGGTGCGTTCCATTGTGTTGATCAGTATTTACCAAACCTGGAAATAATGATGTTCTCAAATGTCTTGTTTAGTCGACAAAAACATCGATCAGTCTCAATAATTTATTTGTTACATGGAGCAAAGAAACCAGATAATGTTCACATTTTAGAAGCTGAAAACCTTATATCATATCATTCTTATTTGATATTCTACAAAACCAGGCTACAAAAAAGTGAACATCATGGCTTTAAGTGCATGTACATCCATATTCATACAGTATTGCTTTCCCACGCATTGACCAAGTCCGAAAATGACTGTAACTGTAAAATTGCTGTAACATGTAGAATCTTAGTCGTTGGCTAATGAATGGAGAGAATAGGAGACTGTACACGTATGCCGATGACATTGACGTTTCCTTTTTGACACTTAAATGAGGTGAATAAAATGCCACTGTATTTTACAGGGACAATTAGGGGATTTTTAAATTGTGGTTGTGTGAGTTACCGACACATAATCAGCACCTTAGGGCACGTTTCCACTAGCTTGACTTTACTCGCCTACTGGTACGTGGTACTGTTTTTTTAGTACCTGCCCTGGCGAGGTTCCAAGCGAGCTGAGGTGACACTTTGCGCGATGTCGCCAGACTGCCGGCCACTGATTGGTCAGAGTGCCGTCACAGGAAGAGGCATGAGCAAGACGTCCGACACAACAATCAAGCCGAACAATGCAGAACTGTAGATGAGTTAAAAAGACTTAACAATCCTAAAACAGTGACTGTCTTAGACGGAGTACTGAACAAGTATGTTTAATTAACTGATTCTAATGATTCAGTTACACTGAAAACAACTGCTTTACAAGTCACTTGTTTGTGTGTCTACCCAAACCGTGCTGTGCTGAGGCGAGGCGAGCTGGGACCATAGGTGGAACAGGGCCTTGAGAAAAGAATCTGGATCCTCCCTTTAAATTCCAGTTTAAAGGGAGTTATGAAAAGCTGCTTATTTTGTCAACTGAACAATCTGTCTAGTGTAGTGTATGTTGTTTTTTGTATACATGCATGTTTGTAGGTGTATTGGGGTGTATTTGTGCTCTTATGTACCAGAAATGTAGCAGTTGTTTTTCTATTTTAACAGTCTTATTACAAGTTTACACTTAACAGACACTACATAAACACAATGTTTACTTGACTCCGTCTCACTCATCACAAAGTGCCTGAACTCTACCAGTTGTTATGTTTGTGTGTTTGCTGTTAAAGCTGCCGTCAGTGATCTGTTCTTATGGCTAACTTCTGCGCCGTTGATGCTGCCTAGTGTTCCTTTCCTCCATGCATCACCTCTTGAACACTAATGGAGCTTTATTTAAGTGCTTTGTATGCAGTGCTGATGTCACTGTGTGCACTTAGAACAAGCCTGAGAGAAATCATGGCTTTTAGCCACAAGGCTTACTTGTTCAAATCTATGCTAGTCTAAGTCCACAATATGTCAACAATTGGTCTGATGATTTATCTCATTGCTAAACGACCTTTGCTAACTGGAAACTTGCTGTTTGTGGCACTTTTTAAACCATTCACGTTCCCCACACCCAAGCCCATAGAGAAAATCAGTCATTTTTACATTATAGCAGACATGAGTTGCTGACTCACTTCAGTAAGTGCAAATGTGTTGTTCTGGGAATTCAGTGTTCAACATCTTACCTTACTTGGGATTTACCTCAGTGACACAAACTTACCGAACAAGGCAGCAGCACATCAGTAGTTATTGTGTCCCTGTGAGATAAAAACAGATATTTTTTCAATGAAGTTTGGTGCTTAAGAGTGAGTGACGCAAACGTCAGTTTCCTGTCAACAAAAACAACCCCTGTTATTTCAGGTGTTTCAGCTGGCAGCCATGTTTTCACCCAGCCTCACTTCTCTTGCTTCTTCCACCTGTATTTAAGACACTGCCTCTTACAACTGGACGACGTCAAAAAAAACAGCACCGTCCCTTTAAATTCCAGTAGAAAGGGACTTATGAAAAGCTGCTAATTTTGCCAACTGAACAATCTTTTTTCTGCTAGTGTAGTTGTGTTCTTTTTTGTATACATGCAGGTTTTTAGGTGTAGTTAGGTGTATTTGTCATTTTTTTTGTCTCAATAGTTTGATTCTTTTCATTTAACTTGACTCGGTCTCGCTCATGTTAAGTCAGTGTGTAAGTCAGGTATCAAACAAAGCACCAGATATCGGTATTATATACATCAGGTATTATCGCTAACACGTCGCTGACAGCTATCATTGATGCTGTGGTCACGGACAGTTAACTGTGGTTTACAGTGATTTAGGGTCTGTAAACAGAAATAATGGGACTCATTTAATCTGACTAATGGGATTATTTTTAAATTAGTTAATATCACACCCTATAGACAAATATAAGGAAAACACTTTCAGGCATGAATTTTAGTCTTGCATTAAAATTGTATTAGGATATAATGGTGTGGTGATCAGATTGCACTGAAAAATGGAAAATGTCTTCTTGTTTTTTGTTTACATGAGATTTTTTTTACATTTATCAGAATGATATCATTGTTCAGAAATGTACAGTGTGTAAAAATGAGCAACATTAAATGAAGTTTCATGTTGCAGATGTATATCCCTCACCAAACTTTTCCCTTTTAACTCAAAAGATGTTTAATTAGTCCGTTGTGGGCTACTGTAAAAACACCGGCGTCTACAATGGTGGTATTCATGTGTTTTTCCTCCAAGAAGTCACAACTTGATAATGTAAGTACAGTTGTGTTTTTTGTTACATCTATTATTAATATTATTAGTCATATACACATCTTTCACTCACTGTTTGAAGGATTGTTACCTCTACCTTCTGTGGAAGCTGGAGTGACGCTTCAGTCACATGATTTCTTAAGGTCTTATTTGCTGAATCTAATTCAAAACCACTTAGTCACATTTACCTTAAACGACCAACTTCTTCAAATGTAAAAAAACTTTATGTGATATTCCTTCCAAGATGTTTTTTTTTAAAAGTCTGTGTCCATTCATTTTTCTCATTGTGATTATTCATTTTTAATTGTTTTACTTTTTGCACCAACAAGACGGAACATTAAAGCAGAACCATGCAGTATTGTATTGTATTGTGATGGTTAAATGTCTTGTGGGGAGATCAGGGGCTCATGTCTCCACTCCCCCGACTCTCTGAAAACCAGTCTTGCAAGATCAGGGCCGCTGACCTGGAGTCCTCAGAATCAGGTCTCGTGATGTCTCATGTCTCATGGGGAACATGAACTGCTTCACGGCACACACACACACACACACACACACACACAAGCCAGGTACCGGTTATAAGATCAAGGCAGCGATAGGGACATTTTAGACGTTCATCAAGGCAGAGCAGGCGAAAAAGAAGCAGAGAAAACCATTATTGGAGGAAGTGAGGAAGAGGAAACACGTGCCCTTACTTGATACGACCCCACCTAATGTTTCACGCACCCTGCATTGCTTGATGTACGTAGACTAGGCCTACAGTATTACATCAAATATTTGAAAAATAAGAATGACCGGTGGGTCCATCAAAACTAATAAATAATCACACAAGAACAGGTAGTGATTTAAAAAAAAGTACTAATTAATAAAATACTACTATCCGTTCTACAACTATTTTCTACCATGTTATTCTCCACATGAGGGTCGCTGGGCCCCTGGTTCTAGGTTCTATAGCTATTTTGAAAAATGTTATTTTAAATATTTTAGATTCATTCATTTTATATCAGATACATTTAAATATATATGATTTTTATAAGGTTTTTGCTGATTAAGGGTAAAACCAACAGTTAGGTTTCAGTGGGCAGGAAGAACTATGATTCACAACTTTGAACTCTGGAGGGCGATGATTAACCTCTCGCTATACAGCTTGCCAGATTCTATTAAGAGAAGAAGGGGACCGTGGGTGTGGGATGGACCGTCTCATATTTCTCACACCCTCTGACTTCCACCTCCTTCACACTTGCACACTTGACTATAGTGGCTCTGGGAATGCTGAGTAGGTGAAGGGTAGAGAGGGCAGGTGTTCTTTATTTTTCTAATACTCGTCTCTCCCGTTACTTATCTCACAAAAAAGCGACAGTATTAGATGGGAGAGTGCACCTGTCGATAGCTGGCTCTCTGTCTATATCATGCATTATGTGACTGATGATTTACAAGGCTTTCACCACCTGGTGGCGTTATTGGTTGGACAATGGCTGAAAATGAAAGTTAAAATGAACATTTCAGCAGCAAGATGGTTATATCTCTGATGAACCATTGTAGCAGCAGCCAGGACTGTTACATCAGCATTTCATGTTTAAACGGCTCCGTGTTTTGTGAAGAAGCTAGCCGTAGCTCTTGATTTCCGGCCCTGGCCAACAATGCTGTGGGCTCAAGGCATTAAAAGCCCCCATCATGTGAATTTCAACGGCAATTTCAAGTATTACAAGGGGATTTGCTTTATTTCCCTCCTTTACACAAGAGAAGCGACCTCTAGCAGCTTTTGTGTTGATCGGTGTTCAACATCCACTGGAGACCAGCTCCTTACTTTTTTCTGCTTCTCTTTGTGCCATGTTGAACGTGAAAAACCAAAATAACGCTATCACTGCCTTGAACTTATAGCTGTTACGTGTTTAGTGGTAGTGTCTGAGGACTCCGGGTCGGCAGCCCTGATCTTGCAAGGCTGGTTTTCTGCTAACAAGGTTGGGGGTGTGGGGACAGCCCACAGTCTCCCCACAACAACATATCTAACCATCACAATGATTCCAAAGCTGTTAAATTAGACTTAAAATCTTAAGTTCATTTACGTGCACAGTTTAATCCAACTAAGGCCTTAGTACGACTGAGACAGGTAATCTGAGAGTTTTCTTAGTCTGAGTATATCTGCAGAGGAGAAAACTGATTTATTTGCAGTCTGACTCTGCCTCCATAGGTGGCGCTGTATCTCCCTTTAAGCTAGTGCAAATTGAATCAGTTTCCTGTTGATCTTTGCATCGCAGAAAAACAACTAACGGCGAGATGGATCGTGCTGTTGTCTCTGTATGTTTCATACCTGCTTCTCCATAGCATTCACGCTAGCCGGCACGGTTGTGCTATTTGTTATTTTCCGGCAACAGTACTGCAGTTTATATGTCGTCTCCTATTTCCGGGGTTAAAGAGCGGGGAAGAAATTTTGGTGCAAGCTCAGAACGCCAAGTCCGACTCCAGTCCGACTAAGCGTACATGCAGGAGTAATCAGACTATGCATAGCATTATCTCGGTATGTTAGACCATCTAAGACTAGCTTGATTTTGGCCAGACTAATGTGTTTACATGACATTAAAGGTGACATAGAATGCTTGTATCAGACATATATGTTAGTTATGGAGGTCTACTTACATATATTAACTTGTTTTCATGGTTAAAAACCTCCTAATCGATGCAAACGAGCCGATCAAAATATCTCCTCACTGACGCTCTCGTCAGCCGCGCTGTTTCAGACCAAAACCACACCCCTAGAATGTGGACTGTGTTGTGATTGGCCAGCCAACGAGAGCTTTCCCACTGTCCTGTGATTGGCCAGGTACCTGGAAGTGACGTAATAGATAGGCCAGCTCTCAGATACACAGCTCCCCCTCTGGCACGGTGGATGCTCTGCATCTCAGCAGCTACAACGAGAGTAGTTCTTCTTCTTCTGCGGTTGAATGTACGCAACCGGATGTGCCCGGACTAGTGCCCGCACCAGGAGGCGCTACGGTGGTGAGAGGAGTGGTGAGGATTTCTGATGACGACATCAACATACGGAAGTGCTGATCCGCTTCGCAGAGCCCAGGAAAACAATACAACACTATTTTCTCAGCAGTGGCTGAACTGTTTGTTCTGAAACTTTAGGGTTTCATAAACGAGGTAATGACGCAGATACACACACAAACACAGCGTTATTTGGAGCTTCCGGTCTATGTCGCCTTTAAGAAAACCAAATTATTGTCTTTGTTCAACTTAGACAATAAGTGTACATGAGTATGTAACGGCACTGACTGGCTAAATCAGTTCATCTGCTTGGGTCAGTCAGCCTTGATTGCAAAACATCCAGCTTAGCTCAGCAGCTGACACACAAACACGCACACACACACACACACGCACACACATGCAAGCAGACAGGTGAAGCGGGAAGAACAATTGGATGACACACTGAGGGACAGAGGGAGGGACTGAATTACCATAGAAACTGGTCTAACTGTTCAAAGAAGCAGGCAGGAAAAAGGGTGAAAGCTGAAGAGGTCCAACTGTCAAGGTCACTGCCTCACACGGCGTCAAACTCTGACAACTAATCACAGCTCAGGTGCGTTTGACTGTTTTGTATCAGCAGGAATATAACGTTAGTGCGTTTGTATTTTGGAGCCGCCGACATAGAGCTTTAAAGCCTTTTCGGAGGTTTATTTTTAATTTCTTTTTTGTGTTTCCTTGTGGTTATTCCAATGGGTGACTGATGGAACAGGAGCCATATGGAGTAAAAGTCAGCTCTGGCACAGGTAAGCTCTCCCTGTCTGACAGCAGATTGCAGTGATGTAGGTATTTATGAGTTGCATGCAGTTCCATTTACACAAACACTGAGCTGCTGCTGCTGCAGTCTGAAGACCACACAGAGGTTATTTTTAGCCCACAGCGGATCATTTTTAAACATGCCGATCAAGAACTGCTTTCATAATTGTCTTTAAACAGTCATCTTTCTTCATGAGACTGAATATAAATTCTGTGGCACATCATATACACCTGGGTTGGAGTTCGTGGAGTGTGTGCGGTTTCTCAGAAGCAATTTGCTGCTCCTGGAAAAACCAACGCTGCTGCTTTGGCCTCTGTTTTAGAAAGGAAAGACAAATCTGCACTCTTTATCAAAAATGTCACAATGTGAAACAGACATTCTTAAGGTCCTTCATAAGATTGATTAGATTTTTCTTTTTTCTTAGTCTCAATAGTGTCAGGCCTTAAAAGTTATAATTCAAATGTTTTCTTTTATTTTAAAATCCAAAATATATATATATACAAATCCGAAATTTAAAAAGAGGAAAATGTGGTTTTATCTTAAAGGAAAGTCTCCCAAAAAACAGCGAATAATTTTGTTTGACACTGTGAGCTTATCCTGCACCTAATATCAGCAACAGTAATTACAACGGTAACATTATTATTTTAAAAAAAAATCTGCAGTGGATGGAGTTGCCACTGGACCCTGAACTACACATCATGTACCCTCTGTCACAGTACTAAACATTTCTGAATACATACAGTATATATATATACATATACTGTAAATGTGTTTTTGTACATTTGATTACATACTTCTCACTGTGTCAGGCTGGACCTGATGTTTTAAGATGTTTTTCTTCAAAATGTACGTTTGTCTTAGCAAATGTTGCCATTTATTTCTGTATTAAGAGCAATCTAATTTAAACACACTTCTATATAAGTAAACATCAGGTCCTGACCACTCCCCTCCCACCCCCCAAGTAGGTTTCACTTGTTAAATGTCATGTCTGTATATATAAACATTATTACCCACACAGATTCTGACTGATTTTGCTATGACAACAGAGTGAAAGGGTGAAGGGAAAGATTGTTTGTGCATTTACATGTATTCAAAAACAACTCAAAGTCAGGTGAAATAGAGACAATATAACTATAATATAGTATAAAACCTAGATCAAAAATCCAAAAATCAAGAATAGTCAGCAACTAAAATGTGTCATTTAAAGGTTTTACTAAATGACCTGATGCAAATGATTGTCTGAATGTTTCATTACATCAAAGAGAGGTTGTCTGATTAACCATTAACATGTGAATCAGTTCCACACCGGGGAGCTGCTCTAAAAGGTTATTCTTGGTTTGAACTGCATGTTTCAGCTCTGTTTTGAACAAATCCATTACACATTCCAAATGCTGAGGGAAAACGGAAGTAGCCTCTTGAGTTTAATGGCGCGTTCCATTTGTAGTCGGAACTCGGAGTTTCCAAGGTCAGGGGCTGTTTCTTACTCAGGAACTTTTCTCCCTGAACTTGGATTTCCAACTTGGAATCTCAGATTCAAGATGGCTGCCACTAAACAACGAAATAAATAGCACTCTTGTCATATTAGTTTTGCAAAAATTCAACCGTACTGTTTGATTTTTAACCGTTTGAGAACATCATCATTTCCAGTTTTGTTAAACTTGGCATTTTATGGAGCAACAAATATTCGATCGATCGAGAAAATAATCGCCAGATTAATTGATTATGAAAATAATCGTTAGTCGCAGCCGTCATATCATGATGTAAGAAATATTTAATTTAATATTTAATTACAGTATTTGTATTTATTCACAACAAAACATATGTCACGGTATCAAAAATTGATACTGTCTGGATATATGACCACCCGACTATTGGCTATCGACTATAATACTGTCGTAAAAATGTTCACAAAACGTTTCACAAGTGAAGTGAAGTGACTATATGCACAGTCAGTTCCCCAACTGTTTCTTTTAAGCTGTCAGCCAAGATGCAGAGGTGTTCTACGGTCAGTGGCTACAGAAATGACCTAGTAATTTCTACTGAAAGACAAAGTAACCAACTACTGAAAGACAATGTAAAACATTGTTGATCAATATCATATGGTTTAATTGCCATGGTTACCTTAAAAAGTCCAAGCTTCGCCCCTACTACTGACCGAAGTTAAGGCGCTTGTAAGTGTCACTCATGCATATAGTCAGTGCCACTGCTCAAGAACCTTAAGCCTTCAGCTGTCTGACAGGATAGATGTTTGTTGTCCCTGCCCCTCACTCAGGGACAATCATCTTTTCAGATGAACAAACATTTCTGTTCACAAAGACCAAACCAAAGAAGAATAGTGACATCAACAGCTTTAAGCTTTTTTGGGTGACCCTGGCATGTTCTCTCTGAGAGCGAGCCTGCTGGCCTCTTGCAGGACAGTGAGGACATTGAGGACAGTGAGCTGTGACTGAAACTTACAAACCTCATCCATCGCTTTGACCCCTTGTGAGGAAATTAGCGTGATGATAACTATTTCCTGGTGATGTTGATGCACACTTGGTCAGGTTTAGGAAAATATCATGTTTTTTCTTTATAATGTGTAGCATAAAATTCCAATGTTTGGTGCTGAAACTACTCACCACCACATCGCCTCCTCTTCCTCTGTGTTCACTGTTGGAGATGCATCAAAATAAAGAAATATGTTGAGAGTACTTATGATACTGAGCTAAGAATGTAGATGTATGTATTCACACACACACACACACACAATACATTCCCTCGCCCCTAACCTTAACCATCATAACCCTTAACCTAAATCCAAGTCTAACTGCAAAACCATGTCTTAAATAATATATAATACAAATAATTGAATCCGTTCTTAGCTATTCTGTTATTTTTATTTTATTTTCAACCAAAACTGTATGTTGAATAACACATGGACATAACATATAACATAAAAGAGAATCCTGTTTCTTTTTTATTCATTCATTTGTTGTGTATGACAGTTGTATGTGTCTCCTGTTGTAATCTGTGACTGTTGTTTTAGCCAGGTTACTTTTGGAACAGAATATCAATGAGGCCTTTTACCTGGTTAAATAAAGGATATATATATATATATATACACACATACACACACATTTATTTACACATGAAGTATGTTACTGCTGCAGGTCTCACCTTGCACAGCTCCAGTATATTTGTGAGTTACTGTTAATATGTCATGTTACTTGTTGACACATGACCCCTATTTACTTAAACTCTATTGCTGGTAAAGACCTGCAGATGGCTCACTTAATACACACTGCTGCACCTGTCTGTGTGTTGAGCTGAACATGCAGCAGCACGGCTGATGGTGACCTTTTCAACTAAGAGTCAATTCTGCTATTCTGAAAACTCTGCACTGACCATATCCCTTCTTTTTCCTTCTTCTTCATCGTCACATGATCAGAGTAGGTTTTCTGATTGTAAAGACTACAGACTGACAGTCTACAGTCACTAATGTAAAGAGCAGGACCTGATGTTATAGAGTGATGAAGACACCCAGGCAAGTTTAGTTACTTATTGCTGAGCTAATGGGGTGAGAAGACACTGAATCAGCAGCAGGACCTGATGTTATAGAGTGATGAAGACACCCAGGCAAGTTTAGTTACTTATTGCTGAGCTAATGGGGTGAGAAGACACTGAATCAGCAGCATACTCTTGTACACAGGAAGGCAAACAAGCACTAAGAATCAGTAGCGTAACAACAGGAGGTCAAACAAATTGTGCAATGGCCATAGTCAACATCCTGGAGGGAGGTGGGGTAGTGGGAAATACTACCCTTTCACTTTACACACCCCACCAGAATGATCTCCAGTCCAGTTGGGTTTGTCCATGATTTGACCACATGGGTTTGTCTATGTCTGACAGCATGGGTTTCCCATGTGGGCCCATGTTACTGAAACCATATGGTACCTGCAGAGTTGTTTTTCTACTGGAAGGTTGTGGGTACATAGATGCTGGTGCTGGTTATTAGTTCTATTAGAAGCAGTAGAGGTGGTACCTTTGATATAAATGGATGAAATGAGGGTGATCATAACATTGCTTGTATGGATTCATTTAGATATAGACAATGTGAGTAACCTGTGGTCAGGTATAAGCCTGGGTCATAATTTACACATCCATTGGACGCTCTAAATTGACCATAGATGTGAATGTGACAGGGACTGTGTCACAAGCTCTCAATTAAAGCACCGTTTTGTCCTTATAATACTCAAAGATTTTGCCATGAAGGGTTCTCTAACTAGGGACTTCTCTCTCACTTGCAATGTTAATCACCTCCACCTCCAGATGAGAATTGTACCTTAAATAATTTAGTGAGTCCCAGGTGAATGGAACAAGCTGAAATACAATCTGAATCATTATAACCAATGAAAGTCATCAACTGGTAATTTGCAGCCAGTAAAATATTATTGATTGCAATGACAACCTGAAAATCTGTGATCATCTTACCTGGCAGATAACTAATTTGTCTCTTTATCTTCAGGTCAACATCCAGTCATGGCATCAAGGATCATCCAGTCATGGATGTGAAGACATCTGAACATCTACAGTGAAGGATCAAACAATTCGACGCTAAATAGCACAGAGTGTAAGGATGAGAGAGAAGACATCTGTCGGCGTCCCAAACGTACAAGCCAGAGCCATATTCAAATTCTTCCCCATGTGAAAATCACCTCAAACCTCAGGATGTCAATCAGTGCTGGGGATTTGCCCAACATCAGTGTCTCACTTCTCCATGACATGTTCAATTCCTCCTCACAATCTTCCCCTCCCTCCACCACACCTCCATCTTGCAGCATCGATGAGTCCTACAAGTACATCTTCCTCCCCATCTGTTACTCTTTCACGTTCATCTTCAGCATCCTACTCAACTCTGTTGTCCTCTACCGTTCCTTCCGCCAGACCAAGCGCTGGAACGCCTCCCTGATCTACATGGTTAACCTGGCCTCTACGGACTTCATGTATGGCCTGTCGCTGCCGTTCCTAGTGGCCAGTTACATCATGCGTGACCGTTGGATCTTTGGGGACTTCATGTGTCGCCTAGTCCGTTTCCTCTTCTACTTCAACCTCTACTGCTCTATCTTTTTCCTCACCTGCATCTCTGTCCACAGGTACCTTGGTATCTGCCACCCGATGAAAGTCATCTCGCTGGAGACTAAGAAGGCCGTCAAGTGCACTTGTGTCCTGGTTTGGATTGTGGTCTTTGCTCTGACCTGCCCCATTTTCCGGTTTGCTCAGACTGGTCATGTGACAAGACTGGGAGGAGTTGGCGCCACTGTAAGTGATAGTGACAACCCCAGCTACGAGATGTCCCTGATTAATGGTAATGGAAGCCATGGTCATTTAGGAGGTATCATTGAGGAGTACCAGAACTGTTGGGATGATGCCATAGATAAGGAGTTTGCTGATTACGTGCCCTATGGCATCATACTCCATTTGCTGGGCTTTTTTGTGCCTTTTTCCATAATTGCTTGGTGTTACTCTCATGTCGTTCTGACTATATTTAGAACGCTGCACTCACGGCCCTCATCTCACAGAGGTCCGAGAGGGGGAGGGCATGAGGGATTGGAGAAAAGGGAGAAAGCAAGCTCTGCAATTTTTGGGAAAGAAAGAAAAGGAAGCAATGGGATATCAAGAGCAGTGAGAAGAGATGAAGGGATATCCATTTTCCTTGGTGCCCGCTCCCCATATGCCAACCGCAGACGCAAATCCATCAAAACCATTATCACCATCACCTTCCTCTTTGCTCTGTGCTTCCTCCCCTTTCATGTCACCAGAACCATATTCCTTCTGTTGAAAGTGACAAAGAGAGTCCCCTGTCAAACCATGACCATGGTCTCCATGTGCTACAAGATTACAAGGCCTTTGGCGTCATTCAACGCATGGCTCAACGCCCTCCTTTACTTTCTCACTAAAGACAAAGGGGGAGCCCACTGCTGCCAGACTGTGGACAGCAACACACAACAACAACAACATGGCGGCCTTCTGCTGCCACTGAGGATGATGGGAAAAGGAGAGGATGCAGAGGATGGAGGGAGAGAAGATGGGATGGACAATAGGGAGAAAAAAGCATTGCACAACAGTCCGTCATACACAAACAGAGCAAAAGTCAGATATATAGTGGATATAGAAAAGTGACAAAACAGAAGGAATTGTGGGTGAACTAACAGATGCCTTTTACTGGAAAAGAAAGTATAATATGAGCATTGTAGCAGAGATTAAAAGAGTTTTTTTGAAGTGTGGTTGTATGAGGGACTGGCACATAGTCAGTGCTGACTTTGCCATCACTGCTGCTGGAAACCAGTCTGAGACACATTGCTCTCTCACTAAAACATAGCTCATAGCAGGTACACAATATCAGATTTTTGCCACGTAACTAAAGACTCACCAAACAAAAGGTGACCACAGCCATGGAAAAACCAGAAACAAGTAGGCTGAGGGACATTTTGAGTTATTTACAGATTATGAATGTTTGATTTCTATGCTTTTCATCAATGCCTAACATTAAATATTTCAAGAAGATGTGGCCATTTGAATGCAGGCTCTCTTCAAACTGCTTTAGGGAGAATTTTAGCTTCAAATACCTTCTGGGTGCCAAGAGACAGAATCATCACATTTACATAGCCCAACCCGCTCCTGGTCTAGCTGTCAGTGAAATCATGCCTCTCTGTATGTGCTACTTCTCATTACAGAAACAGGAGCACAGATACTATTTTGTGAGCTACACTGCTACACAGAACAATACATAAAACAATATTAAAAATACCTAAGAGTTAGAAGGATCAAAGATAGATATACATTTCTAATATCAAATAAAATAAAACACATACAAGTGGCTCTGTATTGGTGTGGATGGTTCAGTCTGAGCTGAATGATGATGGTGTGCTAAATAGAGTGTTATAGGTGTTATATAGTGTTATAGAGAGTTGCTAAATCATTAGCATCACAGTTAATACTTCATACACAAAGCTGTGTTATTCACACATTGTTCAAGCACATCGGCAGAGCTGCTGCTCTCTATACCTCTGACTGATTATGCTTAGGGCCCCCAAAAGCTTAGCAGTGGCCCTGCACATCAGGTTGGGTTGTTATTCATATTAATAGCAGACGCTCACATGCTCCCATTACAGCTTATAATACGATCATCTGATCAACACAAGTTTTGATGTGCGTAACATTTGCACTTTAAAACAAAAATACTGAGCTATAGCTAATAACAATTTAGCCACATAACGTTCTGAAACGCACAGTGCATTATTAAAAGACAGTGTCTAGCATGAAAAAACATTTACTAACCTAACATAGATTAACAACGTTAATGAAAACTCACCCCATAAGATGATTGAAGGTTCATAAGAGGTTCGGGGTGCTTTACTTTCATTGCTGGTGTCATGTCGTCATCTCAGAAGTAACTGAAGTCTCTTCACCTCAAGGTGTCCAGTTATTCTCATGTCCTGCCACTCACTGCCACCCATCGCCATTCACTGCGATCAAACAACCGTAATTCAAATACAAAGTTTATCTGAAACTTCAATTTGCATAATTTACTCCTCAGACCAATGTCCGTGGAGAAAATCTACAATTTTACATCACAACAGTGTTGCATTTGTCAATCAAATGTCAGTCAGTCAGTCATCATCCACCGCTTTATCCTCCACCAGAGGGTCGCGGGGGGTGCTGTGCCAATCTCAGCTACATCGGGCGATAGGCGGGGTACACCCTGGATAGTTCGTCAGTCCATCGCAGGGCCACACACAACTAGAGACAAACAACCATTCCTCTCACACTCGGTCAATTTAGAGTGTCCAATTTACCTAATCCCCACAACTGTGGGAGAGACAAAACCCAACCATGCAAACTCCATGCAGAAAGGCCCTTGTTCCGACCGGGGCTCGAACACTCACTCCTATGGTCAATTTAGAGTGTCCAATTTACCTAATCCCCACACGGCATGTTTTTGGACTGTGGGAGGAAGCCGGAGAACCCGGAGAGAACCCACGCACACACGGGGAGAACATGCAAACTCCATGCAGAAAGGCCCTTGTTCCGACCGGGGCTCGAACCCGGGTCTTCTTGCTGCAAGGCGAGAGTGCTAACCACTTCACCACCGTGTGGCCCATCAGTTCAAATGTGTGAACTTTAAAATCCTTCATTCAGGTTTATGTGAGTGACAGAAACT
The DNA here is from genome assembly GCF_019176455.1 of Solea senegalensis. NCBI lineage: Eukaryota > Metazoa > Chordata > Actinopteri > Pleuronectiformes > Soleidae > Solea > Solea senegalensis. The sequence goes on from NC_058023.1 coordinate 16,902,290, forward strand.
TCATGGAAATCAAATGAGGCAGCAGGAGACCAGCAGCTCCTGTGTAACCTACAAGCTCAAAACTGTGATTATATGTATATGCACTTTGGTGTGGGAGAGTGAGCAATTGACAAACTTCAGCTTCCACACAAAAAAGGGCTGTCTAATGGGGAGATAGAGTGTAGATGTAGAAGTAGATTCTATTGGGCGAGCCTTCTGCTGATGGCTAAAGCAATCTGTGCATTTGTTTGTCAGACTGGTTCCTGGCAATGGCAGCACTGAATATATGTCAGGTGCAGGTGTGCAGGTTTGCTGCTAGTCATATTTTTAAAAAGTTAGCTTGTGCAACATGACTGAAAATGGGATGTAATCATGTCGATTTTTTGTTTTTGTTGTACATACGTTGTATATACATAATGTGTTACATATTTAAAATGCTGCACTTCTGTTTAAAGTAACACAATGTAGGATTTGCTCTCGGGCTTCCCCACCGTTGTTTGTTACAACTGTCATGTCAACGATACCGGTGAACTCTGAAGCACGACTATACAAACAACCATGTTTTTAGACCAGCTCCATTAGCCTTTGTTTTAGCATTAGCATATAGCAATTTTGCTTTATTTTTCAAGATATTACAAATGAAAACAACGATTGCTCACATGGATTCACATGTTCTGAAGTCCTTACATATTCATGAAGTTGAATGTAACGTTCGGCAAAAGTAGCTGGAATTAATTTAATTAATTAAGTTTTAATGAGCACATGTGAGAACACAGGAGGAAAAACTCTGTATAATCCACAGCCAGTGAATTAGTTGGTGAGTGTCCAAGATGTGTCTGACCAAGAGAATTGCTGTACACAGGTTTCTGAACATTTAATGTATGATCTGTCTCTGTTATGTTTCTACCACCCGTACAGACACAGCATTACTGATAAATACAGTCAGATTCCAGGAGAAAGCAATGCCGTACAAAAAAGACATTTTGAAATTCTTTACACTGCATTATGTCACATGGTTTTCCGAATTGATTAACTGTCCACAGACATTGTTTGAGTTAAGAAATATCCCAAATTGTGCTTTATAATGTACTTAGCATTTGTTGACAGATCGGTAAGTGTAAGCGTATTTCTAATTAGCTGGATGATTATTAGTGGTGATTATTTTTAGTGTATGTACAGCATTCTTTACACATACATACGAATAGAGTGGTGTACATGTTATAAAGTTATACAGAGTTTGATGAATGTCATGTTGTCTTCATAATAATGATAAACTGGTGACTCATTGTCTGCATGACAAATGTGTACAAACCTTGGATTAAAGTGGATAGTTGAGATGTGGTTGTATGAGATAATGACACTCGTGCAGCATTTCATTTACATCGGAAGACGGAGCTGGGAGTGTTCCAGAGTAGCAGAGAAGTCAGAAAACCCATTTTAAAATCTTTTAATTCTGAAGCTTTAATCAACTTTAATACAGACTGTTCAACAAAAGGATAAGAAGAAAAAAAAAAAGGATACTTCATTGAAGGTCAAAATTTAGTTTTTAAATATTGGATTGAATTTTTTGAAATTTATGGACTGGCGAACTGTCCAGGGTGTACCCCGCCTATCACCCTATGTCAGCTGAGACTGGCACAGCAACCCCTGCGACCCTCCGGTGGAGGATAAAGCGGTAGATAATGGATGGATGGATGAAATTTATGGTCTTACCTTTATTTTTAAATAAAGTCCATGTGCCTATCCTTCTCCGGTCACTTTCTTGTAAAAGTCCTCCTTATTTTCCAAGAAGGAAAGTCATCTTGGATCTTTCCTATTGTGACTGTTTGAAAAGAGTGAGTTATCTTATGTGAGCTATGCCAATCTCAGCTGACAGTACAACCATCCACTCTCACACTCACACCTATGGTCAATTTAGAGTGCCCAATTTACCTAATCCCCATTTTGCAAGTTTTTGGACTGTGGGAGGAAGCCGTAGAACCTGGAGAAAACCCATGCACACACAGGGAGAACATGAGTTGGTCATCCATTATTTATCACTTCACCCCACTGAGTGGGAGAGAAGTATTGTTTTTGGTGGCTCTGTGTGTCTGTCTTTTACTTGTCATGATGATGCTCTGCCTCACCCGCCTACCCTGACCGCACATCCTTGGTTTGTACAGTGGTAGCCATCATGGAATCCTCAGAGTTTCTGAGTTTAAAAAAGCTGAGGTAAGGCTGCTCCTATTGGCTTTTCTGCTACAACTGCTCTGCATACAGGTCCCTTTGGTGGAAAGACTTGCTACTCAAGCATCAGCAACAACTTCCTGTGCTGTGAAAAATTAGTAGGGGATGAAACTAAACATCAGTGACATGCAGAGAGTAAGTCGGTCTTCTCCCTTAACTGTGCCCTTTGCAGCTATTCCAACAGGGGTGGTCAAATTCACATTTAGAACTCAAACACAAACTGATACATGTGTTAACTCATGCTTCTGAGACAAAATGACAACCCATCTACATGTCTACACATGTCCAGTGTTTAAGAGTTCACTGTGCACTTTCAACCCACAAAGACTTAGCAATATATTTCAGAATATATCACAGACTGAATATATTCAATCCATAAAACACCTCACAAGTATGTAAACAGCTGGAGTGTACATTATTCCAAATTTATGACAAACATTCTACTAGCACTTACACTTCACAATAAAAACATGTAAATAAACAAGATATTTAAGTTAATTAGTGTTGGAGTTTGTAACAATGCTGCAGTTGGCATCCAGATTCACAGCTTCCTGGTCTGCAATTAAGGGGGAAAATTAAGGGAAATTTACAATGGTTGTGCCCCTAACTTGCCAAATAAAATCAAGGTTGTCACAGTGTGTCTTAAAATACAGTAAGACTTCACATACACACTTTAACATCAGCGAAAAGTGTAAGAATGCGATTACGTTTCCCCATAAACGCCGACTGGGTAGTGTCAATTGTGTTTTATAGCAGTGATCCACCTCTACTGTCCTCAGGGAGGATCTTTGGTGATCCAGTGAAAGGTTCTCCAGTTAATCTGTCCCCGACTGTTTCATCATCCTGTCTCACAACATCTATCCAGCATCACTAAAACAGCTGTGACAAGTCGAGTTCTGAGGGATACAGGGCACAAAAGCATCTGGTTAGGGTCAGGAAGATCATATTGCTGGTCTACTGTTTTCTCACTGACCTCTTGCTTGTTATGCACCATATCACCACATTCCACATCTCACATGTGAAACACTTATTTTGAATTTGAACATTCACACTTTTTTGTATGGAATGGACAGATATTACTTTCCGGTGGTTTGCAGGAATGTAAAATAAAATACAGTGCTTGTAGTGCAATGCACTGCAGAGGTATCTGTAGTACATTAGGATCACAACTGTTCTCCTTTTTTTATGTTAAATTATCAACCCTATTGTGCACTGTGTATTTGCTAAAGAAACACAAATACAGAACAGGAACATCCTGTGCCGACCTCTGCTTCTGTTTATCTCCCTTTGATTATTGTCCCACTAGTGTTTCTCGTTACTGATTTGTATTTAGATTGTATTTTTGTAGTCTTCATGACCACTCAAAGCAATATTCACTACACCAATCCACACCCATTCAGACACTGCCTGCACAGCTACTGCGAGAAATTTGTGGTAGCATGTCCATGTAGGCACGATAAGAGTTATATTTGGGCTGATAATATGGGTCTCAAGTGCATTTGTCCGTAGTTTCCATAGTGGCCCCTACCCATGTTCGCCCACTACAAACCCATGCCCACTTAGTTCCTTTTCCAGGCTACCTGGGTACTAAGTGGGTACTAATGCCTACATGGTCCCAGCTCGCCTCACCTTGCCTCCTTAAGATGGGCAGAGTCATTGCTGCACAGCTGCATGAAACTGCTGTGACTCTATTATAAACGCAACAAACAAATACTAGTGGTTATAGTGACTCGTAAAGCAGTTGTTTTTGGTGTACTCAGTCTGACACAGTCACTGAACTGAAATACAGTGGCAGGGGTTGTGATTTGGCTCGCTAAATGTTGGAGATTAACGCATGTTTTAAGTCTGTTTTATTGATCTGCAGTTCGGCATTGTTCGTTTTGATTCTTGTGCCTTTCGCTTATGCCTCTTCCAGTGACAACACTCTGACCAGTCAGTGGCCGGCAGTCTGACAATGTCATGCATAGTATCGGCTAAGCTCCCTTGGAACCTCGCCAGAACAGGTACTAAATTGTTTTCTCTCAGGAATCTCACCTTAAATTGAGTGATCATTCAAGGCTTAGGCGACCATATTATTATATATAGGACAGATATTTCATTCTTCAAAGGCTAGGGGGACTAAAAAGCTACAGTTTAAATAATTGTGTCTGATCATAATTGTCTCAGTTGAATTATTGTGTGTATGCTCCCAGATTTGATGATGCCAAATTTATGACTACACTACTATCCTCAATCCCACATATGGATACAAATTATTTAATTTTTGGGAGAGACATAAATTGTGTTATGGACACCCAGTGGGATTGCCCCAGCTCTAGGGTGACCAGTCTTCCAAAAATGGCTGACAATGAGATGATTGTGATATAAAATACTCAGCTGGCGATATGAGAAGGAGTTAAACTGATGTAAAACGGAATCTCTCTCTTGTCATACAACTTCACTCCTTGCCTTGACAACCTCCCCTTTACCTTTCCCAACAAGAAACTACTTCAAACCAGTGGTATTGTCACACTTCAAATTATATGATCTAACTCTTGACCATTATACAATAACTTGACTTTGCATTTACACTTTGGAATGATATAATGTGCGAATGGTATCACATCATTTAGGGAACTGTTTTTCTGTGGCACATTTACAGATTTCACAAGCCTTTCATGCAAATTTGGTCTACCCCAAAACCAATTGTTCTGCTATATCCAGGTTTTCAGTTTTATTAAGACCATTGCAATACATTCCTACATCTGCCTGATGACGACTATAACCCTATTTTCCCCAAGAGGCCACATGAGAAGCATAAAATATTGTTGAGGGCCGGACCAATGTGCTGAATTAATTCTGCTCAATATTAATTTTATCTCTTTATAAAAAGGTTTTTTATAAAAACTTTTTTTTTGTATTGTTTTGGTGTAAATTGGGCAGCATACAAACACTACATAATGAATACTATTATATTATACTACTGTGTTGTAGTGTAGTGAATATATTGTCTGACACAGCCACAACACGCTTTGATTCTTTGATTGTATACATTGTAATGTATACTTATTTGAATAAACTTTATTTTAAAAAAAAGTTTTCACACAGCACATGATTGTGTATGCATGCTCAACATCTTCTGTTTTTGGGTGTATTGTGTGGAAGAGGAAATTTCCTGAAACTTAATTATTAATGAAGTGCAGTGTTCACATTTACAGGAAAGTTGCAGGTTAGTAAGAAGGTTCACAGCCTGTGTCATTATGAAACATTAGCTGCTCTTCACTGAACTCACTTTTTACTGAAAAAAAAACAAAAGGTTTTTGCACATTAGATATCAATAAGCCCGACTAACACAATCACACACACACACACGAACACGCACTTACACACACACACACACACACAGCCGTTGCAGGGGGAAACAGTGCCCCCCTCCTTTCCTCTCTGACCGGTTCAAAATTCAAACCACAACCGCCTCGCAAAATTTCCCGTCCTGCACCGCGGCCTAGAAAAGCCTCTGACGGTTATTTTAATTTAACATAAAAATTAAATAAAAATCACAGGAGCCATATTTTTCAGAAATAGTGACAGGGATCGATTGTGCTGATCGACAGGTACATTTTTATAGCGATATAATATTGCTGCGCGCGCATCTGAATTTCTATTTATTTTTTGTGTGTGTGACGGGTGTGTGTGTGTGTGGAGCTGAGGAGCAGAGCGGTTGGCGCCACTTTCAAATCCTCCACTGACACAGAATGAGAGTCCGGCTTCAAATACATTACACATCACTTTATTCATTCTTTTCATTTTAATTGTAAGACAAGGAATATCTTTACAGTTTTTGTCTTTTGGACCCTTTTTCCCCTTTCGGAAGGTAAGCAACATTTCCGAAATATATATATGTTATATTTCTTTCCACAGTGTTTTATACTTATTTGTTATTTCTTAAGTGTATTTTATTCAAATGGTGTACTTAGTTGGGGAACTTTACAATGTGTAACAGCTGTAAAGGTGACCGTGTTAGCCCTGCTGAGGCGCTGGTGTAAATGTGCAGCTGCGGCTGCAGTGAGCTGAAACAAAGGCTTTGCGCACGTAACAGCCTCACACGGCTGCTCCGTGTCCGTCTACCCACGTAGACGCGTCGGCTTTGACACCGCTCCGAGCCGCTTCGGAGCACAGGCGAACTTTTACATTAGAAGAATTGTTTTATATATTTCTGCAACAAAGCGTTCTAAAACATAACCGAGTTAAGGAAGCGGACACTCCCCCAGTCACAGCCCCCTCCCCAAAGACCCCAGCCCACTCCCGGCAGCGCACTCACTCTAATTCCGCTTCTGTATCCGTTTTTAATTCTCAAAAATAAAGAAAGAGTTGCCTCCTCTGAGACTTAGATGCAACAGGCTCTGAATTCAGTTCACATTATGTGAAATAATAGTTGAGGAAAAGTCGTCGCTTTGCTTGCAAAACTCCTGTGACGCAGCAGTTTAGAGGGGACTCGCCCTGCGTGTGTGTGTGTGTGTGTCACACTGCTGCAGTTAGCTCACTGTCCTGCTCACGACAACCCACTGAGCAGCTTTGTCACAATATTATACATCATTAACCACCACATTTTAATTATCTGTTAAACATGACAAATGAGTCCGTGCCAAAGTTAATGAGGCAGGTCAACTTACAGTTTATGTATGTTGAGCCATGTTCGGTTTGGCTGGAGAGTGAAAAGTGCATTTTACTGTAAAGCCCACTAACATAATGCATATTAATGACTAGCCAAACATGCAGCCATTCATACATGTATGCAAATAGATACAATTAATGTCCCATATATGTCTATTTTAGGAAAGTTTAATCTAAAAGCAAATTCCATCCTCAGCAATAATCTAATCATTAGACAGTGGTTGTTATGGCATTTATATGTACTTAATAAATGCCACACATGTGCGATGATATGCTACCTGTAGCTAATCATATACAGTAGGATAATTATTTGATATACTTTAATAACTTTCAGCTCTTATCTAGTGTATGAAACATTAAAATGCCCAGGTAACACAGTTACAATAATCAAAAGCCATCACTTCAAATCTGAACAACAGTCTAAAATAAACTAATTGTATTGTACAATGATATTTTTAACGGATAAACTGCAATTTGTTGCAAATTTATGTGATTTTTTATAAATTATATATATATAAATTATTATTTTTCAGTGCTACTTATATCTTAATCACAGAAGTGATGAATGTCACATTATCAATTTATAATTAAAAACAGGTGGAGATAATACACCAGTCTTTACACTGACTATGAGATAATATGGAGTACTGACAGTTAAACAGTGTTTATGATGTGTGCTGTCAGAGCCACACACCTGTTTCTTATATTTATTGAGCACATTACATTATTATTATTCATATTTCAATTTAAGATGATCTTTTTTGATTAGTAATTTATACAAGAAAATATCAGGAAAGGTTAAAAAAAGATGTCGAAAAGATATCCAGTTTGTTTGAAAATAAAACAGTGACAAGTATAAAATCCTTCACATTTTAATATAATAATCTGAATATCTTAATATAGCTTATCTTAATATATCTTCATTGAGCAGGTTGAATAATTATACTGCATAAAGCCACAGCTCAGTCTTCCTACTGAAATAATTAGATTTTATGTACAGATACTAAACGTATACTGTATTCTTGAACCGTTTTGTTTCTCCTGAGGAATAAGTTGACTCCACTCGTCTGTAGACAAACAGATGTATGGGAGCTGCATGAAACTACAGAATAAAATGATCAAGCTTTTAATTTCTCAAGACATATTTGATTAAAATGTGAAATAATTTAGAATCAGACCAGCTGTGCATCAGTTTGTGATTACAATAAATGTTCTGCTGATATACACACAGTTTATGTGAGCTAATTTCTACTGACTGGAATTAGAATAAAATGACAATGCTCTGTATCTTCCTGGCACTTTAACTGTCCTAAATAGCTTTAATCTAACCAATGGTGCACAAATCAGTCCATTTTGTGTTTTGGGGCTGAATTAATCCAACAAAATGAGAGCTGCTTGGTCTTTTTCTGTATGCATGTTTTTCGTGTTCTCTGTGTGTGTGTGTATGTGCACATGCACACAGAACAGAGGGGGTGGGCAGGGCCTGGGAGTCCTGGTAAAGCAGTGTAGTTTGAGAGCAGCACTTTCTGCACTCTGAGGGCTGGCCTCCTTCCCGCCGACTCCCATCTCGTGACCAAATTACACGAGAAAATATAGCAGAGTCAGACAAACACCGAGTCCAGCCATTGGTGAAACTGTGTAACATATTTCTGCTTGAATACCAGTCCACCTGGGTCCTTGTGTTTAGCTTTTTTACTCTGGGTCTTTGTGTGTAAATGTTGGCCTGTTGCTCTCACTTCCCTCATGTCTCTGCTGTGGTTTATGGTTTTTATTTTTGAAACGTTACCCTTGAAAAGCAGACTTCTTGTGTGCTGCGTGTGAAAGCGTTGCAAGCTTCCTCTCAGAGCCACACTTTCTTCATTTTATTTCCCTCCTTCTCCTCCCTCTCCTCCCTCCTCAGGCTTTTCCTCTCAGTCTGACAGCCGAGCAGCTTGGCAGGCTTACAGCTCAGGGCTCAAGCGCAGCTCAGCAGCCCCCTTTGCCTTCCACAAATTTATTTTTTATTCACTAACGGTTGCTCCGACAGACCCCCAATTTAATACCCGTATTGCACACATGCACAGGGATGACTTGATTTTTTTTCAGATTTTTCAGTGCTCCAGATAATGTTGATTTGTATTGTAGAAAGTGATGGCCGGGGAAAAAGGCTGCAGCCCTGTAGGTTTTTATGCCTACTGAGCCTCCTCACTATCTCAGTGTGCGTAGCTGGGGCTCCAGCGAGGCAGCAGGCAGCACTGAGGAGGACTGGGACACACACACTCACATATCTAGGAGGTGAAGATGTGAAAGGACAGGAAGGAAGGATGTGGGGGGAATACTCATTTTTTGGCAGGGTGGGCCATTTTTGGGACTGGGACCCAAACCCCCTGACACCCGTGACACCCGTGACACCCCCCTTTTCTTAGGAACAGGAGCAGGACAGGCCTTTTTTCGGTGCTCTCCTGTCACTGTAGTATTATTCCCAGTGATATATGTATGTACAGCATATGTGTGTGTTGCAGTGATGTTGTTTTTCCTGTTTTCATTTTTTATTTGAATATCTTTGTCTTCCTGTCGCCTAAATGCAGTGTGTGGGTGTGTGTTCTCTGTATTGATCATCTTTTTGAGGACTAGTTGATGTCTGGTTTTTGACATTGGCCTTTTAGTGAGAAGATCCCCACAAACTGAGGAGGGGGCGGGAGGTGAGGTAGATTAGTGTGGTTAGATAACTATCAGTTTTAGTTAGTCAGAAGTTAGGGCCAGTTAGAGCCTCCATCACTTGGTTTATGGTCTCTGCAGCAGACGGTAAGTGGATCTTTTTAAAATGGCTTCTGTTGCTGAGAGGGGAGAGAGCAGCAGGCCACAAAGAGGAGGTTTCCTCACCTCTGCACTGCTTCTCTCTCTTGTCTCTCTTTCCTATCTTTCTTTCTATCTGCAACAATTTTAGTTTCCTTTTCTACCTCACCCCCTCCTCTGTCAACCACTTTCTCTCTTTTTATTTTTATTTTTGAATGAGTCTGGAGGTTTGGGTCTGAATCTAATGCTGGTCTGTCACTGCTGTCCCTGCTGACATGACCTCTTGTTCTCAATCCACTTACCTTACCTCATCTCAGGCTTTTCTCATTGACTCAAAAGATGCCATTTGAGCAGTATAGAGCTGTACTGACACTGCGTAATCATTTTAATTACATTTTTAAACTCCTAATTAGATTTTATTTATTGATTTATTTTCACCTGTATCTTAAAGTAAGTGTCTTCATCACCACTTTTGTCTTGTTCTTGATTTCAGTTTTACAGGTACAGAAAGTGACAACACAAAAAAATGTGCTCTCTTCTGAATATATTGTATTTTTAGCATGAAAATAATGGTTTAAGAAACTGAAAGGAAATTAAATGGGAAGAAATACAATCATTCATTTAAATTTAAAAAGTTTTTTGGGGAAAAAAAACCCTCTGTTTCCAGCTTCTCAAGTTATTAGGATTTGACTGTTTCCATCAGACATCAGTTTTGACATTTAAAAAAAGGCTCAAAGCTCCACTGGAGTTGTGATACGTAAATGTGTATTTATGCATGATGACTTTGGAATGTAATTCAATGAATTGGTAAAAAACGTATTTTAATTTATTTTATTCAACTGATTTTTCCGAAAATACACTTTTTAACTTTTGATATTTCCATATACAGTACACTACATTTTCACACATTGTGTGAAATATGTGTATAAATATGCATGATGATATCATTTATACAAATTGTAGTGCTTTCTGCCCTAGTGTAACCAAGAACAAAAGCCATACTTTATATCCTATGCAATCGCAAAAGATGGGAAAAGCTAATAAAAAACAGTACATTCTACATTTCAGAAACAATTTATTTTATTCTACTTCTTTACACACCTACACAGCAGAGATGACTCCAGTCACACTGTACTGACTCAGCCTCTGACATGTCATGCAGTCTTTGAGTCTGTGCTCACACACTGTTCCTCTGAGAACCCTCTTCATCACAGTGGAACAGCTCCATTCTGCACACATGTCTTCTTCAGGTCTGCTTGCATTGGCTGCTGTCCTTTGGTGATGTGGCATTAACATGGCTGCTCAAGGTGATGAACACCATAAGTCAGCATAACACTGGGGAAGAGTCAGAGGAGTTTTTGCTGTGTTTGATAGTCATTGAAATAAGCAACCAAACACTTGATTATTGGCAATATAGATGAGTGTAAATAATAGCAGTCCGTTGGTTGCTTAATTGCTAGTGTGACAAGCAGTGTGAGGAGGAGAAATGAATTTGTGTTTTCCTTTCCTCTCTTTCCTGATGTGCTCCACATGAGAACACAAGGTCAACCTGCTGAGGACATTCACTAATAACAGTATGGAGATGGAGAACATTCAACAGTAGAGGTTCATAACATTTGTCTGGATAATTCCCTCTATCACTAACAAATCTTTTCATCTTCCAGAGTTGAATGTGTGACCCTCCCTCTGCTGTGGGCCTGCAGGTAAGACACTACTCACCTTCTTCTGTTTTTACCCAAATCCTTGATACTGTATTATCTTTTAATATTCTTTAATAAACTTGACATGTAACGTTCATTTGTTCTTTAAAACAATTGCAAAAAACATTCACATTTTAATGAGAACATTTTCTAATTTAAAATACAATACTGTTTTAATGATGCTTCAAATTTACATCAGTGTTTTTTCATCAGCAAATTAGATGACTGCACCAGAAAATTCTCCTGTTACCTGACCTGGGAAAAGAAAGAGATATATTAAGATGTACAATTTTTTTATAAAAAAGTTTCTGTGTGTCACTGATGTTTTATGTAGTATGTAAATTTGCTTAAAAAAAAAATTTATGAGATTGAAGTCGTAAATTTACAAGAATAAAGTTGTGATATTCTAACCTGTTGTTTTAGAAGAGGAGAACAAGAAAATGCATATTTTCCACAGAAATAACCAGGTGGAAATCGCTGCTTTTGTGGAGGGGGGAAATAGCTGCAACTGGTCCACTGCAGGGTTATGGGCGGATGCATCAGTGGGCCATTCAGAGGGGTATTGTGGTTTCTGTAGTTTATCATATGAATCCATATGCCATAAGGGGTTGGGGTCTCTCCAGGTGTACCTGGAGAGACCCCAACCCCTTATGGCATATAGGTAGAGAAACCACAGAACCCCTCTGAATGGCCCGCTGATGTATCCACCGATAAATCCACCGATAATCCTGCAGTGGACCATTTAAAGCTATTTTCCCCTCCACAAAAGCAGCGATTTACTGTTCAAAGTCCCGATACTTGTGACAATGTGATGCTGATGTGCCAAAAGTATCTCCTTGTTTGTGAAACCTATCGTACAATTCCATGAAATGCTCCACAGCCCTTATTTTAACAACTCTCCTCCTCTAAAACAACAGGTTAGAATATTACGACTTTATTCTAACCTGTTGAATAAAGTTGTAAATTTTACGAGAATAAAGTCGTAAATTTGCGACTTTAATTTCGTAAATTTATGACTTTATTCTCGAAGTCTGTGAAAAAACCTTTTTTCTCAGTGTGGCCCTGATACTAATAGGTGTGTGAGGAGGATACTGTTTCTACATGTTACAAACCCAGATAGACTTAAAATTGTAGAATTGCATATCTCTACACTCTACACTAATTGCTAAAGCCTGTAATCAGTGTCACTTTGATCTGCCTCCAGTCTGTGGTTAATTTAAAAAGCATAAAATGCATATCTTTGCTAATACACTAAATGTTATTAAATATGTGGCTTAAGTGAGCTACTTTATACATGTGTGTGAACATTATGCATTATATTACACAGCACATTAGGTATGAAAACATTTTATTAAGATATTAAGGCATAATTACACGATTAGTAATAAGTAGGCACCTAAACAATGTACACCTGGATATGATGAATTTGTTTGTTAAATTGTCACACTAATGTTTTGTCTCCCCCTGAGTGTGTCCAGTGTGAGCCAGTGAGTTGACTGCTCTCTCGGTCTCAGTGTGTCCAGTGTGCGCTCTAGCAGCACATCATGTTTTGCAGATATGAGCTGAATCACTCCAAATCATGATGTGCTGCCACTGTGAGTCCTGGGTTCACAGCCCTACACTGCAGCTGCTCCCACTCACGCTCCATATGTCTCACATGTTGGGGCTTAATTGTCTCTGATTACTGCTTCTTGTCTTTTTTTGAAGGGTTAAAGGTCAAAGGTTTTGTATGTCCGAGTGTGCATGCGATATGTTTCTCCTACAGGATTTGCAGCAACAAAACAGAATGTTGCTACACTAAGCAAACTGAACAGTGTGTTCTGTGATGCCAAATGTGTTGGCATCACAGTTATTTTCAAGTAAGAAAATCTAATGATTACTTTTTTATATTGCATGCCCAAGCTTATAAGACACATTTCTATTTTAACATGATTTAGAATCCAAAGAAGCCAGCATTTAAATTTGAAACTGAGATCATCAAATCACACAGGCCGCAATTTAATTTTTCTGTCTTTACATAGTATGTATTTTATGTCAGTTACAAAAAATGTAATATGTTAAAATGAAACAGCTAGACCTGCAAAAATGTATGACTTATTTATCTGTTACTAAATTAATTGCCAAGTATTTTGAAAATTGATTAAGCAGTTTGAATGTTTTTAAATAATAACAAGGCTCTGATTTTATGTGAATATTTCTGGCTCATCTGTCCCATAGTAACCAGAAAAATCAATATCAACATTAATATTCAATAGTTTTGAGGATGCCATTACATTTAAGGTCTAAAAAAAATACAGATCAATATTTTTGGCATTTTATGGACCTAATTCATTAATTGATAAAATAATTGACAGATCAGCAGATAATGAAAATGATTGTTGGTTGGCAGCCCTAAAAACCATTCCACTCTGCCATCATCACTGCAACAAAACGCTTAGTGTATTAAGAAGAACAGAATAAGGTGAGCTGCTGTGATATGAGTTGTTTTTTAAATACATTTTTTTAAGGAAAAACATTGTTTTCTATTCAAATAAAATGAGATTGAATGAGAGAGTGCCCTAAAAGACATGGTAGGGTGTGTGTTTTTATTTTTAACACCCACGACACTGTGTTTTGAGAGTCTAATCAGTGATGTGGTTAAACAGCTGTCACAGAGGCGAACAGCATGAGCACCATTTCCTCCTCATTAACATTTAGAATCCAAACAGTGGAACGGCTGAGACACACCAACCCCACCCACACACACAGAGACACACACAGCCTCATAAAACACATTCATTTATGTGAACTGTTAACAGCATGTGAAAGGATTCATAAAAAGGCAAGACACTTTCTCATTGTATATGAGGTATATGGAATAAAAGCAATAATTATACCACTTTATTCTATATCTGACATAAAATAGTGCTGAGATCTTTAGGTATCAGGGCAGCCAGTGCATGATATGTGATGATGATTTATTTAATTATCTTTTGCTATATTTTTCGTTGATTATTTTTCATAATAATGAATTATACACACACATTTGCTGAATAATTTGTTGAATTATCTTTACGAGCTGTGTCTGCATTTTTTGTATTTGTTTTATCAGTTATTTTCTACTTTAAATGAAGTAATGCATAAACTCAACCAAAAAAACCTCTGGACAAAAAGTGGTTTTAGTGCTTTTAATAATCAGCCAGTTAATTAAATAATAATCAGGCAATGCCGATTACTAAAAAAAAGGGGGGAAATATTGGCCCCGTTAATTGGATGATGAACTGCTCAACCTCTGTCCTGAAACACTGAAAACAAGTGTCCTTTTTACTCATACATTTCAAAATTCTATTCTAACTCTATTTTATAGATGAAACAAATTATGTTTCACTGCTATTAAATAAAATTTTTTTGATGTAGACATCTGGCCGTCTCAGATCAGATGATACTTGACAGATCAATTAATAATAAAAGCGTTGCATTCCTACATGAATGACAGTGACTGTAGTCAGTGAATTATTTGATCCTACCTGTTAATAATTTTACACAGAACTACACCTTTTCAATCAAACATATCAGATTATATGTGTTATTTCCACTTTCACGTGGAAATGAAATAAACATATTCAGGAAAGTCAAACAGCATTGTCTTTGACATTCATAATTGAAATATGAGAGCAAAGTGTGTTCATATACAGTGTGTCACTCAGCTGTGAATGGTCGTAGTGTGTGGTTGTAGCAAGCAGCAGCTGCCAGACTGGCCCCCACTCCTGAAACAAAATCCACTGTAACATCTGTATTGTAACACCATGTAAAAACATTAGTGTCAAGGGGAAAAAGACAGATGTGCCATAATCTTACCACGTTCATGATTTTATGGGCAATAAAATTATACATTCAGTATATGTCTGCATTTCAGCTGCTGAGCCATCACTGACATACTGAACAGAGCGGACGCAACGATCTATAAGGCCCGCAACCATTTACTGAATTATTAATCAATTGAATTGATTTTATTTTGTTTATTTACACAAGTTATTTAAGTTCAGCTTATTCTATAAATGTCATTGGCTTGTGAACAAAAACAAAAAAACATTCAAGGTTGTAGTTAATTTGAGGTTTATGAAAAATCAATGAAAATGACATTTTTACATCATGGTCAGGATAATTTATTGCAGAAACAACTAATCATTTAACCAAGAAAATAATCAATAGCTTAATTAAAAAAAAAAAAAAACAGTGGTGACCTTAATTTGCAGTAGCATGAACTAATTACACAATAATCCATCTGACGTTTGTTCATTTTAACAGCCACTTCATTTGTGTGCACAATTTATTTATTTATTTTTAATTAATTAACATTGTCTTGACAAAAACTAGAGAATATTTGAAACCATGAAAAGTAATCTTATGGACAAGGGCTGAAAGATTCAAGCTTCAGATCCATATTCACTAGGCAGTAGATTTAACATGATTCTATCAAAATATGAACCTGTCTATATTCTATGAATATAAAGATGTAAATTAATTGTCATTAGGGCTGGGCAAGTTATAGACATTATATCTGTCTTGTGACGCGAGACAAGCTATGGTCTTAGATTTTGGATATCGTGATAAGGTGATGACTTTTCCTGGTTTGAAAGACTGCTCCATTGATAATCATCATATTCATTATATTGAATAAATAAGTGAAATACACTAAATATTATAAATTGATAAAACAAATGATAAGGGATTGACTTATACATTTTAAATAGCAAAAAAAATGCACTTAATTACACTTCTTAATGTTGTAGCAGAATTTGTCCATATTTGTCCACATGTTCAGATAAACAACCTGTCTGCAGTTTTATATATATCCGATTCATGTATCGGGATATAACCGGCAAGTGTGTGTGTGTGTGTGTGTGTGTGTGTGTGTAGTCACTGAATGAGAAACAGAAAAAATGTTTTTCTTCAGGAGGCCACTGCTACTTTTAGAGAGCACCCTTACACTTAACTTCATCCATTCACACTCATTCATGCCTATTAATATTTACAACAAACATATTTTTCACTGAATAAAATATAGCATAAATATAGAGAAATATAGAAATATTTATTTCAACATTTAGTCAATTTTGAAGTAACAGAAAACTGGACTCATGTTACAAGCACAGTCTGCTGTCCTCCAGGACACAACTGTGGCAGGAAGTGAGTGAATACATCAAAACATTAGTGACACATTTTTAACAGCTGATATATATTGTTCTTGTTTGACAATATCAAATATATGATATATATGTATGTATATATACATACATATATATGTATATATATTTATATGAAACCTCGAAACACTTGATACAAACAGACTCTCGCAAAAAAAGGGTTGAATGTCACTTAGTGCTGGAACCCAAATAAAAGTGGCGGTACTACAAAAATAGTAAAATGAAGACATGCCTGTACACAAATAAAAGTGGCGGTACTTGAATGGTAAAATGAAGAAGTCCGGTCACTACGTACCAGACAGTACTGACCCACTTCAAGCACTATTTAATAGCAACATAAGAAAAGTTCAATATACAGTATATCTATTAGGGATATCTCTATAACCAACACTACCTTTGTGCTCCCTCAAATGTAAAAACTGATCAACTAAAATATCTTTAAAATGTGGCTGCTCATCCCTAATGTTCATTTCATGTTACTGCTTTTATAAATGTTACTTTTTAACAAGTTTCAATTCATTATCTGGTATTTATCATGCTAATTATCAAATTGACTGAACATTTTTACGTATCACCCACACCTTTGTGTGCGTGTGTGTGTCTGTCTGTCTGTCTGTTTGTGTTTCCGCACTTGCCAATATGACCAACAGAGGCCTGGGGTGAAGTCTGCCATCTCTGATTGCATTGTTGGTTTTGAAAATAATGTATGTGATTTCACTGCAGTGCAGACATATAATGTGATTGTACAGACAGACCGTTGTTCAATAATTTGTTATTTAAGTCAACTAATTACAGCCTGTTACTTGTATTGTCTTTATTATGTATTGTTCTATATTGAATGTGTTATCACAAAACAGCTATATTTAATCAGATGGAGGCAAAAAAGAACATTTTTTTTTGTTAAAAAAAAATATGGGCTTAAAAAATAAATAATCTGCAGTGATTTCTGGCCATATTGTTTGGTAGTGTGTCAGGCTGTAGCAGCACATCATTACTGGTAGTTGTCTCTGCATTACCAGTATGATACGTGCTGCTCCTGTCTGACGGACACTCCTCTTCATCTCCATCTTTCTCCAGCAAATAAACATGTGTTTGTACCTCATATACTTATATTTATCAACGCATGAAGGTGAACAATTCTTTTTTTATAATGACCATTAATAAAGTCCCACATTTGTAAAACAAAATGTCTACTCCTCATACTGTAGTTACACTTTCACTCACAGAAAACATGTTACACTCATTCAAGAAATGACTTGATATCAAAAGAAGGGTGGCAATGAATTATTTGGTTCTTTGGGTTTTTTTGTAGAGGGGGTGGTGGGGGGCTCAAACAAATTTGCAAAATTGTCCCTAACTTTTAGTTACAATTTTATTTGTATACGTTTTAAATAAATAAATGCATACAATGAAGTTGGGATTTATCAACAATCTTTTGGAATAGATTAGCTGACCAGTTCAAAATGATATTAAGTGTTATAGATATGGCTGTAAATTAGTTTCTACATAATGCACACATTTGCTCTTGTCACGATTTATTTTGTGGTTTGAATAATATGAATATGAATATGTTTGTCTCATCAGCATTTTTTAATCTGAAAATCAGATCAGTCCAGAGAGAAAATCAGTTTGTGTGGACACAGGAGCTGCTAGTCTACTACTGCCTTGAGGTTTGTGTTCACTTTCCACTGTGGTTGACCCAGTACTTCTCAAATGGTGGGGCGGGGCATGGTGAGGTGTCGGGAGGTACAGGTAAATAAATATGATCAGGTTCTCAATAGTATTTCAATTCAGTGTGAAAAGAATTCTGTCCTCTGGGGGGGGTGTTGAGAACCACAATTAAACATATTAATGGTGTCAGCAGTGGATCAATAACTCCTGATGTAAAATCAGTGAATTTTTCCATGGATTTTGGTGTATTGTAAGAAATTTACTAAGCGACACAAACTTCAGACCTTTGTTAAAATTAAAATGTCCATGTGTCCCTGCTGGCAGCCATGTTTTTAATTAGAGTATGCCTGACCATGCCGTTTTATAATTGCAACATACATGTCACAAAAGAAATGACTTCCACACTAACTTTCAAGTTCCTGCTACTTTAATATCTGTTCTTACAAAATATCGTCTAATCTACACAAAAAATGATGTTCTCTTTTCAATATTATGTGATATGATTATGATGCTAAATGGAGCATGACACAAATGACTTTATGTCATTTACAGCAACACAAGACATTTAGGCCACATTCAGACCTGGTATCAACATTCATACCAAGTCATCCATTCACATGTACAGGTCTTGAATCCAACTGAGATTCCCTCGCTGTCCAATATCCTTCGCATTTTACTCATCTTCCCCGTCTGTGACTTTCGTGTCTGTTCATTATTCTTTGAATCAGACACATGCTAGCACCAAACAAGGGAGTCATGATCCGATCAACAGTTTATAGAAACATTGTTTCGAATGACGATCGCCGTATACTAGCACTCTTCTTCCGAATGAAATTTGGTTCATTTGAGGCTGATGAGGCTTTTATTCCAATTACTTGTGTTCATGTGACACGGCAGCACGCACCAGTCAGTCTTGACTGGATATAAAGGCACAATTACACTTCAAAAGAACTTGAACTGTCCCTTTAATACCAGGACTGAATGGAACCTCAGTCAACTCACACTGAAAATGGTTTAGTACAAATAGAGTTCTGCTCGTGGAGCCATTGTTACTATGTGGTTTGACTGACTTGAACATGAAACACAATGAAGCAATGTTGACCTGATCTTCTTTTTCCTGTTTTCTATTTAAAGATGGAGTGAATCTCAGAACCTCGTACTAAACTTTGGAACTAATTCCACATGAAAAAAACCAAATGTCTTAAATAAAAATGATCCAAATGTCCTGTATGACACGGACTCAGCATCCTGTAGCACAGTTCATTTATGTACAACATGCTGTATTCCCCCCGTTTTTATGTATGAAGACGACAGGAAGTAGAAGTCAGAGGTCAGCGGGAGAGCAGAGGAAGATCACTGGGATTCATGATGAGGCTGGAGTCCAGGTTCAGATTATCTACAGAGACAAACACATGTGTGTCAGTAACATAAATGTACAGCTTCAACCAAGGTAAGTCTACAGTCGACCACACTGGTTCCCTACTGGAACTTTTCGCAGACATAGTGTTGTTCCTTGTGAAATTGTGGTTTTAGAAGGGCCTACTTTCAGTGGTGGATTAATCCACATTTGTTGCACCCAAAAAATATTCAAAGAAAATGATTGTTCTTGCATTATTGTTCAACATAGTCTCATTTATGAAAACGTCCTTCACTGATGTACAAGATTCACAAGACTTTGTAAAGAGGTGGGGCAAAAAAAACCCCATCATATTTTCATGTCGTTCATTACAAGAGTGTGAGTTTGAAGAAAAAAAAAGAAAATTAGAAACGGGCACTTTAAAAGTACAGATGTCGTTTCTAATAATGCTTGACACACTGTTGACCCACATCACTAATAATGGACATTCATGGTGTCCAATAGCTGATTCACCTTGATCAAAGTTGATGAGTTTTTTGGAGTTGGACCCTTGACCTAGTCCCTCGATATCCACAAGGTCACTGTTGACATCTGAGTCGTTCAGAGCGCTGAGGGTCACGTCTACACACACACACACACACACACACACACAAATACTGATCATTAAACACTACAGTGTAGCTAAGCCAGAGCACCGACTATCACTTAAACCAGTGGTTCCCAAACACACGGATCAGTTGTGGGAAATGTGCATAACATTCATTTTTTATGAATTTTCTAAAGAAATGACTTGTTTACCATATCAAAATGATATCAAGTGTTACAAATATGGCTGTAAATCAGTTGCTTAATTTGGGTCATAATAGTTTGCCATTTTTAAAAATGTAAGTCCCTGTAGAGAAAGTTTGGGAAACGCAGACTGAAATTATTTGTTGTTAACATATGCAAATAAACTAATGCTCCTGGATTCAAAATTGCAATTGAAACATTACAATAAGCAGATTACAATGGCTGATATTTAAATGTTGTTATTCTGACTGTTCAATACTCAAATGACAAGTTAACAATGAAAGACGGTGCTCGGAGTAAGGCTAACATGAAAGCTAAGTGGCGCTAACACTCATGCATACATATCGGCACATAAACCTTAATGGATATAAATGAGAATGACAATGGTAACAAAGCAGCGTATGTTCAGTGTGAAGCTGTTGAGATGGCAAATAAATGCCAAAAGCTCATACATATCTCAGAATAAGCTCATTTATCCACAACACCGACAACAAGTCTCACTGAGGAAGAAAACACCATCACGCTGAGCACACTGAACTGCAAAATACTAGCAACAGCTAGCATCTTTAAAGCTTGTCTATGTACAGTGCCTCGAGATAATGTATGTGGTGATTTTCTGATAGAATAAGATATTTGCACTTAACTTAATCTGCAAAATTATTGTATATTGTAATGTTACTAGCATTCTGAATAAACAGAAAGAATTGAAAAAATAATCAAGTCATTAGCCACCCTATGATTTACAATTATAACTCCTCTTAGATTCCTCTTAGATTTATGATTAGATGAACAGAATTTGTACAAAAATAAAACTACAACAATAGTTTAACACCATCATGTATGTACTATTCAAGTCAACGTTATAATTATTCATTATTCACAGCAGATGTTAATGCTATTCACCCACACACACGTTCACACAGGGCATTTTTTATCACACACCTTTCATACCCATTCACACACTGCCAGCACAGCAGTCAGGAGCAACGTGGGGTTCAGTGTCTTGCCCAAGGACACATCGGCATGTAGACTCGAGGAGCGGGGAATCAAACCCACAACCTTCAAGTTGAAAGACGATTCTCTCTACCATTGTGCTGCCGTTACCCAAACAACTTTGGACATGTAGTAGAATAAACACTGATGCAGCCTTGACTATTGAGACACAATCAGTGAAAACATGGCCACTAAAATCAATATCAGCTTAAGTCTATAATAGTGTAAGGATCATTGTTAAGACAGCATTTTATGACTGGAAACTGAACACTTCACGTTACACCAACGTTCATGGAAAAAATCAGTGATTTTACATCATTGCACACCGTGATCGATCCGTAGCTGCCTCCATCAATAAGTTCAAAGTGTTATTTTGTGACTTTGGTGTTTGAAACCCTTCATTCTGATTTTACTCAGTGACATGTTTGAGACCAACAGCTCCTGTTTCCCTGTAAGCTAAAATCACTCATTTTCTCAACTAAATTTCCTGTCAGAAAATGCTGTCTTAAGGCAAGATTAAGCAGTATTTATAGATATGTTCTTAAGATATCAAAGACTTAAGCAGTAGTGGCCTGCAAGTGTTCATGATGTGGTGGTGCTGCTGCTGGACTCACCTGCAGTCTTCTGTTTCTTCAGAGGCGCCTGGTTGGAGCTGGGGCTCTGAAGACGTGACGGCACCCCGACCTGAGCTGTGGGCACAGAGATGAGATTCGGGGTGCCCACAGCGGCTTTCTTGGTGGCCTTCTTGGGCCCGTCACAGGTGGTGAGCGGAGCTCCGTCTTCATACAGCTTCCTCTTCACTGTGCTCTTGGTCTGACCCCTGGAGGGAGGATGGGAAGTCACGGTATTTTATCGTCAGTTGTAAGATAGATGAGCCTAATGGTCATTTTACATTTTCAGGTTAAAAACAAAAAAGATCTGAACCAAACAAACATCTCAGCTCTTTATGTCTTTATGTTTTTATAATGTATAATGTTAAAGATGTAATCTGATCTAGTAATTAATTAATTGTTAGCCCTATAAAAGTAGATCCATTATCCTCATGGAGACTGGAACCTGGTCCTAATGAGGCAGAACCTAATTTCTGAGAAACTAGTTAAGTGGTATTAGATTTGAATTATGGTTAGGGTCGGTTTACACAGTCACATTATCAATAAATGAAGTCCCCATAATGTAAAATTTACATTATAAGGTGAAGACATTTTGTATGAATGAGGTTAGGGTTGGGTTAGGTTCAGGTTAGGCCAGTAGTAGTTAAGGTTAAAGTTAGAGTTAGTCTCTAGGAAATTAAAGCAAGTCAATGTTCTCTGAAGTCATGGAAAGCAGACTGTGTGTGTGTGCGTTACCCTGCAGGGCTGGAGTCCACCACTGGATGCAGCTGCATGGTGAGCTCCCCGAGCTTGGTGAAGGCAGCTCCAGCTGCAGAGAATATCTCCCCGACCTATATCACACAAACACACACACACAAAAAACACACTTTTTGTTTTCAAGAAATCTTCATGTCAGTTGCTACCACTGACTTTTAAATATCTATGATGTTCAATAGTTTGGTTCTACTAATCACATATCAGCTGGACTGTAATTGTTTTCATTCATTTTCTACATAGAATATATTTACAAACAGATGGATGACTGAAGAATGCCGTTGCATTAATAATTTGTTTATTTCTGTATTAGACAATTACGCCTTCTGCATCCTTGTGACCTTAACTCCATGTTACCATTTGAGATATATCTGTTGACTATTCTTGTTTGCTATGCTTCCAACTGTAACTACATGACAATGACACATTTGTATGTGTGTTACATGTTTAAGTATACACTCCATGGCCACAGGCTTAAACTGCAGAAACACCACCCACAGCTATCGTATAAGAACTGAAGATAATCACACAGTAAGAAGAAACTGCCTTCACACATCTGCACCTGCTACACAAGGAGAAGAAACCAGAGTTTTGAAAAATAATGTTTGAAAGTGCAGGAATATGTATGTTGAAACTGTTAACGTGTACCTGTTAAATTGACGATGCGAGTAGTTTGGACCACATAGTGTTTTAGAAATGTTCCAATTTTACTTACCCTTTCTTCCCACAGGTGGCGCTATTTTATTTATTTATATATTTTGTTGGAATAAATGTTCGAAAAGAGACCCTTACTTTGAAATGCCAATACGGCTACGCAGGAAGTAACATCAGTAGCTTTATGGTCGTTGTTGCATGTGCGTGGAGCATGAAGCGCGACAGATCTGGAAGGATTATATTTGTGGACCTCAATTTGACCACATACAAGCGAACACACAACAATCGTGCGCTCGGTTAAATGTCATGAAATTGCCCTATGCTGATGGAAAGTGTATCTAAATAAAGAAAAACAATATTTTGTGCCTGAGGAGAGTTCGATGATGTGCTGAGCTCAGGCTACTTGGGGGGCTTCATTCATGCTGAACAGTAGTTGTGACTTACTTTAGTGGAAGCTGACGTCATTGTTCTGTTGTTCAAGATGCATACGCAGCTAAAATGCTAACAGCAGTGTGGCTAATCTGACGCAGCCGCACATCTGCTCCTCTTCTTCCCCTCGCTCTGTGCACATGGACGGGTCCCGCGCACGAACCCAGCAGCGCAAAATGCAAATTACCGTTGAAATACAAATGCCATGAGCACAGCAGCCAAACCGCTTACTGTACAAGCAGAGGGAGACTTCTCCTAATCTACATGTTCACTACAATTATCTTCTTTGTTGTTTTTGACAGCAAACAGCCTATTTGCGCGGTATCGCCGCCAACTGGTAAGGAGTGGGAATCAAGAGTTGTTTTTTTTTAGGCTGTATTTAAAATCACTATCAACAACAACGACAGAACGTTCAAAACAGACAATAGACAAGCATTATGTGTATAAGGTACGATATATAATTGAATAAATAATATGTAAAATAACAACAGTTCATTCATTTTAGTTCAGTTTAACACAACTGTCTATATGATCACATACTGTACACTGTCGAATTTTCATGCTAAAATAGTTCATTTTAAATCAGCTTCAGATTGTATTGAACTCTGTTAGTGTTACATAAATACTTAAAGAGCTAATCTTAGCACTTGGTCCTAAGCTTAACTTGTGTTAAATGAACTCTTAGGCCCCCTTTAGACCTGGCATTAAAATGCATTTTCTCGGATCAGCCTGTAATCGGATAGCTACCTTTAAGTAAATACACCCGAGACATTGTGTTGTAGTAGCTACTTGAGATCGGTCTTGGTCTCGAGACCACTTTTTGAAGGTCTCGGTCTCGTCTCGGAATAGACTGCATAACTGTGAGGGATATCAATACATTGCCTGTGCATTTTTGGATTAACTTGTTAATATCATTACTGTGATTTTGCGTAAATCGTATTGTTTCGGGTACAACCAATAAATTGACTCATTTATCATTTGAAATTTTGATACACACAACAGTGCATGTGAGTGACAGGAGAAGAGGCCCGTGAGAAGATGTCAGCCAACTCATCTATAATAAAATTTGGTTACCTGAACCACAAAGACTTTTTTTGCATAAATACCTCCAAAAGAAAACAGCGCAACTTGTAAATTCTGCAACAACGCTTACGGAGACGGCTGGGACCACGTCCAACTTTTACTGCCTCGGTCTTGGTCTTGTCTGTGTCTTGACCCCTCAAAGTCTTGGTCTTGTCTGTGTCTTGACCCCTCAAAGTCTTGGTCTTGTCTTTACAGTGTAAAGATACACTGTGGTCTTGGTCTATGGTTTAGGTGGGCTTGACTACAACACTACTGAGACATATTGAGGACGGATTGTTATCTGATCTGATGTTTTCTTACTGCAGACCCATTTCCCTTCAGTCTGACCCCATAAAACATTTGATCTAGGGCTACAACTTACCATTATTTTCATAATCAATTTTCTCGATTAATGCATGAAACTGCTGTGACTTTGTTTTACATGTGACACACACAAGTGAGTGCTAATGACTTGTAAAGTAGTTGTTTTCAGTGTAACTGAAACTGATTTAACTGACTGAGCTTTTGTTTTCATCACAATTTGATTTTTGAATATCAGTATTTAGTATACTTTCTTTAGCTATGTTTTTATTTTTTACTCTGTATCTACTTGGTTATACGTGGGTGGTGCTGTGGTGTCCAACATGTTTGAAGGTGTATCTATGCATGTATGTATAAAACAAAACAAACCTTGACTTGTCATAAGTATGAACATGCAATCCTCTAAACATACCTTTCATTGTCTATTTTATTTTTATACATATTTTTTAAATTGTATGTATTGTATGTATGTATTTATTTGTTATGTTATGTTTTGATATGTTGCCTTTTGTCTTCATGCTAGCATCTATTTTATAACTGTGTAAAATTTTGTGTTGGCCAACTTTGTTTGAATAAAGTTATTTGAAATAAATCGCTGACACAGGGGAAAAGCACGGGAAACAGATGGCACAACATCTGTTCCGGGTTTCTTCAGTCAGCTGACTGACTGGCGGGCTCGCTGAAGCCACTTCCCCTTCTTTATCTCGAACACAACAGGACAGTGATCATGCGTGGACTCATCTGTGGACCCAAATGCGCCGCGTGTGGACTCGTCCTGAGTGTGTGGGGAGTTATAATGTTGGTGAGTGCCACTCTGTTGTACAAATAATTCTAATGTTAAAAAAATATTAAAAGTACAAAAAAATGTATGTAAATACCAAAGAATGTTACAAATTGCAATCTCACACAAACCTGCTACTAAATTTAATAAGTAAGACTTGGGTCATCGCTTTTTTTAAAATTGTGTAATCCTATGTAAATTCCAATGTTACTAAGGTCACCAAAGATTGTTAGGAAACATTGTAATCTCACATGCTACTACATTTTTACAAATTTTACAAAATAACTTAGGTTAGCATAAATATGTTACAAAATGTTTTAATGTTACATACATATACAGTACAGATATTTTTTTCTAAGTTATAATTTGACTTCCTAGAAGCAACAGAAGAAAAAAAAACAGATTTATCCACTTAACAAAAGTCTCCCCTAATAAAATCAACACTGCTAGGCGAATATTTTGCTGCTTTATTTTGTTGTTAGACAGACATTGTGTGGTTACATCATTGTACCACACAATGATGTAAACATTATTTCACAGCTACTGTTTCCACCTCCTTTGATGCTGCAATGGGTTCATGAGGGCATATCGCTCTTCTTATTTATCATTATTATCATTATTATTATTATTATTATTATCTTCTTTGTGTAGCAAGCAGGGTTCCTTTTTGTGGTCTATTCCCGCAAATAGACATGGGTCACTGAAAGTGCTTGAATTTTGTGCAAGAAATAAGTGAAGTAAATGTCTCTCTTGCTTTTTAGGACGCCGCCTACTGTTTCATGCCCTGCAGTGCTTGATGTACGTAGACTAGGCACTACGCAGAACAAACATAAGAGTCATAATTACTGGCAGTGTTGTGGACACTGTACACAGTCTCTCTTCACTGTTGACGTGAGCGAGTGAAGTTAAGCAAGAGAGAGCAAATTGCACGATGCCTGAGAAATGCAAGATCTCTGATTCACCAAAGAAAATGATAAAGACTGACTTTCACTTGACGATATGCAGCGTGTGCTGCAAATCAATAAAAATGAACAACCTGGGTGACGCGGCTCTTACAAGCTGTGTCAGCACATTTAGCCTTTGTTTTTAAGGGAATTAGACCTGGTTAAAATGTAAGAAAGAAAATGAGACCAAATTGTTTGGTAGGGATTTGCAGAGGCTCAATGGTTGGTGTGAACAAGGGCTGGTTCACTTCTGTGGATGTGAATGGAACTTGAACCCATACTAGCACTTATTTGTGTAAAAGTGCTGTATTTTTTTTAAAAATCTAGTTTTCTATTTAACCTACAGTTAGAGTTTCAGGCTTAATCCACCATGTTGGCCTGTGACCATGCCCTCTCTCTCTCTCTCTCAGTCATTGTTGGGGATATTCTTCACCACACACTCAGCTGTGCTCATTGAAGATGTGCCTGTGAAAAAGGAAGATATCCACCAAGAGTAAGGTTCCTGTTCTCACGTCTGATAACTTGTCCCACTTTCTGCTACAATCACGCCAAAGCTGTGTCTAAATTCTCAGGCTGGATCATCAAGAGTGTTGTCAGTATGCGTCACAGGGCTGCAACGTGGGCTGTCCCTTTTCTTCACAGTTTCCACTAGCATAGTACCTGCTCTGGCGAGGCTCCAAGCGTGTTGAGTAGGTACTATGCGTGACGTCGTCAGACTGTCGGCCACTCAGTGCTGTCACAGGAAGGGACGTCCGACACAGAAATCAATGTCGAACAGTGTCAAACTGTAGAGCAAACTAATTAACAATCCTAAAAACATGGGTAAGTCTCCTACAAATACCAGGGAAATGTCTCAATATTTAACAGAGGAGTCTGGTGTATGTAGTGACAACACCACTGATCACGAGCGGCGAGTGGCATCACAAACCCTCCTGCTCTCCAGTGACTTTGTCAGACTATATCAGTCAACTGGAGATCAGTTAAATAGACTTAAGAATCCTAAAAACTTTATATTTTCTCTCTTGTCAATCTCTACAGAAGCGCAATGGCCCTTTACCATAGTGGAAAAGGGCCATTAGCTGCACACTCCAGAGGATCCAGCCCGAGAATTGATGCACTTCTCAACAAACCAGGAAGTATTTGGAAACTGCAGCTTTAATGTTTTTCCATCAGAGAGCACTAACATGTAAATTTAAAGTCTGTGAAAACTCCAAGCTACTCTCTTTTTCAGACAATGACTTTGGCTTGTGGCCTTGAATACAGTGAAGTGCAAATCACCACCACAAATAGGAACACGCAGCAACAAATAACACAAACGCAAACTAAACGACAAAAGCAGAAATCACATTGACAAAAACAATGAAATACAACGCTGGAAACACAACAAAGGCACATGACACAAAAACAATTACAAAAGCGCAGTGTTTTTGTTTGTAGGTGATTTATTATTCAATTCAATTCAATTCAATTCAATTTTTTTTGTGTAGCACCAAATCATAACATACATTATCTCAAGGCACTGTACACAGACAACATGATAGAAAGCAGAGAAACACAACAATTCACACAATAAGCAAACACAATCTCTGTTAATGTTGGTGGACTATTTGAAATAAAGTTTGAAGTGCTGGACGGTACCGGCCCTGCACCAGCATGTTTCTATGGTAACTGCACTGGGATTCATTTAAGCCACAGTGATGGAATGGCACTTTCATTTAAATGAGCAACTCTTATTGAAATAAGTGGTTACAAGACGGACGGTCTTAAATACAGCTGAGCTGCATTAGTGGAACAACTTGAGGCTTAGTTGTGACCGTGAGATGCTGCTAGTGCTCCAGTGGTGCTCTCGATGCTTTCCAGCACTTTACTTCTGGGTAAAAGTTAATGTCGCTGTCAATGTTGCCAACATAGAGACTTTGTCACTATATTTAGCAGGTATTCAGACCCCTCTAAAAAAGTGACAAATCTTTTTGGGGGTTAGTGTAGTGGCTTGCAGTTGGGTTTAGTTTTGCTAGTAATTGTAGTAGTGATTTGCACTTCAGGGCCACCACTTCCTTTCAATCTGGCTTTCCAAATAAGGGCCTCTGACTTTGGCTTTCTACTACTTGCTTTAGAAATCTTTTGCCATTACGCTTGGCAATAGAAATAGCTTACAGTTGTTATTCTTACAAAATAAAATTCCAATAGTTAACTCAATAGAATAAAATATAATTTTTTTGTTTTAGTAATCCTTCTACAGAAGCATATTTCATTCACTTAAAATAATAAAAAATAACTTTATCCTCATCCACATGAAGGGCGCGGGGAGGCGGAGTCTGTACCAATCTCAGCTGATATAGGGTGATAGACAGGGTTCATACTGTTACATACAACAGTTCATCACAACATACAGAGACAAACAACCATTCACTCTCACACTCACGCCTACCGTCAATTCTCTTCTGAGATTTTTTCCAGTTTTGTTTTTGCAAGACTTTTTGTGAAAATAACGGCTGCATCATTTGGAACTCTTGGTCTGTGCTGTTCGCTGCTTTGTGCTGGGTGTAAGTTAGAGCTTTAAACTGACACCGTACTATGGTCTTTGCATGGAAATGACAAATCTCGTGGCCACGCATTACTATATTGTGGCCGGAGCTCTGTAATTGAGCTATCAAGATGGATATGGAAGCTTTTGTCATTCATTCAGAAAAAAATCTCGTAACAACAGACCCCCAAGAAAACCTTTAAAAACTGACCCAAAAAAATCAGGTAAAAACAGACCCGGAATTGCCAAAAAAAGACAGCAATCAATACAAAGTTTTATTAAACAAGTAAAGATACATCACAATATCTGTGTCACTGAAGAATTGAAAATGCCCCTAAGGTTAAGTGGTCAAATGCTGGATTGCTTTTCATTGCCAGTTGCTATCCTCCCACTGTCAAATTCTTCAGCCACTTGTGTTACATTCACGTTACTCTTAATATCAAACCACCCTTTTTTAATGATAGAAATGATTTAAAAGTTACACAAAGTCTTTAGACAATATATAAAAACAAAACAAGCTTCTGCAGTCCAAAGATTGCTGTCCATTATGTTGAACTAAACTAATGGATCCCCTGCAACTTATTTCATTTTACATTATTTAATTGTGGAAATGATCCTATTATCATTTGTCTGTATTTTCTTGCATTTATTTCAAATGATGTATTTAAGTATTTGTACTTGCTCTGTCATTGATTTGTTCAGTCTTGATGCTTTTCAGTGTATTTGATTGTAATTCATGAGCTCATTTCTGCGGTGGGGCATCATGAGTTAGTGACACCAGTGAGTCGTGGTATTTTTGTTTCTTATTAAAATCTCAGCAGTATTGATAATCATATATTTGGACAATGATCTTTTGCTGAGGCTCCACTAGATATGTGGTCATTTTCAGACTGTGTTATTATTATTCTTATGTGATTTGTCCTTACAGTGCAAACCCACCTCACAGGATTTATGACCTGTATAACAAAGTAGGCAACAACTGCTTCATAGCAGCAGCTATCTATTTGGTCGTTGGAGCCTTCTCCTGCTGCCAGATGAGACTTAACAAGCAGAAGGTAAATCAGTCACATCTTTGTATTGATTGTTCTTTGGAGAGTTGGTGAGAAAGTGGATTTGTTTAACCCAAACAGGAAGTGGGAAAGCAACTAGTGGCATTGAAGAAACGGATGTTATTTGTGATGGAGTTACGACTTGGGGGGAATATAGGACAAGGAGACAAAAGCTTACCAGTACAGGTGGAGGAGAACTGGGTAAATGGTCTGTATTTATACAGTATAGCACTGTTCTAGTCTTGATAACCACTTAAAGCTGCTGTACACTACAGTTTTGCCATTCACCCATTCACACCCACTTTCATACAGCCCATCTGCTGTATGTGCAGCACATTTTCTATCACTCATCTTTCATACCCATTCACTCGCTGACAGCACGGCCGTCAGGAGCACCATGGGGTTTAGTGTCTTTCCCAAGGACACATCTGGCCGCTGGGAATCGTACTCACAACCTTCAAGTTGAACGATGACTCGCTCTACCACTGAGCAATCGCCGCTCAGACTGATGTTGCGGCAAGGCAGCTGCTCCTGCCTCCTGGGTGGAGTGACTCATGGTTGTGAGAAGTGGAAAGGTAACTTTACAGGAGGGTTGCTGAGTCGGATTCCAGAGAGGTCTCTCACCGAAAAATCCTGACTTAAACCCTACAGGCCAGGGGTCTTCAATGTTTTTCAGGCCAAACTGATGGACAGATGGAGCAGGGACCTCCACTACTACCATTAGATATATATTATGTATAACATAGTTTTTGTATGATATTAACTTTGGGCCTAGTGCCATGTATAAATGTACCTTGTCATTGTGGTTTCACTACTAAGATATTCAAATAATACACAGATTCATATATTCATGTTTTTATTTTAAACATGTGTATGGTACAGTGAGTAGGGTGGCCATTTGTAAACGTACCTTGTCAACTGATACCAATGTCAATTCCAGCAATGTCTGTGAATTGCTTGATATTCATGCGTACAAGCATTTTTATTTTAGACAAAAATGTGGAAACGAAAATGACTGATGGCTTATTTGTGCCACTGCCATGCATAAACAATTACCACGGAAATGTCTAAAATCTCAATTTTATTCATGTATTTCTGTTCAGTGCCAGATGGAGTCTGTGCTCTGGTCATGGAGCAGGTACTGAACAAATCTTTTTAATGAACTGATTCTAATTATTCAGTACATCGAAAACAACTACCTTACAAGTCACTAGTCACTAGTTTGTGTAAAACAAAGTCACGGCAGTTTCATGCAGCCATGGCTGCGTCGTACAAATTGTGATGGAAAACCAACCGAACCATGTAGAGGCGAGGCGAGCTTAGACTGTATAGTGGAAACACGGCATAAATAAATAGTGCTGGTCCCAAGCCCGGATAAATGGGAGGGTGAACATCTGGTGTAAAGAAAATATCTGCCAAATAAAATACGCAAATCACTGAAAAAATAGGTGATTTGTGGTAAAGACCCCTAGAGAGGGAAAAAGTGCATCTGAAGATATTATTCTGACAATGATTATAATCTGTCTTTTATCACTGCAATTACTAATGACTCCTTTTCTTCAGACAGAAGTTCTAAAAAATTTTCAATTCAATTTTATTTGTATAGCGCCAAATCATAACATACATTATCTCAAGGCACTGTACATAGACAACATCAAGGAGAGCAGAGAACCCTAACAGTTCACACAATGAGCAAACACTAGGCATCAGTGGAGAGAAAAAACTCTGAACCAGGCTCAGAGATGTGCGGTCATCTACCTCGACCGATTGGGGTGAAAGGAAAAATAGGGGGACAGCGGAGAGGTGGGGGACAGGCGGAGAGGTGGGGGACACCTTGTTACTAGAGGTGTCAAAAAGGATTGATACATGTAAAAAATCGTGATTCTTATTGTCAAATATTCAAAATCGATTAAAAATGTCCAAAAATCTATTCTATTTAATACCCTTACAGCTCCATGTAATGAATCAACTTTAAAAACAAATATGATTTTGAATCAAAATGTGTGTTCATGTATCATCACCCAAGGAATAGCAATGGAATCGTGACATTCTGACTCACGGCACGGTGTTACTAAAGATGGTACCTGATACTTTTATTAGGTTCCAAGCAAGCTGAGCCAATACTTTGTGTGGCGTCGACCGATTGCTGGCCACAGATTGGTCAAGGTGTCATCACTGGATTAGGCATGAGCAAGACATCTGACAAAAGAATCAAACCGAGCAATGCTAAACTGTAGATCAGTTAAAAAGACATGAAAATCCTACATTACATGTGTAATCTCCAACTTTAAGAAAGATATATAGCAGATATATAACAATTGTATCAAGTTATAAGTTTATACAGGACAGTTCTGAGTCATTTATACAAGCAGCAGCACTGATTAAAGCATTATAATAATGATGATAATTGTAATGATATGATGTGAACGATAATAATAGCCTTGAAACTGGATTTGCATCCTGCAACCTGCAAGATGAGGACACACAAAAAAAGTCATATTCATACCCTGAGTGTGAGAGAGTGAGCAGTCTAGGTCTATAGCAGCATAACTAAGAGATGGTCCAGGTTTCCCTGAACCAGCATTAACTATAAGCTTTATCAAAAAGGAAAGTTTTAGGTTTAACTTTAAATACGGAGCGAGGCTCAGCTGTCATTGGAAGCTGGTTCCACAGGAGAGGAACCTGGTAACTGAAGGCTCTGCCTCCCATTCTGCTCTTACAGACTCTGGGAACCACATGTAAGCCTGGATTTTATTAGAAAGTAGAAAGTTACAGGTCATCCAGGACTTAATGTCTCTGAGACATTCCTGGAGTTGAACAGCCTGATTTATTTCATCCGGCCTCATTGATAAATATAGCTGTGTGTCATCTGCATAACAATGAAAGTGTATGTTGTGCTTCCTAATAATGTTCCCTAGAGGAAGCATATATAAGGTAAAAAGTATAGGCCCAAGCACTGAGCCTTGTGGAACTCCACAATTAACTTTTGTTTGTAGTGAGGCTTTATCATTAACGTGAACCAACTGGAATCTATCAGATAAGTATGATTTAAACCAGCAGAGGGCAGCACCTGTGATACCAAGAGTCTGCTCCAATCTCTGCAGTAGAATATTATGATCAATGATGTCAAATGCAGCACTAAGATCTAACAGGACAAGTAAAGAGAGGCCAAGAGAAGGTTGTTACTAAATTTAACTAGTGGTGTAAATCTGACTGAAAATCGTCAAACAAGCCATTAATGCGCAAATATTCATACAATTGTTTAGCAACTACCTTTTCTAAGATTTTTGAAATGAAGGGAAGATTAGATATCGGTCGATAATTAGCTAAAATATCTGGGTCATGGGTCGCTTTTTTGAGAAGCTACTTTAAACGTTTAGGGCACATATCCAGTTAATAAGGATAGATTAATTTGATTTAATATGGAGCTGTTAATTAAAGGAAACACATCTTAGCCCCACAGATTGGTGGGGATAGGATCTAATTGACTGGTTGATGGCTTGGATGATGAAACTAATGATGTTAACTCAGGGAGATCTATGGGGAGAAACTGTCTAACTGTGCTTGGTGCTTCTAAAGCTCTTGTGCTAAAAATGTAATCACTACCACTAGGAGGGAGGAGATGATCAATTTTCTCTCTAATTGATGTTATTTTACTCACAAAGAAGTTCATAAAGTCATCACTGCTCAGTGTTAAAGGAATAGATGGTTCAGTGGATCTGTGGCGAGCAACCATGATGCTCGTATCCTCTGAACTGACCACTTTCTTTTTCAGAGGGGCAACACAATCTAATGTAGTACGCAGTGAGGCCGCTGTACTATCAACTTTAAGCAAATGTAGTCGGTGCTCGAGTGCTTGTTCAGTTAATTGATTGTAACAGTAGATAGATAATCACAGAGAGAACAGATGAAAACACACAGCGTAACACAGTGGAAACACAAAGTGACACAATACATTACCGCCGACAGGATGACTCAGATCAGTGACTCTACAAACAACTCATTCTAATGATTCAATACACCGAAAAGATATGTTTTACAAGTCACTTGTCACTAGTTTGTGTCCCGTGTAAAACATAGTCACTGCAGTTTCATGCAGCTGTGCTATGATGACTCCGCCCCTGTTGAGGCGGTACTATTGTAATGGAGTCGAGCCCTGCCGTGCCAAAGCGAGGCGAGCCGTGCAGGAACTGTATAGTATACAGTCTTTATTCTGTACTCATGTGCTCGCTATTGTCGTGTCGTTCCTCAGGCTTACCTGGTGAACTAGTGCCATCTGGTGGACTGACGAGCTCACATGGATGGAGGATGGATTTGGATCGCTGCCATATTGTCTCAGGGTTTAATCACAAGCATCAGGAAATAAAAAGGACACTTCAAATTGTGTAATTAAGATGAGAGTAACTCTACCACCAATCACAAGCACTTGAATGAAATGACTGCCAAAGAAAACCTACTTGATTTCAATAAATGATAATATTTAAGAGTGTATTTTGTCTTGCCTTGCTCTCTCATAGCTACTGCTCTGTACAGGATGCACACTGTTTATTGGACCCTTTTCAGGATTTCATTAGAGATGTCAAAAAGGTGAAATAATTGCTCTGTAATGGCACATTTACATAGAATCAGCAGAATATCTGACTCACAACTAATTTCTAAAAAGTAATATAAATCTATGTTATTTAGCTAATACAGCCCATGTAACACCCAGAGGCTGGAAAACATCCAGACTCCAGAGCAGCCATTCCCAAACTTAAGCGTGCCAGGGCCCACTTTGAAATCTGAAAATCTTCTAAGGTCCACCCAAATCTTGGGATCAATAATTCAGTAATTTTCAGTAATCAATAATTAGTTTAATAATAATTACTTTATTTCTGAACTTGGTGGTTATTACAACCAAGTGATCACTCTCAAAGTGCTGGAAGTGTTTATTATGCTTAATATTGCTATATAAACCAAGCACAAAAAGTAAGGACATTTATGTTTGGTCCTAGTATTTGACATTTATACCACATCAAAAATGGATTCATATTCTAATTTATGCTGCCAAAAGTGAAATTTGACTGATTTTGTTGTGCTCAAATAAAACTTGTCAACTGCAAGTTTTTGAAGAAGTGATTATGGGGTATGTTAAATTGATCAGTTATATGTTATCTAGAGCATGATCTGACCCCTATGTGGTCATAAGAGACTTCTTTCACTTTACATTTTAGTATTGCTAAAACCAGAAATCTATATGTGAATATGACCGTATGTACTGGAGTAACAAGAATATGTGTTTTTTATTGGCATTATCCATCCATCCATTTTCTACCGCTTTATCCTCCACAGGAGGGGGGTGCTGTGCCAATCTCAGCTGACATAGGGCTGTAGGCGGGTAAGTTCGCCAGCCCATCACAGGGCCACATAGAGACAAACAACCACTCACTCTCACACCTACAGGCAATTTAAAGTGACCAATTTACCTAATCCCCATATTGCATGTTGGACTGTGAGAGGAAGCCGGAGAACCTAGAGAAAACCCATGCACACATGGAGAGAACCATTGTTCTCTCCCTTGATCCAACCGGGACTCGAACCCGGGTCTTCTTGCTACAAAGGCAAGAGTGCTATCCTCTACCAACCGTGCAGCCCTCATTGGCATAATCTTCCCTCTAAATATCAATTAGATTCATTTCTTTCATGAAATAATGAATTACACCCTACTTCTCGAATGTGATGGATCCACTCCTGAGCTTTTGTCCCTCTGTGGATCTAAAGTGCAATTAAAATCGCCTGCTATAATAAAAGCACCAGACAAAGAAGCAACATTAAAAAAAAGGTTCTGGAAAAACATAGGCTCATCTGTATTTGGAGCATAAATATTTATCAAAATGTATTGTTTTTGTGTGTAAAAAAAAGCAAAAGGAATTCCAAAAAGGCCCATCATTTGAATGTGGTTATTCAGTTTGTCACAGTGACCAACACAACGGCAATGGGTTTAAAATCAAAACTGATGAAGAGTCACTCATGATTCATTCTTCAATGCATCACAAATGAGGACAAAATTAATGACCAAAATCCAATTTGTTTTTTTCTTTTTGGATTGCAACACCAAAAAATAGGTTTTTATCCAATGATACTTAGACAAGTCCCAATATTTCCCTGATTCCCTGAAAGGAGCAGTATTAGTGTCACATTCACTCTCCAAAAGAGGGCAGCTTTACGCACATCCTTCTCCAGCTTCCACTTTTCATTCATTACACAGTTACCAACATGTAACTGAGAGCGTTCAGAGAGTCATGGGACTACAACTTAAGTAGACACCATGCAGGGTGCATGAGCAAATATATAAATATTTTTGAACAATATCTGTTATAAATGTTGAACTGTAAATATTATTTGAAAAAAATTTTTTGTTTACATAATGGGAATAAAGAAAATTGTCATATCATATAGAAACAACACCTCATGGAGTTCAATTTTCAATGACATGGTTTGGTTTTCTATTACAATACAGTCCCTTCTCAACATGGGCGGAGTCATCACAGCACGACTGCATGAAACTGCTGTGACTTGGTTTCAAATGCAAATTTAGTTGTTTTTTTATCTGTTAGGTTGTATATGACTGATCCTACTGTCTACGATGGGTCTTATCCCAGTAGAACATACTTAACCTTTATCCCCCCCCCACCTTTGGTCAGTCGTCTTTTTCAGTTAAAGGGATTCGTTATTACAGAAATGAAAACACTAACTGACCTGAAAATGTTTAATGGAAAGGTGAAAAAGTGGCTGAAACAAAACCAAATTTGTGATCACTGACTGTGTATTATGGACTGAAATATGCACATGTTCTTTAGTTTTTACTGATGTATTGATTTTGATAATTGTTACATTAGAAAAGGCTTACCAAAGACAGAGATTGCAAATTAACTTTGGCTAGGCATCATATATGTAATGCATGTGTTGAATGTGAACTCCCTGACAAATAAATGAATAAATAAAATAAAATACATTTAGATTTATTTAAAAATATCGATTTTGTTAAAATAGTAAAATGCACACACCATTGGGGGCCCCCGGGCCAAAGCAGCCACAGCTCGTTTGACAAGGATCAGCCATTTACTATGGACTGACAAGTCAAACTGTTTTTGTCACACAGCAGGAATAACAAATACACATAATATGTCACATAATACCTCTGCACACTCAGTCAAAGCTATTGCAAACACCCAACTTTCTTTTTTCTATAGCTGTGTTTCCCAGACTTTCTTTTTGGGGACCCACATTGTAAAGATGGCAAAATGATCTTATCTGCCTCCTAGCTGACTTTGCTCAGCCTATTTACACCACTGTACTTTAATGTTGGCAATACTTTAAGAGCTCAATATTTTCTCAGGTGTTACTAAGTACTAAGTCAGAGAACTGCTGCTGTAGCATACAGCATACTACTTTGAGTAGTCATCAAGAATAGAAAAGTACTAAATAAATACCGATCATTTACCATGGAATTAAGAAGCGCTTTTTCTCCTATGTTGTTTTTGACATTTCACCAATAGTGACAAACGTAACAAGTATTAAAGGCAAATTTCATGCAAGAGTGAAGGTGAAGGTGGTGTAAAAAGTGCAAGATAAGTGACACAGTTCGACACCACATGACAATAAACGAAAATCTTTTTCTCGCCATAACAAGGAGACCTTTTTGTTATTTCCCAAACTTTATATATATTTACTAAGATTTATTAAAATGTCATTCTATGCATATCATTTAAAGGCGACATAGAATGCTCATATCACACATATATGTTAGTTATGGAGGTCTACTTACATATATTAACTTGTTTTCATGGTTAAAAACCTCCTAATCGCTGCAAACGAGCCGATCAAAATATCTCCTCACTGACGCTCTCGTCAGCCGCTCTGTTTCAGACCACACCCCTAGAATGTGGACTGTGTTGTGATTGGCCAGCCAACGAGAGCTTTCCCACTGTCCTGTGATTGGCCAGGTACCTGGAAGTGACATAATAGATAGGCCAGCTCTCAGATACACAGCTCCCCCTCTGGCACGGTGGATGCTCTGCATCTCAGCAGCTACAACGAGAGTAGTTCTTCTTCTTCTGCGGTTGAATGTACGCAACCGGATGTGCCCGGACTAGTGCCCGCACCAGGAGGCGCTACGGTGGTGAGAGGAGTGGTGAGGATTTCTGATGACGACATCAAATTAAGGAAGTGCCGATCCGCTTCGCAGAGCCCAGGAAAACAATACAACACTATTTTCTCAGCAGTGGCTGAACTGTTTGTTCTGAAACTTTAGGGTTTCATAAACGAGGTAATGACGCAGATACACACACAGACGCAGCGTTAATTGGAGCTTCCGGTCTATGTGGGCTTTAAAACATATACACAAAGGGTTTGGAGATTGGAATGGTCCCTACCTAGTCTTTAAGAACCACCGTTCTAAATCATACAGCCTAAACCTTATAACGTACTTACACCATTAAAGGAAAAGAATGACTTGTAGAGATACTTTAATAATTAACAATATGAACATCTTGGTGGTTTGTGGAATTGTGTATGGTGATATTTTTCTCTGGTGACCACAATACAACATGTAGTGTGAATGTGCTGTGGGAATGGTGCAGCCTGTAGTTTCTGAGTCTAATTTTGTAGTTACAATGACATCATCACAATGTCATCTCAACCATCAAGCAATTCATCAGGCCTTCTGTAGCCAAAGAGCTTGAAGTCTTTCTCATAGAGCATGAACAGCTTCCTTCTGTCCTTTAGAGGAACTTGGCTGAACCACTGCAAAACAGAGTCAGAAGAAGTCATGTTTTTATAAGCATGGGGGAACTTAAAGTCTTTTGTCAGCTTTAAGATGCTGAGCAACTGTTCAGCATCCTCATCCAGAGTCTCCTGAAATCCAATGAAATCGTACCTGAGG
Organism: Solea senegalensis; assembly: GCF_019176455.1. Classification (NCBI taxonomy): domain Eukaryota; kingdom Metazoa; phylum Chordata; class Actinopteri; order Pleuronectiformes; family Soleidae; genus Solea; species Solea senegalensis. Next base: position 16,941,670 of record NC_058023.1, read on the forward strand.
GGAAAAAAACAAACCAGTGTCAAACCACAAGAGAAAATTCTGTTGTTTTAAAATGGTAATAGACTTTATGCACAGTCACTCTGGGGTTTTTAATAAGCCAGCCCCAACTATATTTGGTCTGCTGTGAGTCAAAGATGCAGAGATGTTCTACAGTTGGTGTCTGCAGAAGTTACCAAGAGTATATACCAATGACTAATGACAATGAATGATTATAGAATTTAGAGGAGGCAGTTGTCAACATCACAAGAAATCCACTTATGTAACAGCTTCGGTGCCATTGTGATGGTTAAATGGCTTGTTGTGAGGAGAGTGGGGGTGGACTCCACTCCCTCTACTGTCTTTTAGCAGCCTTGCAAAGAAAATCTCGGGTCTCGTGAGAAATATGAATTTAAGACAGTGAGTATAAAGCAGTAGACACATGGAAAACGCCTGTAGAAAAAGGGTGAAAAAGAACCACCGACCAGACAAGCAAAATTACACTAAAGGAAAATGGATTCTTTCCAATGATGAATGCATTTCTGGTGGGATTCTTGACCACAAAAATGAGCTGGAAACCCTTCATAAAACACGTTAGTGCAAAGGTAGCTCGGAGCAGTGGTGTGCTGGGGAAAACAATGCATATCCTGAATACACTGTATATTGTAATGTTCACTTGTTTGCCATACTTAACGTACTGTGTTGAAGTTTGGTGCAATGCCTACAAAACCAATATACAATCGTTATGCATCATATTGGATACTGTGAACACACTAATACTTTGTTTTCAAAATGACAGACATTAAAGTTCAGAGATCTGGTAGAATTTAGGACGACACAAGTAATGTATGCTGAGCCAATAAAAAATACTGCCTGGTAACATAAAAACTCAAACAAAGTATTAATGTATTGCAATTTAATTTTGCTAGGTACTGGCAAGAGGAAGAAAAGTGTAATACTTAATGGAAAGGTGTTCTACTGTTTTGTACTATTTTGAAGATACAATTGTCACTGTGTATTAGAAATGTGCTCATATTGAGCTTCTAATTATTATTGTTTTGTACATTATTTTTATTTTTTATTTAAAAAAAAAATCTTGTTTGAATAAAGGATTAAACTAAACAATACAACATCATCACAATCCATTGGTTCTCTATTGGTTTTTTAATCCTCCTCTTGGTCACTGACTATATATATATATATATCAGTCAGTCTTCTGGTGGGACCTAGAAGCTTCTGTAGCACCTTGTGTGAAAAGCTAAAATGGAATTATTGAAAAATAACAATATAAGTAATTTGTGCACCTATATATAATATTGTACTTGCAAATAAAACAGACATCATCTTTTTTTAGTGTCAGTCCTGCTGAAACTGCTCAAGCGTGGCCTTACTGTATTTGGCAAGGGTGGCACAGCTGTTGTATCTGCCTCCAGTGGGGGTCGAAGGGTTGCATTGTCTTTGGGTCCAACAGGAATTGAATAAAGTTGTTGAATGACACCCGTTTGCCTGATTCAAAAGCCTCCACTGCTGTCTGTGGTAGATTGGATTCATTGTTGTAGTGCTGCAGAATGTGTTTGCCATACTTTGCGTAGATCAACTCCTTGGGTTGCCCAAATTTATTTTGAAAGGCAGAGATGAGACGGTTGAATGGGTCCCCAACAAAGAAATACTTGGTGTAGTGCATCAGCTTTGCCTGTAGTAAAGAAATAAGTACATATAAACCCCATTATTGATTAATCTCTAGAATATTTTTCAAGCATTGTTTGAGTCCACAGCAGTAGTTAGGAGTAGGAGTGTGGGAAATGTCGCCCGAGCATGCTATACTGCAACTGATACATGGCTGAATCATCTGTAAGAACGAACTGCACAGGTAGGAAGGTCAGTTATTAACACGTCAACCACCCAGGCCTACAGACCATCGATATTTTTTCTAATGACTTTATTTAGATAGCTATTAAGGATGGGCATTTCTAGCAAACATGCTATTCAAATATCGAATGGTGTTATTTGTCAAATATTCTAAACTCCAGCCTATGAGAGCTAGTGGAAGTAATGCAGGTTTCACAGTGTGTTGAGCTAATGGGGTAGCTAACAAGATGCATTCACAGACCCTTGTATATGTTGTCAATTCTGTGGGATCTAGACTGTGTTGAGCTTAAAGGAGCAACTTCAAGATGCATTTCATGCGTACATTTCATGACACATTCAGCAAACACATGAAGTCCGCTGACTAGACGCGCCACAAATTTGTTAGTGCAAGTGCAAAGATTTATTTAATAAATGCAATAATGGGCAACATAATGACAATTAGAAACATTCTGTCCCTAAAGGATGCTGAAAAACTAGTTCATGCCTTTGTTACATCAAGAATCGATTACTGCTACTCATTGCAATCAGGATGTTCCAACGAGTCTTTTAAAACTCTTCAGTTAATTCAAAATGGTGACAAGAACTAGGAAGAGATACCATTTCGACATTGGCTCCCTGTATAGTTTAGAATTGAATTTAAAATCGTCAGGTACAAAGGACTTAATGATCACGTCCCATCATACCTTAAAGATCTAGTTTTATCTTTTTACATTACATTACATTACATGTCATTTAGCAGACGCTTTTATCCAAAGCGACTTACAAAAGTGCATTTAAACATTTGGGTACAACTAAGAGCTAGAAGTAAGTAAGAGCTTCAAGTAGATCAAACTATGAAGTGCTAGTCATAAGTGCGATGTACAAGTTTTTTTTTGTTTTTTTTTCTTATACCAACTATATCTTATACCAACAGATAATTTCAGTCCCAAAATACAGGTTTACTTGTGGTTCCCATAGTCTGTAAGAGCAGAATGGGAGGCAGAGCTTTAGTTACCAGGCTCCTCTCCTGTGGAACCAGCTCCCAGTGTTGGTTCGGGAGGCGGATACTCTAACTATAAAGTTAGACTGACGTAGACCTAGACTGCTGGGGGAACTCCTGTTGTGCACTCACACTCACTCTCTCACATTCTGGGTATGAATATGACTTCATTATGTCATTAACCTCGTTCATTCTCTCCCTAGTTTGTCTTTCCTTCATGTGCTCTCTCTCTCTCTCTCTCTCTGTCCTCATCTTGCAGGCTGCAGGATCCAGATCTATGGAGGCTAATATTATTAATAATGATAATAAGGATAATAATAATGATAATAATAATAATAATAATAATAATAAAAATAATAATAATAATATAGCTATCAGCATGTGAAGAGAAATTCAACAAATAACAAATAAGGTGATTTAGAAAAAATACAGAATAGAGTATAGTGTTAATCAATTAGTTTTTAAATCCAATATAATAAAGATATAATTGTAAAAATATACAAGTATAAAAAGTAAATATATAAAGGAAAATGTGATAATAATAAAAAATAAAAAACATAAATTCAAACCAAATCACATGCTAATCCAAAATTGCAAAAAAATATATAATATTTGGGGATTAGGGTTGTAAACTGTTCCTGTTGGTTGCCCCAGGTCATTATCAGCTGGACACTTCATTGTATGGACTGACCTTTATCTCTGTTTTTGGGAACATGTCTAATGTCCTGAGCCTTGATTTGTCATGGACATTTCCCAAAGCCTTGGATGTGGGGTCAGCATATGGCTCACCGTGCTTCAAAGAAAGCATGAAACCTTTCCAGTGGGTAGTAGCCACCTGTAGATGAGAACACATTTTACCACCACACACGGTTCAAAGTGAGGTGATGGATGGGTGAACTAAGCGAAGAAGAAAATTAGCCAGAACCAAGACAAGGCTGAAGAACTACAATCTGGGAGAATCTCTAAAAACGAAACTAGCAAACATGAAGATGACACAACAGGGGAAATGGACAGCCACAAACACAACAAGACACTGCAAGCTGGGCTAGCTACGATAAGTAAAGACAGGGATTATTTTCAGTAATGAGTTTTCCAAAAAAAAAGAGTGACTTTCATTAAATTCTCTGCATGCTCTCCAACAAGGTACATTTTTGTTGAATTGTTTACTGTTGGGCCACACGGCGGTATAGTGGTTAGCACTCTCGCCTTGCAGCGAGAAGACCCGGGTTCGAGCCCCGGTTGGAACAAGGGCCTCTCTGCATGGAGTTTGCATGTTCTCCCCGTGTGTGCGTGGGTTCTCTCCGGGTTCTCCGGCTTCCTCCCACAGTCCAAAAACATGCAGTGTGGGGATTAGGTAAATTGGACACTCTAAATTGACCATAGGAGTGAGTGTGAGAGTGAATGGTTGTTTGTCTCTAGTTGTGTGTGGCCCTGCGATGGACTGGCGAACTGTCCAGGGTGTACCCCGCCTATCGCCCGATGTAGCTGAGATTGGCACAGCACCCCCCGCGACCCTCTGGTGGAGGATAAAGCGGTAGATGATGACTGTTTACTGTTGATCTTTGGTGAAATAAAAAAAACATATTCAATTTTTCCAGGAGAACTAGTGGATGTGTGATGTATTCTCCACATGTTAAGCCAATCTTCACCACTCATTTATATGTCTTTCTTTTATGTATTTAGTATACATTTTTTATATAGTCCCGATATAATTCTAATTTTGGTTTCTTTGTATGCATTGATCATGATCTGGATCACACTATTCACTTCTCTGGAGGGGTCCATTCTGATCTCTTTCATATAGTAGTGTCTAGGTTGCAGGAATCTATAGAATTCATGATTTTTTGGGAAACTTTCCAGCTGTCCATCTTTCACCAAAACACACCATGCTGTAATTCCCTTGGTTGTCCACTGTTTAAATCCTTAATCGTACCTCATACCTCGTCAGTGTAAAATTGCTTAATTGCGCACTCTCCTGTTCCAAAGTCCATAGACAGAAACAGTCATTTTACATCATGAGCTGTTGATCCAAGTTAAAATGTGTAACTGTGTGACTTTAGAGTTTGAAATCATTTGTTTGGATTAAACTCCTAACAAAGCTGCAGTAGGCCAGCTGCTTTTGGTTCCTTGAGAGGTAAACATGCTGATTTTCTCTATGGACTTTGGTGTGGGAGAGTAAGAGGTTTACAAAGTGAGACAAATGTCTTATTTCCTGTCAGAATAGGCTCTCTAATGGATATTAAGTTGCCAACACACATATAGAAACATGGGCGAACACAGGTGAATCTTTAATGGTTTCACATGTGTTTTATTAACTTCACCTATGATCTGAATTAGTGGGAACGTTTCTTCTCCATTTATTATTTATTTATCTATTTTTGGCAGTGAGTATTCCTGTAATTTGAGATTGAGTATGTCTGGAGAGGGTGAAGTCACCTCCCACTTCCAAGAGGTCATGACGTAGATGAAAATGTCTCTGTATGCAATTCGATAGACTGACAATCAATCAGACCATTGATCCAGAAGACATGCACAGAGTGACGGAAAATGACCAGTTACCAGTTATAAGATCAAAGCAGCAATGGCAGAGCTGGTGAGAAAGTAGCAGAGGACATCAGAGGTAGAGGAAACTACTGTCTGACAGCCGAATCAAATGACAGAGGCTTTTTTTAGGAGAGTCTATAGTTGGCCAACTATTCTAAATTGTGTCACTAAATTGTGTCACTAAAAAAATAGTATAAAATCGTTCACTCTCTGTTGTGTTTGTCTGTTCCTCTGACTGGTTTTGTTACAAATATGTGAGACTCAGGGTTGTAGAGAAAAAACATATGCCAGAATTATCACTGGCAAAGGGCATGTTTTAATTCCCAGTATTAGGTTTAAAAAAAAGAAAGAAATCACTGGTCTCACCATAGGAACATAACAGTAGAGAAGGCCATGATCGTCATCCACAATTAAGTGCTTTAAACTGAATGAGCTGATTTGGAGGATTTCATCCTCACTGCAGGCTGATTTTACCATCTCCTTTCTCTCTTTCTGCACCTGAAGCATCTCCAATGCTGTGGTAAGAAGAATAGGAATTAGCAGGTAACAATATCATATGATTTTTTTTTCCCTATTATGCCCTCCCTGATGCAACCCCCATTTATCCAGCACAAGGAGCATTAGTGGCTGGGGTCTGCCTTGCTTAGGGGTACTCCCAGCCCTTGATCTGTTGATTGATGTTTTTATAATCATACTATAAAAACATTTTAGATAGATGTAGATAAGCACAATGAACCAGAAAAACAATAAACACACATGCATTGTACAGCAGTCTTGGTAAGGACACTCATAGGCATAATGTTTAATTGCCTAATCTTTATTCTAATCCCAACCCTAAAACCATGTCTTGGCCTTCAAAAAATCCTTACCTCTCTGTTGTCGTGACATGTCCTGTACGTGAAACCACAACATGACAGAAATGGGTACAAGCCATACAACGGGCAGCAGGGTTTGTCTCCACTGTAGGATCTGCATTTACAGTATAATGTTAATGAACCACAAACAATAAACATGCACTGACATGACCAATATATGCCATTATAACCATAATTATGTTATAAGTTCCAAGATCCACGACATTAGGACAAGTCGATTTATTGTGTTAGTCCGTGTTTAAACTGGACTTTTAAAATGTACATTCAAAAGAGGAAAAAAGGTTTGAGTGGGAGTTGAATTAATGTGGCATTTAAATGCTTACTTGGACTCAAAGTGGCATACACACGCTGCACTTGTTCTATAGTTAACGTCCCTGGGCTTTGACCGAGACATACTAGAAGAAGTCAAGCAAGAAAAACATGTCAGTCCAGTTTTGGTTTTACAAAAGCAAAACTGGTTTATTTGCTGTCAGCTTTAAGAATTAAACATGTGTAATATCAGTGAACGGTAGAACAATATATAATGGTGCTTGGCATAGTGCCAATTTAACACTTAACAGCTAAAGTTATTTTAGCCTGTGACATCATAGGTCAATCAGAAAATGCTTGAGACCAACCAGCTGAGGAGGACACCCGTCGTCAACGACTGATTATAGTTATTTTACAAAAGTCTCACCCAGTAACATCTACACCACGGAAGTCTATAATACCCTAAGAATGTATTCTTACATGAGACAGCCTTTGTGTGAAAACTGTCCCACACCAAAAGCCATATAAAAAATCATAAATCAATGGGAATACTAAAATCACAGCTGATTCTGAACGAACTAGTGATACAGTCTAGTTTGTAGTGCATGTTTAGAATTAAAATTAACCAATTAGAGGAAGCTGAGCTTCCCTGTCTTAGAATAAAAACCTATTTCTTTCAAGCAAACCACAGCATAATTCCTAAAAGTGTACGAAAATATTAATACACTAAACTATTGTGGTATATTAATGGCATGATACTTTATATATTGATTGATGTTCTGTGTCGATTTATTGGAAATATTCACAGGGGTTGTGTGTTGTATTTAAGCTTCTTGTTGGCAGCCGGCTTTCAGCCATTTTCCCCTCCTTCCATTCCTCTAATTAGACAAATAATACAATTATTTATTAGTATTAGAGTTATACTGAAGGGAAAAAAAGTTAAAATAATAATGTTATAATGTTATAATGTTTTTAGTAAAAATTTTAGTAATTTCGAGAATGAAATATTATGATTTCATTCTCGAAAGCTTAAATGCTTTTTTCTTCAGTATGAAATTATATTATGACCTTATTCTTGTTATTTTACAACTTTTTTCTCTGAGTATCACAACTTTATTCTTGTTATATTATGTTTTTTTTATATATATATTACTACAACTTTTTCTCAAATCCCCCAAATTCTTTAGCATGAAATAATATTATGACTTTTTCTTGTAAATTACAACTTTTTTCTTATAATATTACGACTTTATTCTTAGAATATTTCTACTTTGTTCTTAGAATATTTCTACTTTATTCTTGTAATTGTTGTTTTGTCTACCATGTATCGGGATATTTATTGCATTGCTAGATTCTTGACAACACATTGCCCATGTGCAATGGCATTTTCTGTAACCTTAAAATGAAACATAATAAAACATCCCATTACCTTCATCGTAACAGCAAGATTTCCAAGGGGATGTTACACAACGTCGCCAAATGATCTTCACAACACTACCTTGAAAACTACACAAAAACATTCAAATTATAAATATTACTAAATTTGACCAATTACACAAAACACTAGTAAAAGTAGTAAAAATCGCCATGTGGCCAAATGATCTTACAAATGTTGGTAAAACCAGGCTTTAGTGGTAAATCCTCTCTTGACTCAGGCATGTGATGACTTATTCATCTCTGGACGTTCTCAGTGTTTTCTGTGTGAATGATCCTTCTGCGTCCGGTGGAATGCAGTTCTAGGTCTGAGCCGAAACACAACCATCTATGCACTAGAATGGTTAGAATGGAAGTCCCACCAGAGAATTGGGGCTTCACAGTGTTGCAAGTTATAGCTTTAGGCTCGTGGTTGAGCCTTCATGGAATCCAAGCAGAGATGTAGTTTAACTGGTTTGCAGAAGCTTAGCAGAACGACAGGCCTTAATATTGACCAGGAGGGAATAAGTGAGTTTATTTTCACTATGAGAGTTTTTTTTCTTTAAAAGAAGAATATTTTGAGGGACTAGCACAACACAAATATATTCCACGGTAGACTTTACAACAAGCAGCAGTGCTCCCAGCAGACCCAGTCACCACTGTGATCACTAGTATTAAATTCTTTCATCCACTGTCACAATTCTATGCTCCACCGTGCACCTGTTGTTGTTGTTCCTTGTAACGTATATATCATTTGTGTGACTTTCTGTGACTTTCTGTGACTTTCTTTTTTTTTTTTTAGGTCATATTGGTTATATATTGGTTATATTATTTTTAGGTCATATAAAGTGTGTATCAGGATATCTATATCTATATCTAAAATAACCTCGGGCAGCACAGGACCAGGGTTACCAAAAAGCCATTTTTAAAAAGTGGGTTTTTCAAAAGAGATTTAAAAAGATGAAACTGACTCCTGATCTTCCAAAGCATGTCATTCCAGTTGAAAGTCTTGGTCTTGTGAAGCACGTCATTCCAGTTTTGGAGTCTGAGCTTTAAAGAATTTCCTCTGTAGCTCAATGTATGTAATGTCTTTGGAATTTCCGAGTTCTGACTACAAAGGGAAGGCCTGGGTCATACTTTCCACAGATGTGATGCTCCTACATTTAATTACATTTCATTTGACCTGTTCTGAAATCAGAAATATGTGCAGCAATAAGTTTTACTTGTAAATCTTATTGCAGGTCAGGAAAATTTGCTTATGAAGTGAAGTTATTTAAGTGAAATGATTTAACCATGTTTGTCCATGTTGGTATTACATAAAATAGTGTCCATCAAGAAAACAAAAACAGAACTGACTGAAAAACTAAAAAAATGCTACCATTAGTTACACAACTACGTTGAAAAATGTAAGGTATTTTTGATATATTTATTTTACATCTGATATGTATATATAAACTTAGCACAAAGAGTAAGGAAATAATCAGCCAATGCTGGTGACCAGCATGAGGAGGAGGTGCCAGGCTGTTGTGTGTCTTGTTTCTTCAGACTTCAGTCATCCAATCTAATAAACAACACCAAACAAGACGCAATAGGAGAATAAGCTGTGCACATAGCTAATCTGTTTGAACAAAGAGCAACAAACCTCCATCACGAAACAGATGACTTCAGTATGAAATTATATTATGACCTTATTCTTGTTATTTGACAACTTTTTTCTTTAAAAAAATCAGCATCCATCAAAATCAAACTTTCATCTTTCTCACTTCACCACTTGGTATCACATTTGTTTATCTTGTCTTTACATTAAAGACTGTCAAAGTAACATCAGCTCCTGAATGTTGCAGCCCGTGGGTTCCTCTAAATAGTGATGCTGTTTTCTATACGGCTGGGCAGGAGGAAGAGGTACGGCAGTTCCACTCCTTCATTCTCACTGAGGATTTGCTGTTCAATTTTCACAAGCTCTGCTCTGAAGCTGTCGATCAGCTCCAGGGCCGGTGCCTCAGTAAAGTGCTCCTCCTTGTATTGGCCCAAAGGAATCTAGGAAGGAAACATTTTTATTAAAAATTAACACAAATTTACGTTAAAATCAATTCTATGTTTCTGAAAAAACTTAATATGTGCAATTCTTAAAAGGCCCAGGTCCAGGGGCCCTGAAACCCAAACCTCTGCCCTACCATCCCTACGACAGGTATATTATTCACCCGATATTGAAAGAGGTCCTAATCTCAATGGGTCTTTTATCTGGTTAAATAAAGGTTAAATAAATGAATACACTTTAATGTGGCCCTGAGGCCAAATAACACTATCCTACTATACCACAGTAATTATGTGATGTCTTTAAAGGGCCCCATAGACTAGGTTATGCACCCCTGGTGTCTTGGCAGGGCCCTCAGTCAACACACAAAGAATAAGTTGTGTGAAATGTATAATAGGGTCCCTGAAATTATATAATATTATTATCATCTTCATCATAGGCAGGTGTTGCTGGACAAAAAGCCCATTTAGATTTTTATAAAGAAAAATGCATACGCTGCTATTTTTTTGAACAGCCAATTATTCATTGTTCTTCATTTTCTGTAAAGTAGTTAAAAAATAAAATGGATAAATTTTTCCTTTTTTAGAATATAATGTGCAGTGTTCCCAATGCACCGAAATAAAAATTATTCTAAGGATTTTGTGCTTTATTCAAGTTTTTAAACACACTGCAATTCATGCTGGTGTGTCGGGCTGGGTCGGGTCGTAATTTTCAGGCCCGTTGAGAACTCTATTACCTAATCCCCATATTGTATGTTTTTGGACTATGGGAGGAAGTCAGAGAACCTGGAGAAAACCCACACACACACGGAGAACATGCAAACTCCATGCAGAAAAGCTGAACTAGGTCTTCTTGCTGCAAAGGCAAGAGTGCTAACCACTACACCAACTGTGTGGCCCTTAAATATTAACTTAATTTATGAATTTATTTGTACTAAAATAGACAGTACCATGTGGAAAATAGATATATTACAGCAGTATAGAGTAAATATATATACATATGTCTATATATATATATATATATATATATATATATATGTACTTTGTTCTTTGACACATAGCTGCGAGGAGGTGTGCTTTCAAACGTGTACGGTGATCTATGAGTGTTTTATTTTGAAAACCGGACGTCGATGTCCTTAAAAATCAGCTTGACTGCAGGCTTTTTACCGTAAATCCCTTAGTTTCCTGTGTGTTTTGGGGTTTGTGTGTGTTTTTGTTTTCGTTGCAGTGCGTTTGCCCCTGTCGGCCACCGTACTTTATTTCTTTAACTTTTTTAATGTTAAATGAATGGTATTTACGTGTGCTAGAAACAATAAACTACAAATATGGTCATAGTCTGCTATAACACAAACCTAACTAAACATATTCAAACCTCATTTTGACAATTTTTTAAATCAATATATATATATATATATATATATATATATATATACATAATATTTAGTGCATTTCACCAATTTATTCAATATAATAAAAATGATCATTATCATTGCAACAGCCTTTAGAACCAGGATAATTCACCACATATACCTTATCAACATATGACAATTTCATATGTTTCATGTCACAAAATTGATATAATATTGATATATTATGCAGCCCTAGCGTAAAGCGCTTTGTGTAGACAACAACTGGATTGCACAGCTAAGTAGGATTGGAATTCCATTTTCTTTGTACTTGTACAATAATAAAAGCATTTCATCACATATGATATTCATTTTAAAACAGCGTTTCTCACACATTTGTGTCATTGTGTTCATTATTAGACCGAATCTGCTCTCAGCTCATTATATGGAAAATTGTCCATCACCATGCAAACCAGAGAGAGGTGGACTTACAGCATCTGGTTGTACACGCCCCAGGTGCCACGAGATAGCCATCTGCAAACAGGACTGTCTGACATCAGGAAGTGTCTCCATGATCATCTCCATGGTAACAGCATCCTTGTCTGTTGGCGGCGGATGTCTCATGGTGCAGGGCGTGTTGGGGACCCACGCACACCAATCAAACTTAGAAACAAGATCAGACAGGAGAATATTTACGACAGAACAATCGAGTGTGAGACCAGTTTCACACAACACTAGCTATGTTTTAAAGTGCAAAATGTCTTCATTCTGAAAAGATTTGTTCCGATTGGAATTTACGGCTCCATCTTTTCAATTAAATGGTCCGATTGTGGTGTGTGAATACATGCATCCAGTGCTCTATTGGAATAGACTATGTGTCTGCTCGCTGCTCATTTTCCTCCTCTGTGCTTGGTCACAGGTTATACATGGTGGGAGTATACACCCTGAATACACAGATATTGCCTTGGCTAACCTGGACAAACATGGTGCATTCACATCCAGAGGAGATTTTGACTTTGTTTCAGTGCCTTTGGACACATTTTTATTGCAAGTAGTGGTCCTCAGAAGCACGGTGACTGTAGCCATACTGTCATTGCCCTGAGTTGTGTCTGTAGCATAGCTAAACCCCAGTACAGGTTTAGCTCAGAGACCACTTCATCTTAAGTTGTGCCACCCTTTCCCATCCACTGTCTAGGATTGTACTTTGGTTAAACCTAATTACGCAGCAACTCGTCTGGGACATTCTGAGTAATTACCTAGACACTGGCTTATACCAGAATGCATCCAAATCTTATTTAAGATTGAGTATGGGTCTGAAAAAGGTGATCAGGTGTAGGTCATCTGACTAACAGACAGTCATGAATTAATTGTGTCTTTACAGTAAAGCGTTAGCAAAAGCAATGTTATTTTGATTCCAAAAATTTGTTCTACTTCTAAAATATAAGTGAGGGTATTTAGCTGTGTGAGAATGTCATTTTTAGGAGACATGGTTGATTTCACAACATTAACAATAAGCAAAACCACTGGTAACAAGAAGAACCATTAACATTACAGTGTGCAAGTATGGCAGAATCAGCACCTGTCCATTGTTTGTGGCAGCATGCTGGACTGAGCTGGTGAAGATGGCCACTGCCAGCATAGTAGACAGCACCTCTCTGCTACTGAGATGACTGGGCAAACCTGAAATACAGTACACCCATCATCAACTGGACAATACTAATGACTAACAATGTGGCGGAAAGGGGAATTCCGGCATTTTTTTGACCTGGGCCCTACAGTATTTTTATAAATGTGGGTGTGTATTACAAAAAGTCCTTACAAAAAGTTTCATAAATGATCCAGTAGATCGCAGCTATATTTCAGCTGCGATGCATTCACAGCAGCTTTACAGTCCTTCTGAAAGTCTTTGGGATAAAATGACTCACCAAAGCTGGGGAGCTCAGTGAAGCCTTCCTGTGACAGCTCTCTAAACCAGGCTTGGAGCTCCAGGTCCTGCTCCACCTCCTTATCTGACTGGTAGTAGAGGTTAACCATACCCGAGACAAAACTAAAGGAGGAGTAACAATAATTGACAGTATATCACATATAAGTGCATTATAGCTGTTGTCTTAGTGACTCATGGTGACTCATGGTGATACACAGACCTGTGTATGGCATCCCACAGCATCAGACTGTAATCTCTGTAGAAATAGTTTGGAAGCTGGGACACTCCTCTGTCACTAAAGTCATGGCAGGGCTGAAGGGAGCGGTAGGTCAGCACCTTGTACTCTCTCTGAGCCAGAATCAACAAGCCGTCACCACCTGTGGACACAACCTACACACAAGCGGCATCATTACCACAACTATCATCATATTCCTGCTACCGATGCTATTCACATGTTTGGACGTGAGGTGCTTTTCTATTATACAGCGCCAGCATCTAACAATGTATGAGTGTAATTGTTCTCTGGAGTAGAATGAGGAAACGTTTATCAGAAAGTTAAAAATGTAATGCTGCAGGTCTGGAATAATGTCACTGATGCTGTTTCCGACTAGCACTCGGGGGTATTGTAAGGATCTGTCAGGTTCTGGGATATACTACTCAAGCTCTGTGGATTTAAATTGTGCTGTGAACTTTTACAGCTAGAAACCTGCATTGGTGTTGTCCATTTTAAGAATATTTTAAAAATGTAAATGTAAAAAATGTTTTTAGTCACACATTTAGTCACATGACTCTGAAAATGTTTCAGAGTCATGTGACTAAATGCAAAATATCAAATGATGTGAGATTTTGACTATAATAATCCCAGGCAAAGTATGTGCTGTCCACGTCACAATAAAATGCATTGTTATGCAACGAAATCCCACTCAAATGTGTTTCAGAGCTCCATACCTGTTTGAAGATGCCATCAGCGGAGATGAGCTGAGTGCGCCCCCTAGTATTGATCTCAAGGGTGTAGCGCTGATGAGGGGCCAGGAGCTGCAGCAGGACAACAAACACAATGAGTGTGTTAGCTACAGATGGGTTGAGACGAGATGAGATGAGATTCAACCCTACTGTACTCAAAAACAAGTTTCGGCTAAGGAAATGAGGTTTGCATCTCAAGTGCAACAAGCAGAAAGTGCAAGAATATGTATATACATGTACAGAAGTAGATTTAGTAGAGCATGATATGCAATGAGTATATATGGATGGGTGGATTTAGTGGGATGTTCTATGAATAAGTATAAATATAGAAAAACAAATATGAATGTAAAGGAGTGCTATAAAAACAGTTATATTGTACAGATTATTATATACAGATAAGGTGCAGTGAATACGCTATATTAATAGACATATGGATAAATGCTAATTTACAGAATATTTGATAGATTATGGACATATTTTACAGGTTGATAGCTTATTGAGTAGAGGAATGGGCTCAGCACACAGCCCTGTGGTACGCCTGTGTTGAGTGTGATCTCCTTGTCCATCCATCTGTGTGATGGAACTTGTCCTGAAGTACAGTGTCTGTCCCCACTGGCCACACTTTGATGTTTGTCACTGATGGCTTCACAGGTTGGATGAGTACTTGGGAATGAGGAACAACGAGAGGTGGTCTGACTGACCCAGGTGTGGGCGGGGAGATGTGGTATAGGCTCCTGTGATGTTTGAGTAAACATGATCCAAAGTTTTGTTTCCTCTTGTATGGCAGGAAACATGCTGGTGAAATTTAGGGAGCACTGTCTTTAAGTTGGAGTGAGTGAGAAAGTGAGACAGGCGCACCATCCATCTTCATTTAAAGCCAAAAAGGAGAATGAACTGCACTTAAATGTCATTTGGTCTTAGTAATGTATGTATTAATACCTTAATGATCCCGAATAACATTATTAAATGTTTAGTTAAATATTAATTAACATGAGTAAAGGCTTATTACATAATTTACTGATGTTAGTGTATCCTTATTGTAAAGTGTTTTTTTTCAAGATCAAAATTCAACAACTCACGACTCACCTCTTCAAGACTGCTTTTAATTTTTAATGGTTTTAACTTATTTGACTTTTGTTTTTCATTCTTGTGCTTTTAATACAAGGTGACTTTGAGTTCATGAAATGTGCTATATGAATAAATATCAGTCCACTTTTCCAGAGATAAATCAGTGGTTCTCAATTATTTTCTGTCATGCCCCCCCTAGAGGACAGACATTTTTTCACCCCCCCCCAAAATAAAAAATTGAAATACTATTGAGAACCTTTATTTATTCATCTGTATAAACCACAGTATGGGCAATCGCAGTAACTGCAGGGTGATACGTGTTTTCACGTGAGAGTCTCCAAACACCACAAAAGTCTCCTGTCGCTAGTCACTGTTGACAAAAAAAGTCGCTAGGAGGAGTTGGAAGGAGGGAAAAAAGCAAGTTAATAACCACCATTGTCAACCTTGTTTGATCTGTTATGTCTGACTCACTCAAAGAAAGTTTGGATCTGTTGAACATGCTTCAAAGTGGGATAAGGTGATCCTGCCTACTGTCACATGACTAAAATTCACATGACTTAAAAAATAAAATTCCTCAAGTAAATGCAGGTTCAATTCTCTCTGCATTGGAACCAAATGAATGCCCCAAAATAACTAAATAAAATGGTGTACCTTATATATAGGGTGTACAGCGGGAAGCTGTCTCAGAGTAGTCAAACAAAACACCTCCACCACCAGGTGAGTCCTGAGCAGGTGAGACAGCAACTGGAACACCTGAAACTCAGCGTGACGCACCCACATCTTAGCCAACAGCCAGCTGAGGGACGGGTCTCTGGGTAGGAATATTGGCGTGTTCAGGCCCGGAGTCTGCTCCAGCTGTGGACCACAAGCACAAACGGTCTCTAAGTCTTTTGTTTTGGGTAATATATACAGTATAGTATATATAGTATATATTTTCACATTCCCAATAAGATCATTCGCTCTCTCATCCGCCTCTTCCTCACATATACAGTACTTCAGAGACTGGTATAGCCAAATTAGTTTCAGATGGAGTGAGAGATAAGGTCACTCTAAATATTATTGTTATTATTTATTTTTTAAATTTTTGTTGTTGTTATTTGTTTCATTTTCTATGTAGCCAAAATTGCTCAGCTCCACCCAGATGTCAGTATGAACAGTGGAACAGTATTTCTCCAACAGAGGAAGCGTGCGCACCACTGGTACCACAGTTTGAGAACCATGGGATTAATCAATTATGAAAACAGTTGACGATTTATGATCAGTTGATGAATTATTCATTGCAGTTCTGGACCTTTTTTTCTTCATTTGTTTGCTTGCTTTTGTTTTCTATCTTTATATTATATTATTTACAATGAATTAATCTCAGATCGTTATATCATTTTAAATTATATATTCTCAAGATCATGTGAATAATCTCAAATGTTTAACCAGTCCCAGGTTTTTTGCTTGATTACTGCTGTTGCAATGAAACAATTTCATTTCTCAATGGCTGCACATTTGGAGTTCATTCAGTGTTTCAGTACAAGTCTATGAGTTGTAGATGGGTGATATGGTGGATTTACCTGTATAGCAATAGGTATGAGTCCTTTATCTGGATGTTGGTAGAGTAGACAGAGAGGAGCAGCGATGTACTGAGGTTTACCCTTGATGATGTTGCTGGGAATCCCATCCATGATGGCGTAGTCTAACAAGAAGATGTTACCCTTCTGGATATGAAACAATAATTATTATTATTTAAAAAATGTGTTTACTGTCTTTATTCAGCCTACTTCAATTTCTCATGGACTTGTTTGAACAAATTTGTGTTTTTATCCTTTTCCAACAGTAACAAAATGGAAATGTTTCATGTTTACATGGATCAGTCACGAGTACCAAACCAGGAAGTCATGATCGGATTGACGGTTTTTATGAACATCGATCTGATTGACGATCAGCATATACCAGCCATCTCGTTTGGGACGAAATTGTGTTTATGGATTGTCATGTTGACAGGACATATTTTTATTCCTATTACAGTGTTCGCTCAAAATAAAAGAAGATCTAGTAGACTTAGTCAGTGCTGACTATGTGTCAGTACATCAGACAAAAGAAAAGTAACTTTATATATATATATATATATATATATATATACATACATATATACATATGTACAGTATAAATATACTCCAACTATGTTCTCCACCTTGAGTTCTTTGTCCAGGTTGGTCCTGGGAGGCATGGAGCTCTGCACCATGTCTGATGTCACAGGGAAGTTCTCTGGCAGCTTATTGCACTTCTGGATCATCCTTGGGTTGGAGCCATTCAAACACTGGTAGCCAAAGAACCAGTCCTCCTTCCAGTGCTCCATACAGTACTCTGAAAAAACAGACAAATACTATATGAGTCATGCTTGTTATTAAAGTCTAACTAAACCCCTAGGCCACCTTTTTTCAGATGTAAACCAGTGTTCATGTATGGTGGCCCTGAGAGGTCAGGGCGCTGCAAATATCACAACACAACACATTAAGAAAAAAGTGCTGCAAATATCACAACACAACGGAAGTGTTTCCAGGGGACACTTGAAAGTGATGCACACCCGACTCCACCATGGATGTATTATAAGAACTGGAGAGAACACCGCCCCGTTGGCTCCATTCCTATGGAGTTGCTCACCCAGCGCATATGCCAAAAAAGTTTCTGACTTCCGGGTTTATTTCCGGGTTGTGCAGCCCTTTGAGTAAGCGCATTTCTCCTAAAGTTTTCATATCATATGGTTCACTGACAGTAGCGCTGCTCCACAGACGACACATGACTGCACTTTGGTGTGCTCGTACACAGCTGTGACATCACTCTGGGAAATAAGATTTTTCTGGGCTTTTTATGCCCTATAGGAATGTTTTACAAATATGAAACTCCATGAGTTAAAAATATAGAATATTAAAATCTATAAAAGCTTTTGTCCATGGCTCTTTTACTATTGTGGTCAATGGGAAAATTGCTTTTGTTGTATTTTTTGTTGCAGTACCACGAGTGTCCACCATGACAAAATTGTCTTCAAGGCAGAGGAGCCGGTGTTCTAGCCAGTTCTTATACCTGCAGGGATCTCTCTGCAGTAAACAACTGCCGCCATGGTTGTCATGTTGTGGCCATTGAAACGATCCTGAACAGGTGGACAAGCAGGATTAGGACATCCGGTTTTCAAAATAAGATAATAAATGAAGAATTTGTGATATCCAGGTGCTATGACAATACACTGCAACATAATTTCTGGGCATTGTTTCAATGCATTAACCATGGCTGTATCTAGTAATACTATTTGTTGATCCAGGTGCAACTTTTCACAGTGTAATATCAACTATTGCAATTATGCAATTTGCGATAAAAATCGGGGTTTCTACTGCCTCTCTCTGGTCAAACACCAGCAACTGTATTCAAATGTTGCCACTTGCTTTCTTTCTTCAACCCATTGTCTAATCAGTTTCACAAACGTGGTGCTCATCACCTAGAGGTGTATATGCTAAAGCTCTACCCAGTGTTTAGACACAAAAGCTACACACATGCATAAGTTGACCTGTGATAAAAATAAAAGGCTCCCTCACTTTCCTCATTTCCTTCCTTCTCTTTCTTACTTCTGTGTTTCTCCTTTCCCTCAGTTTCTCACATCTCTCACATCTCCATTACTGTTGTAATAATACATAATATCAGCCATATGTTGACTGACATGGTTGTTTATGGTGGTTTGTTTTCCTTGTTTATGTTTTTAATCCAGTGAATCACTTTGAGTTTCATTGCCTTGCATGAAAAGTGCTGTATTACTCACCCAACCTGTCACGCTCAATACACATGTGCAATTACACTGTGCAATAATTGTGTCACTGCACTTCTACTCTGGTCACTTCCTCCACTATTAGGTGTACATTGCAGTACATGCAAACATATTAAAAAAAGTTTAGATATTTTAAACACTTTTTTTTTTTACACTTTTAGCGTTGTTATTGCATTTCCATTTAATTAAACAACAGTTTAAGTTATTAAAGAAACAATTCATTATGAATTATTTGGCACTGTGCTGTAATAAGCAACCCTATGGGGGAAAGGCATGATAGATTCCAGGAGAACACGGCAGAGTTTTGGATATGGAATATATCAGTTCCTCAAAGACAAAAACATAATAAAAACAAGGTTTATATAGGATTAATAGAAACATAGTTGGTGTCGTTTTCCATTTCCCATAACACTGCAATTAGTTTTAATGTTATAATGACAAGCATTTCACCGAGAGCAGTTTGATATTCTGAAGGTTGTTCAAGCAGCACTTACTCACCAGCTAATGGACTTTTGAGCTTCCAGAAGATCCGTTTAAAATCGTCCAGGTCAGTCCAGGACTTTCCAAAGGTAATGACAAACTTCTTCAGGGACAACTCCAGCAATCTGGTTGAAGGAAAAGTGCACCTGTGTTTCTGTGATACAGATCTGATTATATACTGAGATACTGTGAGAACTGTGACACCATAAAGTCAGCCGTCACAAGTTTTCAGTGGTGTGCACAGACATTTGGGAGGGCAGGGGCAGAAGGGAAGGGCACCTACTGCACGATACATTTCTAAATGTCACAAGGGTATTGGAAGCCCGGTGAGGCAGGTACCACTAGTATATCATTTCCCACATTCTCACTCATCTGTATATACCTTTACAGGGACATCCTTTATAGCACAGCATCACTTTCTATCTCAGATGGACATATTCTATACAGCACTGAATATTATTTCCTGTAAGGACAGCCTTTGGGACACTGTTATGTAGGAAAAACAAGTTACAAGGCCATCTTATAGGGGTGCTGCATCACTTTTCTCCACTAGAAAGGCACAGATTAGGGGTGGAACAGTTCATTAAAAAAATCTGTCCTGTTCGGTACGCTTGTCATGGTTCGCGGCACATGTGTACCGTTCAGTTTATGACGCGCAACGTAGCATAAGCCATGCGTCAGTAACCCAGTGAAGTTTTTTTTTTTCCATTTGCCACGAGGAGGCGTGTACTGTTAAGTGATGCAGGTCAGTTGCAAAAATGTCAAGGGAATACAGGAGCCCCAGAGTTGGAGGATGCACCAGCAGCGTTGTTTTGTTCTGATGTGTGGGAGCATTTCAGGTTTATGGTGGTGGACAAAACAGTAACTGTATACAAGCACTGCACAACACGCGTTACTTATGCTAGCAACAACACTTCAAATATGGTACTGCATCTGTGGAGACATCACAAGCAGTGACAGAATGGAATGATGGAAACTAGAATAAATATATAAACATGTAAATGCAGCAATGTCTCTCCTCTTACTGTTTCAAAATCTCTGGATTCTTACAGTGATGTGCTTAACCCCTCATCAAGCTGCCTCATTATTTCAGTTTTTGCATGATTGCATGACATGTCCTTAAAAATATCTGATAAAAAAATAATAATTGTGAACCGTTCCACCCCTAGCACAAATAATATATTTTTTTACATTTATATTTTGAGACCACAAATTAATGGTAGCCATTATGGCACTTTTTCATGTTTTTTACCACTTTAGATGGTATTTTGGTGTGCATCTTGTGACTCAAGAGGGCACATTAGCATGCAGCGATATTCTCCATTAGGGCATTAGGGGGGAAATTGCTTCCTTGCCCCACCTGTGCACACCACTGCAAGTTTGTTATGTGGTTGTTTGTCCAGAAAAAAATCATATATACAGATGACCTTCTAAATATTGACCGTGACAGGATCTCTAGTCCTCATGGAGACCAAAACCTGGTCCTATTGAGGCAGAACCCAATTGGTGACAGTTAAGTTTAGGGATAATGCTTAATTTAGGCTGTCAAAATGAATGTAAGTCAATGCAGAGTCCTTGAAAGGATTACTGGACTGCTGCTTGTGGGGACCTAAATCTGTTCACACAGTGGGACCTGTCTTCCTTATGGGTACAAAAAGCAAGTCCCCATATTTATTAGACTATTATTATCAGGTTATGTTGTTGCCATTATAGGTATGTATGGTTAGGATTCGGGTTGGGCCAGTAGTCAGAGTTAAGTCTCTGGGAGATTCATGGAATGTCCTCTGAAATAATGAAAGCCAGAATATGTGTGAGGACCAAAAACATTACAGGACATTTAGGCTGGTCCTCCCATTCTATTACCCCAAGCACACTGTGAGGGCTAGACTTGGTTTTAGGGTTAGAATTGGGTTTAGGTTAACGGTTAGGAATTTGGTAGTGATGTGAAGGGGCTAGGGTAAGTTTTGGCTTTTGCATTCGTGTTGAATATTCAGGGCCACCATACTAGGAAATGCATTATCTCCATAAGTGTCCTCACAATAAATGTCGTGCAAGTGTGTGTGTGTATCTCTGTGTGTATGTCACCTACGCATATTGCAAGGAATGTTCAAAGTCACTCCTCTTTTCATTTTCAAAGCGTGCGTCTTGTGGTAAATCTGCTTCTGTTTTAGCGTCAACACATCTGGGGATCCCTGGAGCCCAAGTTATCCATCTGACACACAAATATAATAAAATAATATTAACACATAAATCTTAAGAAGCCTCTACTGTGGAAACTGTGATATTCTTGTTGTCACCGGTAAATGTTCCGTCTCTGCTGTAGCTCTGTCTTCCTGTGTGAAAGTAGCTGTGGTAAGGAGTCGTCCTTCAGTGTCTTAGCTGTGAAAACAGGAATATGTACTTTTAACAACAGTTCAGACCAGATCAGTGATCAGTGGCCCAATGCTTTAAGTCACATTTGTTAAACTTAAGGCCTGAGGACACATCCTGCCATAGTATTAGGCTATTCCATAGATACATTTGATCTTCGATGTGTTTCTTTATTTATTCTATGAGCTTTCTTTGTTCTTTAATAAATTATCTTATCTAGATTATAACATAAAATTTGTTTTTTTAACAAACTTATCACATACACACATTTGCACTTTTAAGTGCAAACCATTGACTTGATTAATTAATTAACTCATTATTCTTCAACCACATTATCCTCCAAATGAGGGTCGCAAGGGGTGCTGGTGCCAATCCCAGCTGACATAGGGTACACAAGTCCATGTTTTTTGGACTGTGTGAGGAAACCAGGAATACTGGAGAAAACCCACACAGACATGGGGAGAATATGCAAACTCCATAGAGAAGGGCTAACAAACCCATTTCCTCCACTAACTGAGCACTCATTGATTTACTCACATTTAATTGTACAATAATTAACTACAACATCAGGAAAAAATAGTGCTACAGTTTGTGCCTGTCTAATAATATTAATACATTCAGAGAGACAGTCCTATATATCCGTTCTTTGCGCCTGGACATCAGTCACCGGGGCCCCCTTCTGGAGCCAGGCCTGGTGGTGGGTCATGATGGCAAGCCAGATGGGGCTGCACCCAAATGGCACAGCCAGGCACAGCATGAAGAGGCAATGTGGGTCCCCCTTCAATTGGGCTCCCCACCTGTAGGAGGGGCCAAGGTGGTTGGGTTTGGTGTGAGTTGGGTGGTGGCCCAAGGCGGGGGGCCTTGGCAGTCCAACCCTCGACTGCAAAAGCTGGCTCTAGGAATGTGGACCCTCACCTCTCTGGTGGAAAGGAGCCTAAGCTGGTGCTCGAGGTTGAAAGGTTCCATCTAGATATAGGTGGGCTCGCTTCAACACACAGCTTGGCTTCTGGTACCAGTCTCTTCGAGAGGAGAGGGGTTGGACTATCTTCCATTCTGGAGTTGGCCCTGGTGAGAGGCGGCGAGCAGAGGTCTGGGCATACTTATTGCCCCCCGGCTCGGGGCCTGTACATAGGGGTTCACCCCGGTGGACGAGAGGGTAGCCTCCGTTACGTGTTGGTGGACGACTTCGTAGTCATATCATCTGACCTGTGGCCGGATGTTTTGGACACTACAGTACGGTGTAGGGAGGGGCGGAGCTGTCAACTGATCACCACCTGGTGGCGAGTTGGCTCCAATGGCCGACCCAAACATATTGTAAGGGTCTGCTGGGAACATCTGTTGGAGTTCCCTGTCAGAAAGAGAAAGACCTCCTGCAGAGCTTTGACCTCGTCCCAAGGCAGGCAAGAGACTGAATGGGCCATTTTTCATGTCTCCATTGTTAAGGTGGCTGACTGGAGCTGTTGCTGTAAGGTGGTCAGTTCCTGTCATGGCCGTAACCCAGAACCCGTTGGTGTACTCCGGTGATATGGGATACCATCATGCTGAAGGAGTCTTATTGGGCCTACTGGCCTGTAGGACTCCGGGGGCAGCTGAAAGGGTACCGGTAGGCCAAGCAGAATGCAGCCCCTTAAAGGTCGGGTTGGGGATCCTGGAAAAACTGTTTGAGCAGGCTATATTTTGAATTCAAAAGTCCAAGCCCCTTTCTTCAGACTGCGCCTCCACAGCAAAGGAATGCACAATGAACACAGATTGACGATCGCTGTGCAGCATTGGTAACTTTCGGTACTTTTTGGTGAGACTCACTTTTTTGGATACTTGTTCAAATGACAAGGTGATGCCAAAAAACTCCTCTCAGAAGATCACAAAGCCATAAAGTGAACCTACCTGAACCTACAGAGCCACCATGTCATCACTAGCTTTGAAAGCGCTTTGCGTCATGTGCATCTGCGCCAACAGACAGACGCGACAAATAGACTGCTGCCGTTGTTGCGGGCGAGTGCACATGCAGTTATAAAACAAATCAACTTTGAAATACACCAACTCTGATATGTTCACATACTCGTGTTCATATGCAAACTGTTGCTGGCAAAGTTTGCATTCCACTTTTTTCCCACCATCTATTTTTGTGAAATGCTGCCACACTGCCGATGTCTTTGACAAGGGGGTGTTCTCTGAAGACACGCTGTTACCTGTGAAACAGGGTTACTTTCCTCCTGATGAAATTGAATTAACCATAGACTGTATGAAATTAACACGGCAAAAAAATCAACCAATCAGAATGTCAGTCGAGCCAGAATGGTGTCAGAGCTTGGTCCGCCCTGCTGGCTGTAAGTCAGATCCGTTTCCAGTGAGGGTTAGATTCTGCCAGGGCTGCCCTTTGTCACTGATTCTGTTTTATGGACAGAATTTCTAGACACAGCCAGTTGTTGAGGGGGTCCAATGAATGGTAGACTTAGAATTGGGTCTCTGCTTTTTACAGATGTTGTGGTCCTGTTTGCTTCATCAGGCCCTGAGCTTTAACTCTGACTGGAGCAGTTCACAGCCAGGTGTGAAGCGACTGGGATGATCAGCACCTCCAAATCCGAGACCATGGTCCTAAGCAAGAAAAGGGTGGAGTGCCATCTCCTTGTCGGAAGTGAGATCCTGCCCCAAGTGGAGGAGTTCATGTATCTCAGAGTCTTGTTCACTAGTGGGGGAAGAATGGAGCAGGAGATCGACAGGCAGATCAGTGCAGTGACTGAAGTAAAGTGGGCTCTGCATTGGTCTGTCATGGTGGTGAAGGACCTGAACCGAAAGGCATGCCTCACTGGGAGGAGGCCCTCTGGATTTCCCTGGAAGAGATGGACAAAGTGGCCGGGGAGAGGGAAGCCTGGCCTTCTCTACTCAAACTGCTGCCTCTGTGACCCAACCTCGGATAAGTGGTAGAAGATGGATGGATGAATAGATTAAACCTTATTGATCCCACAGTGGGGAAATTCACTTTTAAAGCAGGTCACAAAAATGGTATAAATTAGCTTTCCTCTCACTGAGGTTTCTACATATGTGTACTCATATTAGCAAAAACCCACTGTGAATGACAGGAGTGTGTAGCTTCCTACCTTTTCCCTCTCTTATCTCCACTTTGACATCTCCTACAAACCATCGGTAACAGGGGAAAGTCAGTTTGTCTCCACCTGGAGTCTCCACTGTGACATAGCAACAGAACCAGTTGTCTTCCACCCAGTACCTTTCTTTCTCCAGTCTGACCAGTAGCAATGAGCCTACAGGGGACGAAGCGGCCACCTTGTACTGGTCCACCTGGTGGATGAAGACAGAAAGATGTGATTGTAGAAAGATTTGGAAGTACAATCAACCTTGTGTGTCTTTCATGGAAACACAGATACAGTACCCCCAAGTTAGGATTTCCTTATACTACTTATTTTTCCATCAACATCACTTCTGTCATATTTATTTCATAGTAAATCAGTCATATAGTACAGTTTTATTTCGTTGCTACACTGTTTGTGTGCACGAAACACCATCTAATGATACACTTACGGCTCCACGACAGAAGTCCAGTCCAGGGTTGTCCAGCAGAGTGCGCTCACTCTCCCCTTTCTCTCCCACCAGAGTCACAAAGATGTAGTTGTTGGTACCAGAGTACTCAGACACACCAGTTGCTACTGTAACAGTGTAGACCTCCATCTGACACAGAGAGAGAGAGTGAGAGAGAGAGAGAGAGCCTCTTAACTGCCAATAATATTATTGCATACGACAAACTTTATTTTACATCACTGCAAGTCCTGGTAACTCAGGTGTTCCTGAATAAAAAAACACTTGACTGAGTTTAACAGGGTTGATGTTTAACAAGGATCTTTGCACAAGGTGACCGGTGGCCAGGAACAATGGCTCACAGGGCAGTGTCATGCATGCGGGGGGCCCTGATGGACCAAAATGCTGCGTGCTGCCCTCTATAGTTACAAGACGCATATTAAACCCTCTATAGTGGTAAAACATGAGGAAGTGTCTTAACATGTGCCTTAACATGTGGCCTCTGCCCTTCCAAATGTCTGTGCACACCACTGTCACATGATTACATGTGGCAGCCTGTGATCAATAAAACTCTGGTCTGAACTAAATGCTGCAATTGCAAGACTAAATGTAGAAGCAGCAACAGCTCAGCAAGACCTAACATTGTGTAAACAACTTGTAATAGTTTATAATGTCCTCAAGCAGAACGTCTGTCATACTATGTGAGGTTGGTGAGAGTGAAGTCAATTAAAGTCCATTTTATTCATACAGCGTAATAAAAATAATAGTGCTTTACAGTCTGGAGTGAGTCATAGGCAGATGTGGCGGAGACAATCCAGTAATTTTCCAAAATAAAACATTGTTCAGAATCAGATAATAAATAAAACAGAAATAATATAAGTTATGTATTCTTTCTGTGCGGCCCGGTACCAATTGACCCACGGACTGGTACCGGTCTACGGCCCAGGGGGTTGGAGACCACTGCTTTAGATGACATCACCATCATTTGATTCACACTTCAGTTACCAGACTCCTCTCCTGTTGAACCAGCTCCCAGTGTCGGTTTGGGAGGTGGACACCCTCTCTGTAAAGTAAGACTTAAAACCTTCCTTTTGAGTTTATAGCTTACAACAACTGTTATATGGGAACATGGGATTCCAAGATGGCTGCCACTGGAACAAACACTGCTTCTTTACTGTAATATCACAGTGAGTCAGTCGCACACACAGTAGTGTTAACTTTCTATATGCGTGGAGATGTTTGTCCTCTACAACGATGTGAACTTGGAGGATTACATTTCAGCCATCCTTGGTCATCTTATGACCTA
This sequence comes from Solea senegalensis, assembly GCF_019176455.1. Classification (NCBI taxonomy): domain Eukaryota; kingdom Metazoa; phylum Chordata; class Actinopteri; order Pleuronectiformes; family Soleidae; genus Solea; species Solea senegalensis. The sequence continues at coordinate 16,968,402 of NC_058023.1, forward strand.
TAACCTATAATCTGAATTCTGCCCATACTGCCTTGTATTATTCATCTTAATTTGACTGTATTTATTTCTGTATGTGCATGGCACGAATCATTTGAATATTATATTTCAACCGTTGATCAACATACAAACAAACCACACTGATGCAAATATAATGTACCTGACTAAAGCCTGCATCATAAAACTTCATGTGACTGTTGATGCCTTATCCATTATTTATGTGACAATAAAGTAACAGCTATGCAATTCATTTTAAGACATACCCTAAAAACAAATATAAATACATTTGGAATTTCCTGTGTAACGAATGACCCTGAACTAAAAATGTCCCACTAAGAAACTTGGAGCAACCTCACCAAACCATGGGATTCACACTGCCACGTATACATATAATACCTTTTCATTCTTAACTGTAGTTGCTACTCCGTTTGTGTGGCCTTAATACCATGTCGAGCATTGTTATTTACTGGTGTTGCTAACACTGGCTAACAATGGTGCATTTGCATTCATGTTTTCTCTCCATTTGAATGGAATCAACTCAGGGTTGATATCACACCCAGTTTCGCCTTTCAGGTTCCAATGTAAATGCAATACAGCGTGAAAAACACACTCACTCTCAGTAAAAACATGACTGCCAATGTTTGTCCAGCTGAGGTCACAAAATAACTTGAACTAGATCACTAGAATTCAGTCCTGAGCAACACTGGAGGTGTGATTGTCTATCCGTGTTACATTTTAGGAGGGAAAAGTCAACACCATCTCTTCTTATGTTCTTTATTCACATCTGTTCATAGCCACAGTCCTTAACTCACATGCAGAAAAAAAACATCTCACAACACCTCACTGGCCCAAGAGGCTCAGGTGACCTTCACTGAACAGACAACTTGAAAAAAAGAAGCACAGAATAATAATACATGAGAACACACAACCTGACAGACTAAAACTCATGGCTCTTTCAAGTTGAAGGTTGTGGGTTCACTTTGCTTGAGTTTATTGTGAAATACTCGCAAGACCGATGTATGCGAGGTTTCATACTGATATTTATTACAACGCTATTACACGCACTGCACACACAACCAAGTGTTAATCATTAATCATAATAGCTTCCCACTCTCCTGGTCTTTTTCCCACGTTTGTGTCATGAGATGAGGAAATACGGTCATCTCCGGTTTCCACTAAAAGTACAAGCTGTAGCGAGGGTCAGAATATCCACTCACTGAGCACATTCCAAGACTTCACACTCCACATGTCTCTACACATAGTAAGCTGCTACTAAGTTTCATTACTGGAATTCACTTACTTTATTTTAAAGGGATAGTTAATGTTTTTTAAGAATGGTTGTATGAGGTACAGACACATCATCGCTGACAGCACTGTGTTTATGCACCCCCTGCCTCACCTAGGATTACTGTCACTCAGTGTGTTACATGCATGTTAGTCGGCCTAAGGCAATTATTCGATTTTCATGTGAACATGTGAGTCCAAATAAAATTGAGCTCGTCTTAATTTTTGGCCTCAAAAATCACTGCTTCCTTAAGCCCTTAATTCCTTAAGATATGTTCAATGCTTTTGCTGCATCAACAGTTAGGGAGTGGCCTCACCCCTAGTTCACTGCATTCCAGGTGAAAAATTGGAGACATAAACATGTCTTGAGCTAGCTATTGTTAGTAATGGATGCTCTTTACTCCTCTGGAAATTAACATTGACATGTTTTATATGTCAGGTAATGAGTTGGAATAAAGTTGACTAAAAAGTTCGGAACACAGATGTGGGTGATAATTTATACTTTATGCTTGATAAACAGTCAAATCTGATCAAAAAGGCAGCATCCTTACTCAACTTTGATATATACCAGTGATGATCTATCAACACATGTGACTAACTGTTAACTTAAGTCAGAATAAGTCATTTTATATTCAGTTTTACTCCGAAATAAGGTAAACCTTCAAGAAAATAAGGTCTTATTGACTCCAAATGGAATAAAGAAATGTTGTTAATGTGTTTGAGGGTTCCACTTTCTATTTTTTAAATGATAGTCAAACCAGACAGGACAATCAGGAGGACATTGCCAGGGCTAAACAGGGTAGCAACAGAAATTAAACAATACTATGTTTACGCCAGATATGACAGAAGTGCTATTAACGGTAAAAGTAGCGGTGTTTGTACAGTGGCAGTCATCTTGGAATCCTGTGTTGGGGTTGTGGTTGTTCAAAGGTTTTCGTTTGTCTCTTTTGAGCCTTTACATTAGGAATATTTTAATTTAGCATTGTAACAAACAATCCAGAGAAATGAATCCTGTAAGAAGATAAACAATGGTACTGTAAACAGTCCTCACCTTTTACAGCCGAGTATCCGTTTGTGCCTCCTCTGCTCCTCTTGATCTCCTCAGGCTGTTTCAAGTCCTCACAGATTTCTGCTTGTGTGTCTGCACAGTTCACCAAGTGTGTTTCTTACTCCCCCTCTCTCTACACTACACACTGTCTTCCTCACACTCCCTCTATTGAGTCCTTTGTAAAGTCACACACTCACACACTCACACACACAGTCTGTTTTCCATGACTTCAGAAGACATTACTTACATTAATTTCCTGGAGACTTACTCCATACTCCTTAACCATAACTACTACTGGCCTAACCCACACCTTAACCTAACCATACAACATATCTTCACCTTAAAATGTGATCATTTAGTTCCTCAGAAATGAGGTTTGCCTCATTAGAACCAGATTTTTGGTCTCCGTGAGGACTACTGGTCCTGACAAGGTCAGTGTTTATGACAGAGAAGGTCCTAAAGAGGTAACAAATACAAGAACAAACACACACACACACACACAGATAAAGTTGCAAAAAGGGAAGTTGGGTAATTATCTCCACAGTGTCAGGTAACAGCCACATTAGACAGCAGCAGCTGTAAAAAGTAAAACATAGAATAAAAGCAAAGCATTAGTGAGTTTACGAAATACTTCACGTTTAAGGGGAAATTGTTTGATAGAAGTAGACACTTAACAGGCCAGTAGAATTCCTGTAAACTTCACCTTACCTCCTTGGGTTTTCTCAGTACTGGGCGAGGCACCAAGTCGTTTTTTTTCCCGGGCTATTCTCTTACAAGCACAATCTTTTATCACTAATATCATCTGAAGACTGGTTCTTCTTGTTCAGCCCATTCCCAAAAGTAAAAAACATCATGTCACATTTACAAATATTTGAAAATCCCATGTGTTCAGGTTTATTTGTCATGTGCATTAAAAGTACAATAGGTGATAAAATGCAAAAGCGTCTGATGTTGAGACACAATTGAAAGTGTGTGTAGCGTAGATGAATTATGTTTTACATACTTACGCACTAAGATTTCTCAATTCATACAGTGTTTTTTTTTTAGCTCTTATCAGGGGAATCGACTTTCTCCCAAACATCACACTTGTCCTGGCATGCTGCACAGGTTGCACGAATATGGAGGGCTTTCTCATAGACTGAGAGAGAATGAAAGTGGTGGGTTAGGGTTAACTGATGAAACATCACAACAGTTAGTATTATTATCATCATTATTATTTAATCATCAGGCTGTGTTGGGAAATATTAGTATAGTAGCACCGGGAATTGGTGCTTTGTTTTTTGGGATGATATTGAGGGCAGTTCATTTAGAGGGAGTTCTTTTTCTGTAATTGGTGAATCTAGTGCATTGACTTGTTCTGTATTGAGTTTCGGAAGTTTAATATTCCTAAACACATTAGTCAACATCTTCAAAAATAATTCAATAACACTACAACTTTAATTGATAATTTTACTGTCATAGATGAGACAATCTCATTAAAACATATTCACATCTTAGTTGCTGAAATGACTAAACTGGATTTTAATTTTAATAAAAATCTAAAAAAAAATTTTTTTTTGTAAAAAATGATTGTTTTTATTCAATTTCTTCTGATGATAATCGTTAATTGGTGCAGAACATTGCACTTCAGCCTTTGTGATTTGCTGACTGCATTTTTTCAAAGTGCCAATGTTTTTCTTTATGTTATAGACCTCACCAATGTAAGTGGTTAAATGACTCCTTTAGAAAATGACAGATCAATGAAAAAGAATGTAGTGCTGTACTTACGTTTTTTGTTATTTTTTTAATAATAAAGCATTATGACAGTAATGACAAAACAACATGACTGTAGGATAACCTGTACCTAACCCATGAAGACAAACTGGCATTGCAAGCTTTACCTCCCTGAAACTGTAGAAAAAGCACAGTTTCCATGAGTGGATTTAAAACTAGCTTGTGCCAATAACAAACTAAGTGATGTGGTAGAGTCAGAAGTCTTATTGTGGAGAACACATTCTACCATAATGATGTGAACATGAAGGAATGACTGGGGATTTGTTTGGTGAAGTAACTCCATCTCACAAATTAAAATAATACAGTATCCATTGCAACTTCGGTTCACGTTATGCTTTGGGATGGAAAGAGTCTATGAGCGGTTCGATCCAGAGGCGCCATCTTCATCATCAGGTGGACAGGCGACAAAGTCAGCCAACATGGAGGCCATGACCTCTTCATCGAGCTGAGGGACAGACACAGAGACAACTGCTCAGACCTGGGCTACATTTCAATTGCCAACATTACTTAATTTAAATTAAAGTTACGGTTTGTAATTTCACATCGAACCTGAACAGTCATGTAAAATCGTTTCTCGGTTCCAACTCGATGCAAAACCTAAAAATTAATAAATAAATTAAATATATATATATTTTTAAACATTGCTATAGCTTTGATTGGCATAGCTTGTTTCAGTTCAAAAGACCTCGATCCATTACAGCATATTAAAACAAAGGCTTCAGTTTTTTTAAGTTGCTTAAACTGATTTTAAGTTGCTTAAATAAATGTGTTTTTTTTTCCCCTTGGATTTGCTTGAGTTAACATTTCCTTCTTCCACATATAAAAACTACAAAACCCTACAAACACTTTGCACTGATTTCATGGCGACAAAGCTTTTCTTAGCGCACAACAGCTCTATGTACTGAATCAAATCATGATTTTGATTCCATCGATCCATGACCCAAGAATTAGGAATGGAATCATAAGATTCTGAGTGATTCAGAGTACATTCCTGCTTTTGTATGTCTGCAGGCTCTGAGACCCATTTCAGGTGTGTTATCAATGGCGTTGGGCATGAATATTCGATTATCTGTTCCCGACAAATACAAATGTATCAAAAAGACACATAACAAATGTTTTATCAATGATTGGCGCATCTACAACCACAAGGTGGTAGCAGCAGCAAGCATTTAGTTAGTGTACTTTGTGTTTGCAGAAGTGATGAAATTTAAGAGGTTGCACTTTGAAGCTCAGGGTTCCCACAAGTCCGTCCATCCATCATCTACCGCTTTATCCTCCACCAGAGGGTCGCGGGGGGTGCGGCGCCTAGTTCACCGATTCATTTTCAAAACTTTTCCATAATTCTTGGCTTACTTGATGAGCTAGCCCTATCACAGGCTTTGTAGCAAACATGGAATTTGGACTGAAATATCTTAATAAACTTCCACAGTGAACTGTCTCTCGTTTGTGCCATGTCTTGCCTGGAATTGTTATAGCATATTAGCATCCTGTTCAAGCTGCTAACTTCATTTGGAATTGAACATAATGTGTGAATCAAATGTGTACCCCAATTAAAACCTTTTCAAAACGTTCACTTAATTACAAACTGCTCCCTGGCCTGGAAAACCGTTTTTCTAATTTCTAAACTTTTTCAGGAACTTCTTGACTGTGGGAACCCTGGAAGCTGCTCCTATAAAGTTCGACATGCTGTGGATCCAGGAGTTACTTCCAACTTGGAAGGTCGGAGCAACCTCAGCAACCCATAATGGAATTCCAAGATGGCTGTCACCATACAAACACTGCTACTTTTACCATTAATAGCACTTCTGTCACATTTGTTTCACAGTAAATCAGTCGTCTACATTTGTACCGTCTTATTTTAATCAAAGACATGTTGCTGTGTGTGAAAAAAAACATGTGGAGCGCTGTTATTGACTGGTGTTGTCAACAATGGCTAACCCAAGATCAAGGTTCCCACTCTTTTCAATTAAATTATTTTCCAGGACTTTTCCAGGACATTTCCAGCTCCTACAGTATGACAGACAATCATCGAACCATACAGTAATACACCGCCGTGAAATGTGGCCCATTAAGTCTGCCTGTTAACCATAGTAACCTCAAAGATGCTGCTCTGCTGAAATCAGAGACATGTTTTAGAAGAGAAAAAAAATCCCTGTCCAGGAAATGCAAGCGTTTCCAGGACATTTTACATTTTTTCTCATTTTCCATATGTTTTACATGACATTTTCCAGGTTTTCCAGGGCACGTGGGAACCCTGCAATCTACATTTGCGTCCATGTTTTCTTCCGACTTCTTAACTTAAATGAGGTAAAGTCCGGGGTGATGTCAGTACCACTTCCACCTTCTGAGTTTCGATGTAAATGGAATACTAGAACTATTAGTGCATGTTACTAGTACTAGCAGTGACCTGATGAAGTCTTGGTTATCTTAATATTCATAATTACTTTGAAAAAGCTGTGATATTTTTAAAAATTCATGCTTGACACTAAGGTGTAAACGTTTAAGTATTTATAACAAGTGTAGCTAAAACAACAAACAAAACACTGTTTATTATTTTTGAATCTGAATTCTGGTTATCACCTCCAGTTTGAGAAACATGTGATCTGTAGCTGCAGTTTTAAGTAGGGTTGTCCCGATACAACTTTTTCACTTCCGATACGATACCGATATTGCAGTATTGGCCGATACCGATATTGATCCGATACGATATCAGCACGAATCATACATACTTTAATGACTTATTTTGTAGTGTGGAATGTTAGAATAGGCTTGATCATGTGATATTACTATATTAAACAGAGAAGAATAGTCAGCAACAGCAGGTATGAGAAAAACTGACCCATTTATTATTAACCAATGGGTTACGTAAATTTTAACCTTTAACATGAGAATATTTGATTTCCTACCATGTTAATTTCATACAGTATATGGTTAATTTCATCAGGGGGAAAGTACCAAGTGCTCATGGGGGTGTTTTCAGAGCACTCGTGTTATTTTTCACTATTTTGGATTAGCCCAACCCACACAGGTTGAGTGACTCAACCAGGTAAACACGGAGCCCGGGACCGGCCCAGCAGACATACTTCAGGAGCTTCAGGACACATTTAAAACACAGAAAGCTCTTGGCTAACTCGTGTTCCCTGTATGGCTTCATAGCCTCTGATTTCAGAGGTAAAAAAAATGTTTAACTTCTGAAACAGCAGTAGCACACGCGTTGTTGTGATCACGTGGGCTCTACATGAATCCAACACACAGAGCCCACATGATCACAACGGGCGCTGCTGGATAGAAGTGCTGTAGCAGAATGGACTGTTGTAACTGAGTGCTTATATCGGAGATTTTAGAGGCACTCTAAATATATAATCCGATATGCGTTTTTTTAGGCTGATATCGGACCGATATCCGATATTGATATCGGATCGGGACATCCCTAGTTTTAAGAACCCGGTTGTTTACTGACTTTCAATGCAACAATAAAAATATGCAGATGTTTACCTTTTTCTTCTCAGTGCCTTGTCCCACCTCTTCCTCTCCGTGTTCCTCATCTCTCTTCCTCTTCACTCCTTTTCCCTCCTCTCCATCACTCTCTCCTCCTCCTCCTTTTCTTCCTCCCTCCGTCTCCTGCTGCTGCTGCTGCTGCTGCTGCTGATCTGTTTCCACAACATTGTCTCTTTTCTCTTTTATCTCCTGCTGCTCTTCGGTATCCTGACCTGTCGAGTTTTCGGGCTCGGCGGCTGCTGAGTGTCCATCTTGTGTATCTGTTGGTTGTTCCTCCTGGTGACACGGCTGGTTCTCGGTTACACTGGCTTCCTGTGCTGCCTCTGCCCTCGACTCCTGTTGAGTTGGAGAGTGTCAGATTCATATAACAACCATAGCCACACCAGCATTGTTTTTTTTAAAGGAGGTACAAAGCAAAAGTGAAATACAAAAAAAAATTGTATCATGATAACTTAATACTTACTTTCAATATTGATGTATATCACAATATAAAGCAAACCAATATTTCTGTGAGGCTGGGCGATTTGAATCAAAGTAATATCTGGATATTTTCTGGATATATCCCGATATGCAAGATGTATGTGGATATTGATATAAATATATTTTGCAGTCTCACCATTATATGTCACTCACTCTTACATACTGGACAGAGATTTAAAAATAAAAAAGTAGTACCTGATTCTGATTGGTCACACACTCCTCAGAGGAGGCCGTCTGCTCAACCTCACTGGCTCCTTGCTCCCATGAGCCCTCCTCCTCCTGCACCACCTCCCCTCCTTCCTCTTCTTCCACTTCAGCTCCCTCTTCCCTCCCCTCTGTCTCCTCTCTCTCTTCCAAAGCTCCGCCTGTCACACACAATATCTGTGGCATGGTCGGGTCGTCCATCCTTTCACTCTCGTCCTCTTCTCCACCCCGTGCCTCTTCCAGGACTCCGATGCTCTCCACCTCCTGCACCTTCATCCTGTCCTCCCCAAATAGCACTCTGTTGGTCTGGATCTCCTCTATTCCTCCTTCTTCATCCCCCTCCACATTGAACCCGGCCATCCCTTCTTCGGCTTGGATCACCTTCCCCTCCTCCACCCCTACCTCTTCTGCCTTGTCTTCTGATCCCTCAAGTGGAGGAATGTCTCCGTCGTCGTCCTCCTCCTCCTCTTCATCCAACTCTTCCCCTTCCTCTTCATCAAAATCCTCGTACTCCTCTCCATCATAAAACTCCTCCTCCTCTGCAAAATCACTCACTTCCTCCTCGTCATCCTCCTCGTCCACCCCTTCCTCTTCCTCTTCTAGCTCCTCGTCATCCTCCATGTCCTCTTCCTCCTCGTCATCTGTGCTGTTGATGTTGATGACGGCCGAGTCTTCGTTGTTGGCGGGAGGCGGTGGGTGCTGGTGGAGGTGCCGCCCCTGCAGACTCAGCTGGTTCTGCAGCTGGTGCATCTGCAGTGACAGACCCATGGAGGCAGGCTGAGCAGCCGCCGAGGGCTGCATCAGCATCTGCTGGAGCTGTGGTCTGCTGGGAAGCGACTCGCCGAGGCTGCCGGGTGGAGCCGTAAGAGTGCTGGCGCTCAGAGGGGGGACAAGGGAGACCACTGAGGTGCTGGAGGGAGGGAAGGAGTTTATGGGTGTGGTGGAGGTGGAGAGGAGGGTGGAGGAGGTGGCCAGGTTGTTGGAGAGTGACACACTGTCTATGGTGGTTGGTGCTGCTGTAGTGGGTACCATGGTGACACATTCTCCCCCTGGTAGCGTGACTGTAGCCCCTCCTGGTGTGGCAGAAGTCTGGGTGTTTGCTGCGGCTGAGGTTTCATCCTGCTGGTTATCCATGTTGAGCATCCCCGGTGGAACGATGACCACACTGTCGTCCGAATCGCTGGCCAGAGAGATTTCCACATCTTCTGCTTCTTCTTTTTCATAACGGACAAACACGGGTCTCTGGCCTTCTGGAGGCCCAAGCCCAGACTGGTCAGGGAGGTGATGAGCGTGTGGTGACAGGATCATGTCTCCTGGGGCAGGGGCTTGACCTGAAAGCCCTGGAACCAGTGAGAGGTGATTTTCCAGTGAGCCCAGCAGGGAGGTGGGACCCAGGAGGGAGTGGCGGGCAGGGAACGGGGGACCAGGGGCCGGGCCTCCTAAAAGAGTTGGCAAAGTGAGTCCAGGAGTGGGTCCCTGAGAGGACGAGAGAACTGGCGCAGTAGGGGTGGATTTCACAGTGAGGGGAGGTAAGGGGAGGGCGATGGAGGGAGTGCGGGGGTGGAGCAGGGAGTTGCAGATGGCCAGAGCCTCAGTACAAAACGTAGCGACCTGAGAGAAACAGAGCAGTGTTTTAAAACTCAGATGACTGAGAGCAAAATAATATCACTAAATAACGAATTGTTCCATTTTAAAATCACAGCACTGTTAAATCAAGACACATTTACAAGTTTGTATGTTAAATCTGAAAATAATGCAGCCATCCACTTCAAGTAAGGAGTGTTTTTCCTTAGAATTCATTTTACAGGCCTAGTGGTACTTATAGTTGCTATATTTAAGATTTATTATTAGTGACGTCACAATTGTAAATCGAATATCGAACAAAACGATCTAGACCATCGAAGAGGGGAAAAAAACAGCGTTGTGGTTGTAGCCATTGTAGCACAACTACACGTTAGCTTCTCCCACTTGAGCTGCTCCCACTGGAGCTGCTGCCAACTAATAATAATTTCATTAGCGTGAAGAAGTGTTCGGCAAGTGTTCGGGAAAAAAACACAGTTTCAGGTCCTAAAACGCTGTCACCGTGTGAATGGAATGCCTCTCCAGCTAAAAAAGTTTGCATATTCACCTAAACCCGTTTCCCTGTGGACGAGCCCTTAATCATTATTTTAATTATTTGGCATTTTTTCCAATGGACATTTTGGCGTGACAGCGGCCAAAAGCCGGCATATACCGCCTAACATAAATCCTGCTCTCAGCCATGTCTCTTTTTACCACATTCATCAAAGCAGTCGGTCACCTTCAGGTTGCGGTCGGCCCGTCCTTTGCTGAGGATGGATACAGCACAGGTCAAAGGTGGAGGCCAACAGGGTGATGGAACCAGGACCAGAGACATCAATAACCTGTACATCCACACAAACAAAACAAACATGTAAATAGTCTGTATTTATATAGCACTTTTCTACTCTTGATGACCACCTTGAGGTGCAGCACTTTTGTTCCATTTCCATACTCATTCACACTCTTTATGACCACTCAAAGCTGCCTTACACAACAGGTTTGCAATCCACTCATACATTCATAAAGCCCACCTATGTGCAGCACTTTTTTTCATGCACATCACACGCTGCTGGTACAGCTGTCAGGAGCAACATGGGGTTAAGTGTCGTTCCCAAATGCTGGATTCCAACAACTGCTGAATATATGTACCGTGTATGGTGTTAAATTTGATGTGGAGAGATGTGGCGTATAATGCTAAAGAGAGTTGTCATGATATAGAGAACAAAGTGAGACAACGCTGTGTATTTCAGACTTTTATAGATCCCTAGAAATATATTTGGGCCACATCATAACAGATAATATGACTGATGCAGACCTGCCAACCTGAATTTGTTTTTGGAGTAGCAACTTACTGGGGATTTATTGTTAATGTTATTGTTCTTACATATGGAGGTGGTGCAGCGCGTGCATGCACCTCAAAAATGATCCCATTTTCAATTACCTTTTGGTTTGTCATTTTGGCTGATACATAATTAATATGCATCTCTCACATGCTTACTAATCACTTCCCCACTCACTTATATGTCAGATATTCAACATACAAATAAACTATGAAGAAAACAAGAACTATTTTAATGAAAGAGTATTTATTTTACACCTCCCTAGTCTGCACTCTCGCATTTTATAGGGACAAGGTGGAGCTAAGGTGGAGCTCTCCAAGTAAACTTACTGGTGGGGTGGTAACATTCATGGTGAAATGCGCATGCTGTCGTCATAATGCGCAGGGAATTCAACATTGAGTGTTTTATCGCCTATACTTACACTAAGGGGGACCACGAAAAAAAGGACTGAGTATTCTTTTTCCACACTTTGGCGACTGGTAGGGCCTCCAGAGTCCCAAATATAAGTATTAAAATGATTAAAAAGTTTATTTTGCATAATATGTCCCCTTTAAATAGCCCCAATGTTGATTCACCTGAGAACACCATAGCCATACAGAAACTGCAGTTTGCCTATAATGACTGGATATTACTCAAGAAACCTTGGTGGTGTAGTGCTAGTGAATTGTTTTGTAATGCAGGAGTCAGCATCTTTCAAGCTCTATTTATACAAATGGACCTCGCATCCGACAATAAAATTGAACTGAAGGAAAGGTTGTACCTGTACAGTTCCTGACGTGTGAGGGCACTGCTGTACTGGCCGCCGATGCCCCCTGCAGGTTCACATGCAGTGTTGCTGCTGGACAGTTGCTGCTGCAGACGCACACACAGCGGCAGCACCATGTCATGAAGACGCTGGAAGAAACACACACAGAGCACAGTGTTACACACACGCTATGTATGTGTAGCTTTTGTCAGTTACAGCAGCAGGTCAATGTCCTCTGCTGTGCAGCAGTAATGTAGTTACAGTATAATTAACTTTACTCCATTCCATCACCACAGTGACACTAACATTACCTTGTGTATATCATCCTTCAGCAGTGCCCCACTCGTCAATATGATTTGTCTCAGAGCTGTGAATAAGAAAACATCCGTGTGAATTAACCATGACCACATGCGTAAGTCAAATACAAACTTGGGGAAGTTGTCACCTCTGAGGGCTGAAAGGCATGTGTCCTGATTGGCCACGTGGTCTCCTTTCCTCTGCAGAGAAGGTCCACCTGTGTCTGCCATGACCAAAGGCTTGGTCCTGCGAGGGCCTGGTTTCCCTCCGGGAACTACGTCAGCTGACAGACCAGCCCGGAGCTGGAGAACAGACATAGAGGGACAATTAAGAGACGATGCTGCATTAAAATATGATGAGTGTGGAATCACAGGGTGCCTGACAACACAACACATGATACGTGGATACGATACAACAATTCTGTGATAATCAATATATTGTAAGACAATCGTAAAGTGATACATCACGATATCTGTTTAACTGAAGAAAACAAAACGTCTGTGAAAAATAAAAAATGCAGGATAGTACTAACTAACTCATATAAAGAACAAAGTGCTTAAAGTCTATTCAGTGTTTCCCACTAATTAACGAGACTGTGGTGGGCTGCGCGCACGCAGGCACAGGTCGCGCTAATAGACTTAAGTCGCACTGCGTTGTCTGGAGCTTTGCTTGCTGCATTCGTGCGGTCCAGCAACACCGTATCCATATCTGATGACAGCGGTACGGGACGGCATTTGAAGATAGTGTGAAGTAAGTGTTTCATTTGTGGGCAGTGGAGCCCGTGCAGAGTAGGGACGCACCGAAAACTGGTTTGTAAATTGTCAAAAAAGGCATTTTCGGTCAAAAGACTTATCAAGGAAACAAACCGAATCAGGATGTTGTGATGACGCGTGCAAAAACTGCGGTCAGCACACGCTTGTCTATTCCCGCTTAGAGTCTGTCCAAGATCAGTTTGGAACACCAATAAAACGGTGCTCACAAGACGTGAGTACAAGGTGGAACACCTATTGTGGGGATAAAGCTGCACGTAGAGTAATGATCCAGGCTGCGTTGGATATGGAGAGGCCGCTTTGAGACGGAGAAGCCACAGTGCAGGAGCGATGTGCAGAAAAGAAAAACCTGTCTGTCTGCACCAGATGAGGGGCATGCACCCTCGTTGTCTAGATTTTTAATTGATTTATCAATTGAAGCATGAACATTAATCTATACAATTGCAATGCCTGGACTTTAGTGAGATAAGTACACACAGCCCAGCCATAACATCAAAATTAGAAAACTTTGGTTTTGTGTTTGTTAAGTTTTGAACAGCCCAATATTAATTTTTCTTAATATTCTGTAAAGTAGTTAAAAATGTATACATTTCTCTTCATGTTTTGATTTAGAATATAATGTGCAGTGTTGCCAATGCATGGAAATGACTATTATCAGGATTTTGTGCTTAACTCACGGTTTTAAACACACTACACGCTATTATTTTGAACACAACTGTGCAATCAAACTCATTGGTGTAACAGAAAAGGACATAAGGGATAGGACAAGATAGGGAAAGATATTCTGCTGTGGTGACCCCTCAAGGGAAAAGCTGAAAGAATATATAAGGTCAAACTCAGGAAACCTGAGCTCACTCACCTTGACAGAGTCTGCCCCCGGTGTGATGTCACCGAGCAAGTGGCCAAGGAGGAGCTCGGAATGGCCAGGGCTGCCCTGAACAATGTTGGCAGATGCTCCAGCCACCTGGACCCAGAGCTCTAAGGTTCTGTACACTGATACCCTCACTGAGCTGAGACACAAGAAGCACAGACATGTGACACATGGCATCTGAAATAACCACATCAATTCTATTGTTTTAGCTCAAAGCTTTATAGTAGATTGCCCAAAATTTGTCCTGCAAGTGACACCCCTATGAAGTGCTTTATGGTTGTATGTATACACTTCTATATGAAGGCTACAATGAAGCATACAAATGTATGGTATGACATTGTTTGCACAGTTATGGTAGTGTACTTGTGCCTCAGCGAATTATGTCAAACATCAGCAACTGACTTTGCTGCCATTGACTTGCCTTTGTAACAGGAAAATTACAAGTCATACATATATATATATTTATCACTGGATATTTTGTGTCTCGTACCGTTTCCTTTGTTTGATTTGGTGTTGAGCTGTGCCCTCAGTGGATGTTAGCCTCTCCCTCAGCTCTTAATGTCAATTTTCTTGCAGCTATCGTGTTCTTTTCACTTCATTGTATATTTATCCCAAAGTCAAACCAACAGAGCATGTGTGGTGGATGGATCTGCAGTTACCTGTAGGATCTCTGCTGACCCACACTGGCTTCATGTGGAGGCGCCCAGGCAGACAGAGTTTGGGAAAAAAGCCTCTGTAGGACTACAGTGTATTGAACCATGCTGCAACGTGCACTGTAACACAAAGTACATTTCATTTAAGTTTTTTTTGTGTCCTGCACACAAAGTGCCCAACCCCACACAAATAGTACATTACATTCAAAATACAAATTATTATACAGCTCAGTCTTTGAACAAAATATTCCTTCTTCTTTCCCTTCTTTCTTTTTACCAAGAAAATTTGCTACAAAAAAGGTTCCCTGTTTAAAGCACAACTGTTTTTTCATCTCACCAAAAGAACTTAGCATAAATGTAAGAAATTTAACAAAAAAAAAAAACATTCTTCAAATCATCATAAACTGGGCAGTAAAACATAAAATGAATCTCATTCTCAATTTCACCCAGGTCGCACATCAAACATAGCCTGTCTTCCTCTGGGGTAACCACAAACCTTATTAATGCTTGCTGTGGATCGACAGCTGAAGCCAACCAATGACAAACATAGGAGGGCGGAGGGGGGAGACGGAGACTGAGACGCGCACATACACACACACGACATACACAGTGGGAAAGAAAAGTGACATGAGAGCTGAAGATAATGCAGCCGGTGGCGATTTTGTGCCAAAACATAAATCATCCTCCATTATTTGGAGGCATTTTGGATTTTAAAAGGATGATGTCCACCAGAGCGAGGTGTTGTGCAGGTCGTGCTTGGCGAAAATTGCGACGAAGCAAGGTAGCACAACAAACATGTTTCGCCACCTGAAACAACACCATCGCGTGCTGCACGAAGAGTGTATTGCAAAGTGTGTTTACTGATGCGTTCACTAGCGTTACACCGTATGAGTCGACATCCACCAGACATAAAGGCGTTACAGACGCTATAACATACCACATTGCAAAAGACATGGTACCCGTGTACGCCGTCTCACAGTCAGTTCTCATCTATAAAACTGCACTTTCCATGTGGAAAGTTTCCACAGTCTTTTGTATTTTTATTTTTCTGAAAAATGCTTGGTTTTCACCGAACCCGTAGTCATATCGTGTCATATCGACATCGAGATATCTAGCATGAATATCGAGATATGAAATTTTGTCCATATCGTTCAGCCCTACCTCAAATAATCATAAACTGCGTTCGGGGACATCATGTGCACATGCAATACTTTCTTGTGAGCACGAGAAACATTTAATTTTTTTTTTTTCGATGTCTCTTTAGGGGCTTCGTATGATCCCGACTGTACAACAATAAATAATAGTTGATGATCGATTATTAATTGATTCATGAATGCAGCCCTACATTTCAGCAGCGGATGGAAATAAATGTACAAGCAAAAGAATGTGCAGTATAATTGCTGGAAACCAGGCTTGTGTGCACGCGTGTGTGTACTCACGCCATGATAAGTGCTGCCAGCACATCCAGTGTGTTGGCATGAATGATGGGCAGGACCAACAGCCTCACACTTCCATCTCCTGTTAAGTTCTAACACAGACGGAGCAAAAGGTGAATACAATACAACAAATACAAATTAATAACAAGAGTATATGGATGTGTGTGTGTGCTAACAATGCTCTTGGAGCTGACAGCAAGGGCCCGGCACACCAGGTTGAGTACTGGTCTGACGGGCAGACGGACAGCTGAGGCTGGATCCATCCTGCGAGACAGAGTCAAGAGAAGAGAACACATGACTGTGCGGTTGTTACAGTACATCACAACAGAACCTGACCCAGAGCTGATTATCATTTCAAAGTAAGCTATTTGCAGACCTGCCAACCTTGAAAATTGTTTTTGAGTAGCAACTTAATGGGGATTTATTGTCAACGTTATTGTTCTTACATATGGAGGTGGTATAGCACACGTATGCACCCCAAAATTGATCCCATTTCCATGACCCTTTGTCATTTTGGCTGATCACACATAATTAATATGCATCTCTCACATGATTACTAATCACTTCCCCACTCACTTTTATGTCAGAAATTCAAAATGAACAATGAAGAAAACGGCAATTCTTATTTAACATTCGAATTAAACCCATATTACTCTAATTCACTTTAAATGTAGGTCTTAATATATTTGACATAAGCTTACTGAAAAACACAAAGGACATGTTATGTCTCTCCAACATGACTTTAATATGACAGCAATAAATGAAAAGTCTCTTAAACAGACATTGGAACTGAAAATCACAAAAGACATGTTATGTCCCTTAGACATTTTACATTACTTGCTTCTCCTAGGCTACACTTTCGAAACTCGTAACAATCAGAGACACAGCTGATAGGAGTCGCAGTTTAAAGTGACACATCGTAGCCTAACTGCTACTCAAAATGTGTAGAGGTTGGCAGGTCTGTATTTGTCAGCTGTGTGAGATCCGCCGTTACACCAAATAGTTGTGGCATAGGAGACTAAGAAAGGGCACTTAACACACAAGAGGATCCAGAGAGCTGGACAAATAAAATGTCACTGCAGTTTCGCACAACCACGCCATGATGACCCCACCCACACTGAGGAGGTTCTATAAAGTAATGGAAAACGATATCCCGATACAAAAAAAATGAGTAGAGTTAAGTTGAGTAGTACTAGAACTGTATAATGTATTCCAAAAGACTAGGGATAAGCAAATATGAAACTAAATATCAGTATCGGTGAGATACTGGCAAAAATAATTGGACTGGATATAGAAAAAAAATTAAAAAATATTGGTTTATGATGAATAAATACCCTTTTTCAAATGTATGCATGACAGAGTGGGAAGGGTTGTGTGTGTGTGTGTGTGTGTGTGTGTGTGGGGTACCTGAGTGTGTGTTTGAGTGCCAGGCAGACAGCTGTGTATCTGTGCTGGAGCTGCAACAGCAACAGAGGATCTGATTGGTCGAGATGAGGAAAGGCCAGCTCCAACCCTGGACCTTCATATTGCACTGTTCCTTCTGTGAAGGTAAACAACATCATCATCATCATCATCATCATCATCAGAGCACAATATGATTCAACTCGAAACACAGCAACATGTTCAAGAGATACAATGACTATATTCAGAAAGCCAACACACTCTCTTCATGTGGTCAGGCAACTTACAAGCACTTACAATTACAGGGTAAATGTCTGTAATAAGAAGCATACTTTGAAACAGAAAACCCCAGTTCACCACCAACCTCTCCACACTTCCAATACATTTTCTGTACTCGGTGAAACACCGGCTCAGAAGAATGATTGGTGACTGTTTTAAAGAATGTGAAAACAGCGACGCCAGTGATCACAGTTGTTTTCCCAGGGCCAAAGCAAGCGACATAGAGTCCTATCTGAAACTGCTGGCTGAAGATAATCGTAAATTCAGTAACGTTACTATTCACATCGGCAGTAATGACACACAATTACGCCAATCCTAGGTCACAAAATTAATGCTCATTGTGTGTGTAGATATGCAAAGTGAACGTTGGACACCAATCAATCCAAAGCTGGTATATTTCTCTTTTGAAAGACCACATATAGTCCATATTATCCCAATAGGAAATCACCAGCTCTGATAGTTACTGTTTATGGTCCACCTGCACCTTATTCAGAGTTTCTATCAGAGTTCTCTGAATTATTTATTATTATAATTATTATTTCTTAGTACTACAAACAGATAACATTATAATTATAAAGCGAATTTCAACATCCATGCAGATGTTGACAGTGATAGACTTAGACAGACTTTTGGATTCATTTGGATTTACATCAGAATTAAACGTTGCAATGGCACACAGCACAACAGCAATAAAAAAAGAGGCAGTATGCACAGTCAAAATAGATATGCAACTATAAAACTGTTGGAAAAAAACCCTGTAGATATATATTTCACAGAAACGTGTTGTATATGATATAAGTCTTAGTTCTGCATTGGCTGTTCGAATCAATTGTTTTTACTCAACATGAATAAAACCCACTCACTGTTTTTACAGTTACACCCTTGATCTTGTTCAGACTTATGGCATAGATATTGAACATTTCTCCCTAAAACCTTCTTCTAACTGACCATTATTTACTCACATTTAATTGTGCAATAACTGGCATTACAAATTAATTTGCATAAGTAAAAAATACCACTACAGCCGGTGTCTGTGTGATAATAATATTAATACATTTAAAGAGACACTGCAACCTTTATTTAACTCCACATGTCAGTACATATGAAGTTACCGATTGTGATTGTATAGGGGCCTCACTGCACACTCCATTTGGTTGAATTGCTCCGCTGAAAGAAAGTAGTGAATCACGAGAGTAGCACCGTGGTATAACTCCCATACTTGTTCTCTTAAACAGGCTTTACATGGAAAGTAACTAAGTAACTAATCTAGAGGAATTTCATATAGCCTGGAAAGATGGTTTTGCAGCATGAGAAAAAATCCTACATAAAGCTGGAGCTGCCTATTATTTTTCTTTAATTGAAGAAAATGAGAATAATCACAAGTTTCTTTTCAGCACTTAACCAGGCTGGCACAGAGCCACAGATCTACTGAACCATCTATTCCTTTAACACTGAGCAGTGACGACTTCATGAACTTCTTTGTGAATAAAATAACCTCCACTTTTCTTGGATGCGAGGTGAAAACGTCTTCAACTTAAGTTAAAGTTAATAACAACCTTCTCTTGGCCTCGGATAATGGTCTAGTCTCTTTACTTGTCCTGTTAGATCTTAGTGCTGCATTTGACACCAATGATCATGATATTCTACTGCAGAGACTGGAGCAGACTCTTGAGATCCCAGGTGATGCCCTCTGCTGGTTTGAATATTACATATTATAGATTCCAGGTTGTTCAACTTAATGATAAAGCCTCATTGCAAACAAAAGTTGATTGTGGAGTTCCACAGAGCGGAGTGCTTGAGCCTATACTTTTTACCTTATCTTTGCTTCCTTTAGGGAACATTATTAGAAAGCAGAACATACACTTTCATTGTTATGCAGATGACACACAGCTTTATTTATCAATGAGGCCAGATGAAATAAATCAGGCTGTTCAACTCCAGGAATGTCTCAGAGACATTAAGTCCTGGATGACCTGTAACTTTCTACTTTTAAACTCAGACAAAACTGGGGTCATTGAACTAAACACTAAGAAAAAAAAGACATTCTGACAATATTGTCTTCCAGTTCCAGATTTTAGACATTTCTTTTGCTAAATGTTGGAGATTAAACCACATTTTCAGGATTGTTAAGTCTTTTTTAACTGATCTACAGTTCAGCATTGTTTGGTTTTAGGGCTGGGCGATATGGACTAAAAGTCATATCTCGATATTTTTTAGCTGAATGGCGATACTTGATATATATCTCAATATTTTTTCTGTGATGTAATTGGTTACCCCCGAAGCATTATAGCATATTAGATAAAATGTTTTACAGAGGCAAACCCTTCAATAAACAAACAGTCCGTTATAAGTTTAAGCCACATGCCAAATGTCAGAGGTCACTGAAATAAAAATAAAATAAATAAAAAATATATTATATTATATATATATAATATTATATTTTATTATCAATATTGACTACTTCGGATACTGTCTGTGACTACATCACAGACAGTGATGGAAAATAAGTCATAACTCTATAGAGTGTGAACTATGAACCAGGTAGTTCCCACCTCCTCAGCACGAGCTGAACGATAAATCTAACACACCAAGAGAGGGGCGGGACTTAAGGCAGAACAGCCAATAATCAGCCGGTCTGAAGCAACAACAGGAGAAGGAGGGGGAGAGGAGGCAGCTGCAGCGAGTGCAGAAACGGAGCAACTGTAGTGAGGCGTTTGTGCAAAACTGAGGAAAAACTGCAGAAAAAGTTGAACCAACTCACTGGGAAAAGTGTGGGTTTTAAAACACCCACCTCCCCCAGGGGTGTGACGCCCCTGTGTGTGTGTGTGTAGGGACGTGGGGAGAGGGAGAGGAGAAATAGGTGCGAAGTTGCGGGTCATGTATTGTCATTTTAAGGCAAAATTAATTATATTGATACAAGCGATATTCTCCCGTGTTATATCTCGTTTAGAAATACATCGATATATTTTAAAATATCAATATATCGCCCAGCCCTATTCGGTTTGATTCTTGTGTCTCTTCACTCTGACCCATCGGTGCACGACAGTCTGACGACGTCACGCTTTTCCCCTGGTTATGACGTCACAAGACAAGCTAGTGGAAACATGCCTTACTATGTAGTTACTATGTATAATATGTATAAGTATAGTAGCAAGTATACCTGCTTCGGAACCTTGATAGATCTGAGCCAACAGGCTATTGGCTGATGCCAGTAAGCAGTGAATCTGATTGGTCCAGCCCTCAGCTCGGCCAGCACCAACCCCTCTGTCCAAAAGGCCGCCAAGACAGGGCAGGCGACCATAACACTCACATGCCATCTAACAGAATAACAGATAAACAGAGAAATGAAGGATTAACATGTTGTAATAAAACCTCTTCACCAGTAAGTATCAACAACAACAATAAAACACAGTGAGTAACACATTTGCAGGCGCTTTTCATTGATACACACGATAATGAAAGAGTGGGAGTCACAAACCTCTTGTGTTTTCTTGTTGATACTGTCCATTTTGGAGAGGAAATAAGCTCCCAGTTTGTCCTAAAAGAGAGTTTTCAGTTTTTTCTCAAATATGTTTTTTCAACCCTATCTATAAATTATAAGACAAGGTCTTTAGACGTTATTTCATCAGCTTTGCATCTTACCCGCAGGGATCCACAGGCTCTGGGGTAGTAGGTCATACAGGCTGTCATCCCCTCCATGGCCGACAGCTCACACTGATATCAGAGGGAATAAAGGGGAAATGGGTTGCAACGATTCTGCACTTATTTTGATAATTGATTGTATTTTCAGGTTTTTTAAATAACAACAATCTGTGTGATTTTTCAGCTTCTTAAATGTGAATAGTTTCAATGATTTCTTTGCGACATATAACAAAGAAATCACTGAAACTAAATAATTTTGGTTTGTGGACATCATATTCATATTTGATCGGAAAGAGCTATCAACATTTTTCAAAATTTTATTTTGACTTTATCGACCAAACTACTAATCAAGAAAATAATTGATTAGTCCATTCACTGTTCAGCAGTCGTTAAAATGTCACGAGAGCACCAACCATGGGACATTGAAAAGTGGCGCCACCTCCACTGTGCTGTGTAGAAAACATCTCAGGTGGGATCTCCTTGACATGCCTGTAACGTTGGAAGCCATCAGGACGGTCAAACTTTAATCCAGCTTTGTCCCATGTTTGGTGCTCTCGTGCAAACTCCAAACGGGCATTTTTGTGCCATTGATGGAGACGAGGCCTATGAAGACATTTTTTGTTCTTAAACCCTTCCCTCGCAGATGCCATCTAATGGTTATGGGACTGCAGTTGGCACCAGTGACAGCTTAATTTGGGCCGAGGATCGTCCCATGTCTTGACGGACAGCCATTTGGATCCTCCGGCTCAGGGCCAGTGAAATTTTTTTGGGTCTACCACTTGACTTTTTTGTTCCATAACCCTCAGGATCTTTTAAGAAGTTTAAAATGACAAATCATTGTAAAAATATTGAAATAGTTGATGAAAATGGTTTTGTTATAATTTTTAAAATAATTGTGAATAGTCACATGAAGTAATTGACTTTTTATAAACAAATTAATAATCAAATATTGATGGCCATGCCTAATTTGCAGTGGAATAAAATACATGTTATTTAAGTTCCATGTTGCCCTGCTGTTCCCTCACCTCTGTTTTCAGGCCCAGCAGAGACGTCAGGATGCCCAGGATGGAGTTGAGGCCGACTTCCCTTGCCATCTCTGCTAGCTGAGAGGAATACTGCAGCAAATCCTTAAGAATATTCACCGCTAACTGGATGGTTTGAACTGGAGCCTGAGACTAAAGTGAAAACATCCAAAGACATAAAAGAGGGGGAGGAAGAGAGAGTAACCAAAAAAAGCAGGAATGTACATGCACTAAACTGTGTGGGGCTACAGAAAGATTACCAACTAACTCATATCAAAGCCTAATTCAGTTGATGCATCACATAATAAAACATTGCTTCAGGGCAGTGAGGACACAGAAATCTGCTTACCAATTCTGATTTACAAGTCATATGTGTGAGTGCGTGGTCCTAGATCATATATATCTCTGATCTATGGCCACATTCAGATGCAAGACTATGAATCATCAAATCAGTTTTGTTATTACTCTTAAATTTAATTTGGACTTGAACAATGTGGCTGGTAATTTGAACATAGCCGTGTAAGTGTGGGGCATTAGGGTTACCTGTATGATCTGCTGCAGAGAACGTAGCCAGGAGAGGCAGTGCTGCTCAAACAGATCACTGGAGCTGTCTTTGACCAGCATGGAGAGCAGGCAGAGTCCCTCAAATCTGTGCACATACACACAAGCAGAGACACACACACACACATGATACAGAGATTTTGCTCCTGTGCAACTACTTAACCACCAGGTCACAGTTTATCCAGTAAAATCTCAGCCTTCAATAATCATATAAGTCTCCTGTAGATGTTTCTCTTCAGATCTCCTTCAACCACATAAATGTTTCACTGGGTTAGTTATGTTTCCACCAAGTGGAACAATTCTGTTTGGTACAGTACGGAGCATTTTATTTGCATTTCCATGAGGAATAGCACCAAAAATAACCATCACCAACCGTTCCATTCATTGGTGTCCTTCCCTTGATGTACCAGAATGAAATGGTACTTTATCAGGATTAAGAATTCCTTCCGAATTGTGGGATTGATTAAAGTAGCTTCATGTTGTGTTTAAACAAGTTTTACTGTAATGACTGTCCAAGCAAAATGTTCAATAGATCCACAAAACAATAACAGTGGAGTAATAACAGTTGGTGATGAACATTTAATTTAATTTAGTCATCATCTACCGCTTTATCCTCCACCAGAGGTTTGCGGGGGTGCTGTGCCAATGTCAGCTACATCTGGCGATAGGCGGGGTACACCCTGGACAGTTTGCCAGTCTTTAATTTAATTTAATTTAATTTAATTTAATTTAATTTAATTTAATTTAATCAATTTCCTGAGGGATAATAAAAGTATTCTGATTCTGATGATTTATGACAGCTGAAGATGAAGTGTAAAAAGTCACCTGGTCTTGCTCGAGCCCAGTTTGGCGTTGCTAAAGCCCACGAGACCCCCGACAGCGCTCGCGCCCTGTACAGGTACACAAATGTTAACCACAAATAAGATCTCATACAGAGTAAACATGAGCCGCAGCAGATGTGACACACAGTCCATGTCGTTAACGGTGAATAACAAAGCATGTAGCAGCTGCAGACCAGCGGCAGCAGGCTAACAGGGAATTAGCTTCCGAGTTAACGTGCTCCCCCGGGCCGCTCTCTACCTGAGTCTGAAACACGCCATGTTCTCTGTAGTTGGCCAACAGCGCGGGTAAATACTCTGGACGGTGCTCCTTCAGAACCGACACTAAACCCTCTGTTAGTCTCATAGCAGACGGGCCATGCAGCCAAGCCGAAGTCGCCATCTTGCCTGTCGCTAAGCTCACGTCACCACTGTGCGACGGCCGGACGTCAATGTACTGTGCTCGTTGTTGTCGCGCAAGCTGAGCCGACTGCCTGAGCGTACATGTTCTAGACTTGTACGAATGAAAGGAGGCTCCTGACTGGCTTAGTTTTAACCCTTGTTTCACAGGCTCCGGTTATCTGGACTGTCTGGCTTGGGTGTTAGTCTTCATTTCAGCGTTTTAGTGTAGAGCTGCTGTTTGTATCTGTGTTCCGTCACTGATGGCTAATGAGCGGCTCAGAGCTCTGGAGGACGTAGAGAAAGAGATAGCGATGATCCTTCAGTGTGCCGGTAGGAACTGTATGGGTGTGTGTGCGCGTGTGTGTGTGTACTAAAGACCACCGTTTCCCTTACTAAGGTATATTTTCAAGTTTCATGTATAGAACTAGTACAACTTCTATATGACTCCTATATGTATGGATCTGGCTCAGTACGGCATTCTACATGATTGGTTATATGCTTATGTATATACCTAATTCAGTACTGTAGACTACTATTTTCTATATGACTGGGGTAGATTTTCTAAATGTACAGATATAGTGCAGTACAGTAAATCTTCTGTAATAATTAGGTATTTTTTCTATATCTATAGAGATAGTATAGAGCTGCAGACCACTGTTCCCTAAATGATTGGGTATATGTTTATGTATAGATGTAGTTCAGTACTGTAGACCAGTGTTTCTCAAACTTTTTTAGACCAAGGACCACCTAACTCAAAATAGCCCCAACACGGTTGGTCAGCGGTGTAGCAAACCGGTACACTGTGTAGCTCAACAAAATAAATATTTCTTGATTTTACATAGGCCACTAGTTGATTTGATATTGAAAACAACACATATATGTTGCAGGCAGTTTGAGAAACACTGAAATTAAAACACTGACATTTTAGATTTTAAAACATGATATGTTACTTGCCTGTCACCTCGCGGACCACTACAGGTCGCTCACAGACCTCCAGTGGTCTGAGGACCACACTTTGAGAAAGGCTGCTGTAGACTATGTAGTGGTGAACCTCAGCTTGATGTAACAGACCAATGCTTTGTCACAACATCAGCTCCAACACTCATGGATTATTGTTTGTTTATCTTCACAGGTAATATAGTTCTGGAGCTCTCCAAAGACAAACATAACGCCAGCCTCTTGGACAGACAGCTGGGCCAGTTCCAAAGCTCTGTCAACCGTGTGGAGAGTGAACTTAGCGCTCAGATCCGCTACCTCACACAGGTCAACAAACACTTACACTTACTTACTTATACTTACAATTTGTCCAATGTATCACTACTGTATCACTACTGATGACTTATACAACTAAAGTGATTTAGTGCCTTATCAAACAAGTACTGTTTTTGTCTAGACATGAAAGCAGTTGTCACTTAGAAATATTGTTTTATTTACCTTTATTTTACGATGTAATCACAGAATTTCTTTGGCAATGTTGTCAGAGATCAGTGTATTTCTGGCTCCAGAATCCATCAAGAGCGATTTAGAAATAACATGCTGATGTGTTGAGCTAAGAGGAGCAGCTTGAAGATGCATTGAAGAATCTTAAAATTTCATCACGTCCGCAAACACACAACGTATACTGACTTCTGCTGCTGCAACCTTGTGGTAATAGATGTACCGCAAATTATCACAAGGTGGCAGCAACAATTCTATAGTTAAATCTATGGTAACTAGCTCTCTGTGACATGAGTCAGTGTCTAGTAATTCTCCTGTTTTCTCTCCAGGTGGCTACTGGCCAACCTCATGAAGGCTCCACGTACTCAGCCAGGAAGGACTGTCAGATGGCACTGAACAGAGCCGAGTATGCCAAGGTCAAACTGGGAGAACTGGGACGCACTTGTGAACTGATGCTGGAGCAGCAGCAGCAGCAGCAGCAGCAGCAGCAGCAGCAGACATGAGAGCAGCAGACTCATTGATGTGACTGTATATATGCCTTTGCCTTTGTTTAGTGAAATTGTTTAATAATCCTTTTATATCTTAAATACTGGAGATTCTCAGTAATGGAAGAGAAAATGTTGTATACAAGCCAGAATCTCTACTTTTGTACACAATGAATGTTGCATTTCTAGATATTTTTTTGTGTCTGTGTTTCAGTTTTCATTTTAATACCACAGAACAGATACAGATTTGATTATATCACATTTTACAAATCTACCCAAAATCTCTATTCTAAACCAGGGGCCTCAAACTCAAATGATCTGGGGGCCAATCTCGTCCAGTCCGGTCAGGAGGAGGCCGGTCAAGTGAAAAAAAGTCCACCATAGGAACACTGCTACTTTTTCTGTTTATTGAATAGGCTCCCAGATTGGCTGCATCTCCCCACGACCCTCATGTGGAAGATAAAGCAGTAGACAATTAATGTATGGGCACAGGAATCTGGGTGTCTAATCTGCATTTCATGTGTTCTTACATTAGATATGTATAAGGTACATGGGTGTGCAACATTACAAAAATTGATACTATTGAAATCCATGTAAGCTTAGTCCAATACCCATATAATTGTCACCAATGTTAGATTACATCACCTCCAATTTCCCTGGTGATTTTTTCTTGTTTAAAAATGTGCGATCTTTATCTGACCATTGTAACAATAAAGACATTTTTAAGTTCAGCTGTTGTTATTTTCCTCCATTTTATTAAGTCAAATTTATTAATTAGCCAACACATTTCTCAGTATCACTGCAATAATGGTCAAAATCACTGGATCTCATATCGGACAGATGAAAATTTAAACTGATACAATCCACCACGGGGCCACACGGCGGTGTAGTGGTTAGCACTCTCGCCTTGCAGCGAGAAGAACCGGGTTCGAACCCCGGTTGGAACAAGGGCCTTTCTGTATGGAGTTTGCATGTTCTCCCCGTGTGTGCGTGGGTTCTCTCCGGGTTCTCCGGCTTCCTCCCACAGTCCAAAAACATGCAATGTGGGGATTAGGTGAATTGGACACTCTAAACTGACTGTAGGAGTGAGTGTGAGAGTGAATGGTTGTTTGACTCTATCTGTGTGTGGCCCTGCGATGGACTGGCGAACTGTCCAAACTGTACCCTGCCTATCGCCCAATGTAGCTGAGATTGGCACAGCACCCCCCGCGACCCTCTGGTGGAGGATGAAGCGGTTAGATGATGACTGACAATCCACCACACGGCTGGCTAACAAAATCCAATATATCACATGCTTCAATATGCACAAAAAATGTCATTAAAAATCAAAATCATGTTTGCTGAGTAATGATGTGGGCTGTTTATTTCTTCTTCATGGGAGAAGAGTATTTGTTCCAAAATATGGCATGAACAGCTTCATGACTGTATCAGATATGGAAAAGTGGTATACCAAGTAAAAATAACAAACAATGGCATCTTTAACTATTGGCACTTCTTACACTGAGGTTTCATTAGCTTATTCAATAAATCTCAGTTTTGATTATAAGGATAATTCAACAGTTAAAAACTAGAAATGACTTTTGTTAAATTTTATTTTGCTTAAAATCTTAAGCAAAAGGCATCAAAAAATTGGTTTTGTGTTCTGTGTCAAGAGGTGCATAGATGATATTTAAAAACCAAAAGCACAATCAGTTGAAACAACTGTTAGAAGAAGTTGATATACTTTACACATTTAATATAAGGAAAGGAAATCTACTATAGAACCTTTTTTTATTTTTATCTTCACTCTCTGCTCGACATATAAAGATACATTAGATAAATGTGCTCAATTCCCTGACTATTGACCATTTCCTCTGTTTTTATTCTAACATACAACCAGTGTCACTCAGAGTATTTGTATAATATGAGGTCCATACAGTGATCAGAATAACTGATATAATACAATCACGAGGGAACATTTATTAAAGTTTGGTCCATATAGTGTGTCTTTTGAATTCCTCTTCTTGGTCTCTGGTTGGCGACCTAGCTGGACGTGCTAACAGAGGGGGTTAAAATCCTCATCGCTGTGGTCCTTCAACCCTCTTAACTGCAGGCGAGCAAAGTCCTCAAAGACAAAGTCATCAAACTGGTGGGAAGAACTACAAAAAAAGAGAAAGAAATTGTTTTTATATTTATATTTTAGTTGTACTTTTCTTTCAGTATTGCTTATTTAATTTCTATGTAATAAAAAAATGACCCTCTTGTTATTATTTATTATTCTCATCATTATTATTATTATTTATCCTTATCTAGTATGTCTTGTATTAATCACTTGCCTATATCTGAACCCTTTGCTGCTGTGAATTTCCCCAGCAGCATCAATGATGCCAATGAATCTAATCTTATCTAATCTGAATGTCTACCTGCAACTCTTAAACCATGTGTATATGTACACACACAGATTGTTGAGACAAAATGTGTTCTTGCAACCACACAAACACACGGATGCACACATACTTACTTTACAGTGAAGTCTATCAGGTTTGTAACTTCAGTAGCATTAGCCGCTGGGGAAACAGGACACATTAAGGAATTTTATTACAAGATGTAAAACTTCTAACTCATTTTATGTACGAGTGGTATGTCCCTGTGCCTGTGTGTGTGCATGTGTGTCCTACCTGTCTGCGGTTCAGAACAGGGCTTGCCCATAGGTTTGTGATGCATCAGGACAAAAGGAAGTTCCACTGCTACATCCCTACATGTAAAATACACACACATACACACATATACCAGTGAGTCACTCTTACATGTTGAAGAGAAGACACAGATAGTGAATTGTTTTTGTACTTTCTTACTGTGATGAATGGGTACAGTCATATGTGAGGAACGGGCACAGCATGTTCAATTGTAATATACTGTACAGTAGATCAGCTCAAGCTGCAGTGGGCAGGATCTGTCTGTCTGTCTGTCTGTCTCTTACTCAACTCAACGAAAGGCACCAGTGTGTGCAGTGCATACTTTTAATGGGGTTTGGTTTACAACCAAATCCTGAATCCAGGCCTGTATCCAGAACAACGTCAAAATCAAATCATCTCTTCCTCTGCCAAAATCTACATCACCAGAAAACTTAATTTCAATCTTCTGTATCCTGTACTTTTTTAAATGTTATTGTTCAAAAACAGACACAGACAAGTTCAGCCAAGAATATAACATCCTTGATGAATGTAATAAACAGACTATATTTTGTTTTTCTTCTTTCAGCTTCTCCCTTTAGGGGTCGCCACAGCAGATCATCTGCCTCAATCTTTTCCTCTCCCTTGTGTCCTCTTCTGGTACACCAACTGTCCTCATGTCCTCCTTCACAACATCTATAAACCTCCTCTATGGTCTTCCTCTTTTCCTCCTGCCTGACAGCTCCATCTGCAACATTCTTTGTCCAATATAATCACTATTGCTCCTCTGCACATGACCAAACCATGTCAACTTTGACGCTCTTACTTCATCTCCTAACTCTTCCACCTGAGTTGTCCCTCTCATATGCTCATTTTTCATCCTGACCATTCTCTTCACTCCCAACAAAAATCTCAGCATTTTCAGCTCTGCCACCTCCAAGTCTGCCTCTTGTCTTTTAGACAGTGCCATTGTCTCC